>NC_077224.1:44487695-44813640 GCF_024763615.1 Phlebotomus papatasi
TTTTAATTTGCTGAGTTGAAATTAATTTGAGCGACCACATTTATGCTATTTTATCATATTTAAACATGTTTTGGTGGGTCAAGTATTAGTTTATATGAATAAATAAGCGAAAATCTATTAATTCAAATGATTTTTAATGCAAAATAACTCATAGGAACAATTCATCCGAAAATTAAATTGAATTTACAAATTGAAAAAATCCTAGTGTGATAGCACGGTAAATCCAGTCTTGAAGAAAACGTCTCTAAGAAAAAGCTGCAGGGATTGGCACATCATCCGATTTAATCTAAGGTCCAATTAATTGAAAAATCGATTTTCAAAATTTCGATTTCGAAAATTTCGAAAACTGTGCGATACTTTTTCTTTAAATTTCAGTATGATGTAACTGAAGTTGAGACCTTTCCAACCATGGACCGCACTCCTCCCTCGACGTTCCCTAACCTGAGCTATAATCAAAAATACCTTGACCGGACTGCATTTTCGGTCTTTATGAAAGGATTCCGATTAAATTGCATTATATTGTATCTGAGATCGAAATCTTTCGAATGGCGGGTCGCATTCTTCCCCACCACCGCATAATACCCCGACTCGAATACCGAAATTGACCGGACTCTATTCGTGGTATCCGTGTGTGTAGGGGAAATGCTCTCCCTTCGAACGTTCATGTCTTTCAATCATGTGATTTTTTTTCGTAAGAGATTTGCACACAGTTAGCACATAATTATCAATAATTGATTAGAAGCTAACTTATAATGCGTAAGTTTCTTAGTAAAACTTAAAGAAAATTCACATTATTCGAAGGCATGAACGTTCGAAGGGAAAGTACTTTCCCCTAGTACACCCTTACTACACCATATGCTTATACCTAAAATCTCATCGAAATTTCAATTTTTTTAAGTGGTCAATTAGTGATACCAATATGATAGAGAAGTGTTATTGCATCTAATTAATCTAAAACGCAAAAACGTCAACTTTGTGTTCAAAATCTTTAAAATAATTTTTAGGTTCAATTTACTCAGGAGATCAAGTACCAAAAAATAGAAAAAAGGCGTCGGATTGTTTGGTAATAAAATGTCTATTCCGTCCTATGATAGAGAGAACATGGAATATAGGGAAAAAACCCCATGAATTAAGCTTCTGAACTGGCTGATGAAGTTGTCTGAAATGTCCTCTAGCTCTATGTGAGCTTTATGGCTTGTGCGAGCTCAGAAGTGGCCAGGGTTGGTCTGAAGCCGTTGCTCAATGCATCAATCAACCCTCTAGCGCTGTCCCAACGATGCTGCTTCCAATCCTGACGTCACGATGCTCACGTTCTGTTTACGTAAGCTAAATATCGATATGGTACCATGAGAGAGAAATTGACCGATTTCAGCACTTTTTTACTTCTCCCATTCCTTATAATATTGCATCAATTGAAAGTTAATATTATCTCATAGCATCCCTCTTCACTAGCATCAATTGATGATCTACATTACTATCAATGCAGTTTTACTTGCAATCTCTACCAGTTTTTCTTCCAACTCTTGTGCCAAGAGATGAAGCTGCAAGATGAAGGGGAAAATTTATTGTTCACGGATGCTAAACGTGACATTTGGGATTTGATATTGATTGTTGGACAATAAATATCGCTAGTAAAATTTGATTTATGCATCTTCTTTTCGCTCCACCCGAAGAAATCCCAATTTGATACAGTGTCGAATGAGAAAGTGACCAAAATATTTCACCAGTGAAATATTGGACTGAATTCCTGAATTCTAAGTGACACTCAGCCAGAATTTTAATGCACAATTTTTCTGCAAAGTCGATTGAAACATGTTGGATTTTCTCATGAATAAATTATTGGGTATGAAAAAGTTGTTAATTTGTGGGGTTACGCGCTACATAATTCAATTGATTTAGTGGACAAAATTCATCCTATTTAATTGAAATCAATTTGTACATATACAGTGTACTTAATATACATTTATATTCCTCCCAGGAACCTCCAGGAAACAGCATTATACCATTATACTTTAAAATGCAAATTCATATGAGAGGACAATGTCTAATGTGTGCCAAAAGTGCTCAATCACTGCACACGCACAAATCTCCTGGGATATATTTCTTTTTTAGAGCACCAAGACTGATCGCATGTAATCAATCTTCAGACGTTTTTAACGATACAATGGGTGAAAGACAGGAAAAACATCCCCTCTGGGGAAGCATGATTTCATCCCCATTCGAGAAATATTTTCGGGCCAGTTCCTGAACAAGTCCACACGACGTTGTTTTGATGGGAAAAAATCGATTCTTGAGGTTTTTATTCAGTTCACTAAATAATCAAAATATCCCAATCCATCAGCTGGACGATTCAATGAACCTATCCACCACTATAGAATTCATAACTTATAAGCAACTTTTCCTACTCTCTTTCACAATGACATTTTTTGCAATACACAGAAAAAAAATATTTCGAGAAGTTTTTCGTAAATTTTTGTGAATTTTTGCTGGGGACTTACGAAACACTCGTAAAGCATATAACACATTAAAAACTTTGTAAAAATTCACACATTTATTAAAAACTTTGTTGTAACATAATCATTTGACTAGCCTTTTTTTACAAACATTTGTTTGTATATTTTTGTTTGTCTGACAAAAAATTACGAACAAATGGCAACATTTTACGAACATTTTATTGTGTTTACGTTGTTTACGAAAATTTACAAACAAATGTTTATAAAAGAACACAAAAATGGTCGTTAAGTGATAATGTTGCAATGCGAACAATATTTGGAAAAAATTACGAACTTGGTACACACAGAGAAGTGATTTTGAGAAAGCGGTGTTGAATTTGGGGTTGAATTTGGTGTTGGTGTTGCTTGAACACCAAACGTAGTAGCATTCACACAAATTAACACCTAGTTTTGAATCAATGGTGTTGTATGAAATGCTTTGGCGGTGTTGTATTAACTCCGCCACAGAAATCTCTGAAATGGTGCAAAAGTAACACCATCAATTTTCTAAACAGTGCTGTTGCAACGCCAAACGGTGTTCGTCGCTCACCATCGACCACACACACAGAAAAATGAAAAATTCTTAAACAGAAACACCCAGGAATTTAATTTCAAATCCCATCCAATGAATGCAAATGCCCTAATTCTAAATCCTTGATCATTTAGTTTTAGTTGCAAATCTGTAATTCTAATTGTAATCTCTAATTTTGGAATATCGTGTGTGCCGATGCAACGGTTCCCGATATGCTTTGAATACATTATAGGAGTTAGTGGCGCAGCTGGAAGATGCTCGACTGTCATCACAAAGGTCGCGTGTTCAAATCTCGGCGCAGGCTTAAATGTTGGAAAAAGATTTTCACGCACCAAATGGCTTTGAAATACAGAGAATATCATCCAGGGAGGGCCCCAAGCCCTCAAACAATGGTCAAAAATTAATAAAAATCACGCAGAAAAATGGAAAATTCTTAAATAGAAACACCCAGGAATTTAATTTCAAATCCCATCCAATGAATGCCACTGCCCTAAATCTAAATCCTTTGATCATTTAGTTTTAGTTGCAAATCTGTAGACATTTTTCATTTATTGGTGTAAAAGGAACACCTATATTTTCTTGAGATGGTGTGATACAAAATCCACAATGGTGTTCCAACAACGCTAAATTTGGTGTTAATAATTGGTGTAAAATTGGTGTAATCAGAAACCCAAAGCCGGTGTTAGTTACTTTGTGACACCACTTGGTGTATTCTGAACACCGAATTGGGGTTAGTTGATTTTGGGGTTGAGGTTGGTGTGTCCGACAACACCATTTGGAGTTGTTATGCCACTAAAATTTCTCTGTGTGTAGGTTATACGATTAACGAGCAACCCAGAGTTAATAATATCATTTACCATTTAGATTCCAAAATCGGAAAGTCGATTAATAGCGTAAAGAATCCACGGGGAACCAGAAAGGTATATAGGGAACCCGGAAACATATGCATTTTTTCAAATACCGGGCATTCAACCTATTTTAATTGCTTATATGAATTACCCCTTGCTTTGAAATGTTAAAAAAAAGTCCAATATACTAAATAGAGCGTGTTCTCGAAAAAATACGAAATGCAGTATTTCGAAAAAGGGTTGGCAGAGATTTCTATATTATCTAGAAAAATGCTCGAACTCGTTATGCTATACCTCACATGAACTTTTACATTACTAAACGTTTATCGATTCACAACCGATTGGAACCGATTTATAAGTCATTAAAAAAATCTTCCAAAAATTGCTTTCAAGATATACAATATAATTGCTTTTCGGATAAAACTACTCATCGGTTTATAGCCGATGCATTACCATTTCATAACCGTTTGGAACAGGTTGCGACTAATCATAAATTCCAAAACTTTTCTAAAAATTTGTGAAAAGGGTAAAAGTGCCTAAAGAGATTAGCAGAAGTAATAGTTAAAATCATTAGAATTAACAACCGAATTGAATTGAATTTTCAGACGAACAAGGCTTCATTAAATCTGCAAAGATAAAATGATTAAAATCTAAAAAATCATCATTGATACAACCTGTAAAATCTTTAGGAATAATCAAAGTTTCTTTTATCAGAACTAATACTAACCGTAGAAGTAAATGCAAACAACTGTTATACATCAGTAAAAATAATTGTTATTACAGATAAAAATTATTTGTCAAATAGGTACCAGAAACTGTAACTATTCGTAAAAATTAAGGAAGTGGGGGCAACTTTGAATTAGGGTAGATTCGAAATTGAGCTTTTTCTCCAATTTTTAAATGAAACTGGACCTTATCATCATGTAATTTAACTCTGCAAATCAATTGTGAAGCTAAATTACATTATGATCATAAGGTTTAATTCCATTTAAAAATAGTTGAAAAAATCCAATTACAAAACTGCCACATTTCAAAGGTGCATCACTTCCCCCTACTGACGAAAACACAGTATAAATAGCCTAGGAAGATTAGTGGTAAGTGAGGCATTTTTAAATGTGGCATCTTTAAATTAGGGCTTCTTTCCCAAATTTTTAAATGAAACTATACCTTACCATAATATAATTTAGCTCCACAAATCAATTGTGAAGCTAAATTACATTATAGGGTAAAGTGATACAAGTTGGACATAGTGTTACAAGTTGGACAATTCGCCGGTACAAGTTGGACATGGCTTTTTTCTTGATAAATACAGTACAAAATTTGTTTCTAAGTACAAGGAACCAAATTATAAAACAAAAGCATTAAAAATATACAAATAAAAATGAAGTACTAAATTTATCAAGAAAAAAAGCCCTGTCCAAATTGTACCATTTTACCCTAATAAGGCTCAATTCCACTGAAATATAATATCAAAAAGCCCTATTTTAAATGTGCCCCAATACAAAAGTTCCCAGGCTCCCTAAAAGAATTAAGGGGAAATATTAAGTAAAATAACTACTTCGGCAAAGCTTCATCTGATCTTGAGGTAATGAACTTGATATAGTAATTACCTATTATAACTCTGATTATTGCTAATCTAACTTACACATTATGCTGTTACTGTCAAACAACCTCACCAGCAATATTTAAAAAGCCACTTTCCCTTTTAAGTTTTCAAATTTACAATACAGATAGAGAAATTGCGGCTTTTCCAAAGGGGAAATGATTTCATGACGTTAACTTTATGCCTCTGGGAAGATTGTAATTACAAGATGTAACTCCTTCAACTCTTTCACTCTACTCCACCTGATGACTTTTCCATTTTAATTCGTCACCACGGTAGAAAAGTTAGAATGAGAGTCTTCAAAGTGCGACTGAGGCTTCCCCAATATTGCCCTGGCTCTTGAATACAACACCCAGCACAACTCTTTTGCTTCGGGCAATTTTGCACTTTTGCCATTTTCGTGGCAAAGCCGACAAAATCATACCTTTCTCACTTGTCTTCCATCAGGAAAATTCCCCCGGGAATTGGTCTATTACCAGTGATGAAGATGAGAATATTTTCCGGATGTAGGAACAGGAGTGTCTTCAATGGTTGAAAATTCATGCCACTCTCGCATTAACCAATGTTTTTAGGCCAAGAGCAACAGAAAAAAAATCATTTAGTCAACTTTTCTTATTAAGCATGATTAGCATAATGGTTGAGAATTTAAATTTAAAACTCTTGCTGAAAATAAAACCCGGCACCAGGGCAAAAAATTAAATAGGGAAAATTTTTAATGGTTATTATATGGTGAATGAACATTTTCTCTCTTCATCCTTTTTTTTGTCTCAATACTCTTTTGGAATTTCACAGCTATTGTTGAACACTGAGAAAAAATTATTAAAGAAATTAATATTATAAGGTGTCTGGAGTATTTATGGTTGTAAGTAAGGGAAAAGCACCAGCGATCGGCAGTGTTCTTCGGATCGTCAGGTTATTACTATATTGTTGCACCAATTTAAATGAATTTTTAAAAATTATTAGTTACTTTTTACCATTTAATTGTCACAAGAATACAGTGCATTAGTTCAGATTTAATTTATAAAACAAATTTTCCGTGAGACCTAATTACATTCGTGACGATTTGAGGTACAGAGTATATAGTTGGGATTAAATCTATTTTTTATTAATTTACTGTAAAAATTTAAAATTCAAATGCGTAGATATAATTAAATGGATCACTAATATAACGATTAGCGAACACAAAAATATTAAGCAGTATTTTAAGGATTATATTTTCAACTAAATATCAAGCATGTCCCTTAACATTCCAATCCGGGGTACTCTTTCCTTATTTACAAGTTTTTCAAGGCTTCAGAAAAATATTCAAATATTCACATGTTTAAATTTAACAAATCAAATTCAAATGGAACTGTTTTGCAAGTATGTTTTTTTTTTCTTTCAGGAAGTTAATACCATACTTACAAACTTAACAGGAGTATCATTATAACTCTATCAAGCCTTTACTACTTTATGGGTGTGCTTACCCCTATAATTAGGTGAGATTCTTAACAATCTCACCTACTATAATCCTAACAAAATTTCATGTCGTCCGATCGACCTCAAACTTGGCCAAAATGTGTTTCAGCACTTCCTGATCACGAATATATATGTGGCTATTTTACGTTCCCGGCCGGCCGCTCTTTGGAGCTTAATAGCTCCTAAACTAAAAAAGATATCGACTTGCGGTTTTCGGCAAAGGTTATATATCGGGTGAAAATTGCAACTTGGTGCATAGACTCCCCACCCCCCACCCCTCCTTCCGCCATTTTGAAGACCCCCCTTTTTTTGTTTGCTCAATAGCTCCGCCCCTATGGCATTCAGCGGACTCAAATTTTAGTATGTTATAGCTGGGCCTTAGAGCTTTCCATCAATACCAAACTTAAGGTCCCCCGACCCCCCTGACCCGAGCTATAAGGGTCCAAAAAAAATTCTTAAAATGGCCATAACTCCTGTTCTAATTGTCAGAATTTAAAAAGTGAGGGCTTTTTGGAAAGCTCTCGTGAAATGCCACTTCCCCTTCTAACATCGCAAGTTCATAAAACCACCGCTAGGGGCGCTTTTTTTAAAAAGAAAATTTTTAAATCTTAAAAGTTAAATAACTCAAAAATTCCATTGTGCATCGGGCTGAAAATTTAGTATGTTGTAGCCGTTGATTATACCTATCAAACAAAAAAAACCTTAAGTCGATCCATAACCCCTGACCCGAGCTATAAGGGGTCAAAGTTCGAACATTGACCGGCCTCTATCTCCGGTTCTAATTAACATAGCGACCTAAATTTTACCTTTTTGGTTTCGTCTCGATGAGCACTTTCAGATGGAAGTTCAAAAAGTCACCACAGGTGGCGCTGTGATAGCGTCAAAATTCATCGAAATTCAAAGTCACTTTTCTCAAAAACGGCATTGTGCAAGTTAATGAAATTTTAGTATGTTGTAGTCCAGTCTAGGACGTTTCCAAAATGGTGCGTATGTGCGCTGTGGTTAAAACAGAACCGGAGATATGAGGGGTCAAAGTTCACGAAATTCAAAAAATCATATCTCCGGTTCTATGTGACCGATTTTGATGAATGAGGGCTCAAACGAAAGATCTCACCAAATGCTACAACTTTCTAGAATGTTTGAACTTCGTGGGACCAACACCAGGGGCGCCACAGTCGAAAAACCAATTTCAATATCACATAACCTCAATTATCTCGACTGTCGCTAAACCGATTTTGATGATTACTTCAACATAATTGTAGAGCACATTTGTCTCTACATTTCGTCCATACATCATTTTCCGCTCAGACTACGCTATCACTCCGATTTTGCCATTTAAGTGTGAAAAAATTGATTTTTCCCATAATAACGCTTTGAAATCACTCAGATGCCAATTTGACTGCCTCTACTCCACCAAGACACTTAAAATAGGGGTTTAAATGGAAAGTCCCGCAAAATGCAACAATTCTTTGATATAGTTGAAGTTCAACAAATGACTACTTGGGGCACTCTGGATGAAAAAACGAGTTAAGAAACAAAAAACCTCGCTTATCTTGGCTTCTGAGTAATCGATGAGTTCAAGTTCTACGGCAAAATTATAGAGAACATTCTGGTCTACATTTCACCCATATAACACTTTTCTGTCAGTTCATCCAAATCCTTGACATTTTGGTTCAAATACAAAACTTGTATAATTTCACGAATTTGATTCAAGATAACTGAATGGCGTCTCCCTACTTCAGCATCAAATCGAATTTGCATGCACTCCGAGTTAGCTCACGTTAAGAATCTCACCTACATAAGCCGGTTAGGATTATCTGTCCCTTTTTAAATTGTAAGAAGATTAAGTAAAATCCTTCTAGAATTGTTGGTCACGTCCCTGATGATCATTATGTCGCGAGTACAAGTTACTCAGATAAGGTAGCTCCGAGCGGTTAAAGAAATCGTTTGTCGAGATCAGATCAAGTGAGGAACGTAGCCGTTCGTGAGGAGCTAAGAGTCAAGCAGTTGCTTCCTCTTGTTGAGAGATCACAAATTTGATGGTATGGACATGTTCAGCGCAAGAATAAGGAAAGATTCGGAAAAGTCGGAGCAGACCTAGGATAAGGTGACTGAATCAAATTAAGATCTTGCCTTGGAGAGCCATGGGTTTCTAACCTATGGGTGTCCTGGACCTGCGATCCCGATTGGGTCAAACGATTAAAAAGAAATGAACGAATTATATGATTTAAGGAAATCTCATTAACTCTCTTTACAATCTACTGCACTGATTGATTTTTTCAAAGAGTCTATATAGTATCCTACATTATTCAAAATTCAAGAATCTAAGATTAATTCATTTAGTGACAATAGATTAGTAAAGGAGATTAGTTAATTTACTTTGGCTTGTAAGACTAATCGGTTTCGCCGTTTCCTGCCGTTATTCTGAAAATCCTATAGACTGATTGGGTACGCAATGTGACTTGTCCCTAGGGTAGGCCTCTGAGTGGGAGGTGAAGAAGGGTGTACATATTTAAGAAAGCCTATTAGTGAACATGTTTTCCGATGAGCATAGGCTTAAGGCAGAGAACTAATGTGCCTTCCGATGGTGCGCTCTCAACACACAGTTAGTCGATCATTACACTGAGAGAAATTCGAAAAAGTTAAAATAACATTCCGGAAATGTTAATTTTACCCTGCATTATTAATCCGAAATCGGTGTAAATATTACCCTTTTTAGGTGTATTAGGTGTTAAAGGTATCCTTTTCCATGTTAATTTTACCCTTAATATGGTGTAAAATTAACATTAAAAAATGTTGATATATTTTTACACCTAAAGTGTTAAATTTATGAGGAAAAAAGTTAATCGTACTGTCTTTTTTCTCAGTGTAGCTACGAGTACATGAACACACTCTAAATATCTTGATTCTTTCAATAAAACTAAGCGAAATTAAAATACGACACAGAAAAAAATTATTTAGTAAAATTGTTCGAAAATGTTTGTGAATTCCTACTGAGGAGTTACGAAATACTCGTAAATAGTATAACCTAGAAAAAACTTCGTAAAAGTTTGGAATTCTTCACAAACATTGTAACAGATCAAAAAATGCTTGTCAGATGATCATGTTACAAAATTTGTTCATACATTTCTGTTTGTATGACACAACTTTACGAGCAAATGACAAAATCTTACGAACATTTTTGTATGTTTACGAATATTTCCATACAAATGTTGGTAAAAAAAGAAAAATGCTCATTAAGTGATCATATTACGAACAATATGTTTGTGAAAAATACAAACATTTACGAACTTTTTTGTATGTAATTTTGTTGTGGTACTTGTCACAATTTTATTTTTAAGTACTTACAAATATATTGATAAAGTAGACAAAAAATCCTTAAAAGAAAAATCTGTTCTTTTTCAGAGAAAATGTTTTTAATATCTCGAAAAATAAAAAAAGACTTCTTAATTGATATTCTGATATTTTAATATAACCATCACAAGAATCATATCAAATACAAATGTTTAAAGCCTAACTTGAACATTTCTGTGCAACTCTCGCTTACGTTTACTTTTCCAGGCATAGCTGAAGCATTAAGAGCCGCCGGACGATGAATTTATGCTGAAAAAGACGCTCGCAGCACGCACAGAAAACACAAACCCCCTCATTCAACTAAAAGATGTTGTTTGGGTGCATAATTAAGACACGAGCTATGAAATTTCCACCCAGATTTAACGATATTAATAAAAAAAACAACACTGTAGCATCAGTGGAAAATATGAAGGATGTTTCACGATTATTACCAATTATATTGCAATTTTTGCAGCATAAAAATAAAAATATTTTAATTAACCACAAGGACATCACAATGAACTATTAACATTGTGGCTTCAAATGGGGCTATTTGAATAAAATTCAATTTAAATTGTGCAAATCTAAATTCAAATATGGAAATTTCATTCACAGCAGCAATAGAGTAAAAGTGCATAAAACTCTATAAAACTATGTACATAGTTATCGCCCCATTTTATATAAAAGCTGATTCTATTGAAATTAGCAATATTCAGGATTCAAAAATAATTTTTTGTAAAAAAAAATCATTTTATGCAATGGAATGTTAAATTTTGCACGCTTTTGGGATAATTCGCTTGGCCACAAATTGCAAAATATGAATGGAGAAATTTTAAACTTGCTGGTTAATTTCATCCACAAAGCATAATTTGGCTTCAACTGGTGGTAATATGTGTTTAAAAAAATTATATATATTAAAATTCACTCTTCTCCATCCTATAATTGCCATTTGTGGTGAGTGTTGGAAGCATCATCAGTACTGTTAGTAGTGCTAGCGAAATTAACCAAAGGCACAACTCCTAAATTTCCTCAAAATGTGAAAACTTGCATAGAAACACTCAAATTCACCAGAAAATTACTCCATATGCGTTTTTTTTTTTTTTCATCAAACTCTTTTGCCTTTCAATTAAAATCAAGTGAAACTGCATAAATTTCCAGTTGACCATATGCAACGAGAAAAATTCTGGAAGTTCTGAATTCCAAACTTACTATTTCTATTTCCTAGGATTTTGAATCAAAGGGGTTTGCACTACAAAATTTAAAAAAAAAAACAACCATTTAAAATAGGGGTGGCAAAGCGTCCCAGGCTTTGCAAAATGCTCGAACTCCTGACTTAGATGCTATACCGCAAAAGTACTTTCCCATCATTTACCGTTTACCGGTTCTCAACCGATTTGAACCGATTCATAAATCTCTCAAAAGATCCCCCAAAATAGTTTTAAAAGTAATAGGATTGATTGTCAGATAAAATTTTTTATCGGTTTATGAACCGCTTCATTACCGATTCAAAACCGATTGGAACCGGTTTAGTTTTGTCGGAAATCCCAAGACCTTTCCAACGACCCCAAACATCACCCCATTTGCTTAATAAATACGCTCTATAGGGTCTTTTTAACCTTTGACCTTGAAAAACCGTTATCATTATTATTGTTATTATTTTTATTATTGTTAATATTATTATTATTAATATTATGGGTCGACTTATGAGGGGGGGATCCCCCGAGGGCCCCAAGTCTCTATCTCTAACCGATTGGCCTCTAGAGCTGGCGACAGCCGGACGGATAGACGGACAGACGGACAGACGGACCGACGGACAGACGGACAAACAGCGTGACGACATTTCTCAGAAATCATCTGAAACGTGAAGATTTGTTGAGAAAAGTGGTCTCCGGGGGGTGGAAGGTGGAATTTGGGTAGGTCAAAAAATCGAGGGATTTTTTAGCTCCTTGGAAATTACAAGGGGCCAACTCACTTTTTGGCGATTTTGAGGTTTTAATACACTCAAACAGAGAATTTAATAAAATTTCAGATGATATGAGTCAATAAATTTCGTTATTAGAAAAGTTTTTCAAAATTTATACAATATTGAGCTTATAAATTTTTACTCTTTCCTTCTCTTACAAAAAGTTCCTAAAGAAAGTCAGTTTAACGTAATTTTATCGTCAAGTCATGGTAATCATTTTGGCACTCTCACATTACATTTTCAAAATGGAGTTCAGTAATCATTTACCGCCACTTTTTGGAAAAAAATATATTGACTTTATTGATTGATTTTATTGTAACTTTTCAACCCGTATTAAAAAGTAACTCAAATTTGACACAAAATGACTTAAATGCATTATAGATTCGCCAAAAAATAATCCTCTTAAATGCTAGACTACTTAGAAATTGATTTTTATTAACAATGAAAAAATAACCACTTCGTACTCACTAAACTGGTTACCAAACTCGCCAGTTTGGTAACCAGTTCTCGCCACTCACTGGAAAAGGTTCAAACTCGATTATTTTGGGCATTATTACTAAAAGAATTGATTCATTTATTTTCTCACTCACTTTAAATAATTTTTCTTCACTTTTATTTAAGAGATGAAATAATTAGATTGTTGCAGAAAGTAAAAAACAAACAACAAGTGAGCTTAGTGTCGCCTATTGAAAAGTAACGGCAACAGATGGTAAAATCAATTCCAAAATATTATCACTTTCACTCATTTTCCTTCTCGAACTCATAAAGAAAGCATTTTTTAGATAATCGACGTTTTATCAATTTGTCACCGTCCTGGAGCTTAAACGGTAAAAAATATCAACCTCTGGTCTTCGATGACCCCCAATCAAAATACAATATTTTAGTAGGACTGTTGAACCTGGAGGAGTTGGAGAGAGAAAGTCCGTCCTAACGAAGACTCTTCTAAGCCAACGGTACAAATCGCTGTTCAGCTGGGGTGGTAACTTTAAGGGGTGCTATAACGTCGGCTAACTTCAAGTTACGATATCGCTATAGTTTCGCTAGATGGGGTTGTGTGTGGTCGACGAGTTATCCCGAAGGCACAATCGAATCGACTCCTCAGTCGATCTTCACCAGTGAAGCGAGGAGGATGCCGGATTCGTGGCTCTCTTGGAATAGACAATGGGGTCTCACTCCCGGAGACAAGCGATGAAGGGTCCTCCAGCATGTTTTGATGTGGACCCGTAGCCAGTCTTGCTACAATATTTCCACACGTTTTATTTTCTTTTATCAACCTCCCCTCCACCCCGCCCCCCCCCCAAAACCATGTTTTTTCGGGTTTTCTCAAAACTGGCCTAAGCTTTTTCAATGATCTTCGGATCGGAGAGGTAGTCCAGGCTATCATTTCGTCCAAACATACCTAGGGGGAAGTGAACCACCTTTGAAATTAGGACTTTTCTCCTATGCATAAGTGAAATTGAGCCATATCATAATGTAATTTAGCTTCTCAATATGTTTTTGAAGATAAATTATATCACGATAAGGCTCAATTTTATTTCAAAATAGGTTTCAAATTTCAAAAATTTCAAAAAAAATCCCAATTTCAAAAATGCTCTACTTTCAAATGTGCCTCACTTTCCCCTATGACCGGAAAATTCGCCATTTTGAATTATTAAAGGTCAAAGTCAATCGCTTTAGAGGGTTCATTTTTTAATCGATTTGGTTAAATTTGGTTTTTTGGAAATGCTTTGAAATTTAGAACGCGGCTGCATTGGTCATTACGGGTAATGAATCGGTTACCGATTTTTGAATCGTTTTTTTTTTTTGGGAATTATTTTTGATTTGACCTTTCTAAATATAAATATAATATAAAATGAAATGTTAATTAACTAATTCCTGTCCAAATAGGATTGATGAACTGTAAATAGAAATTTTATGTATTCTACAAGTAGGGTAAAGTGATACAAGTTGGACAGTGATACAAGTTGGACAATGGTACAATTTGGACAGGGCTTTTTGTCTTGATTTATTTAGTAATTCATTTTTATTTATATATTTTAATTGCTTTAGTTTTATAATTTGATTCCTTGTGCTTAAAAACAAATTTTGTACTGTATTTGTCAAGAAAAAAAGTCATGTCCAACTTGTACCGGCGAATTATCCAACTTGTAACACTAATTCCAAATTATATCACTTTACCCTATAATTAAATAATAAATAGACAAATAATTTATACAAACACGTAAATCTTGTTCAATGAAAGTTTCATGACACTTCGACATAGCTTTTTGTCGTTGTGAAGTTATTATTTCAGATTAAAAATTCGTTATATTTATTGAAGTCAAAAAGTGACTAAGAAACTATCCGAAATCTTTTTAAATACATTGTTTTTGTCATTTTTATATAATGCCAAGTATTTAAAACAATCGTACCTGAACCTGACTATTCTTCTGTTACAAATCTTATAATGGGCGTGTCCTATATTTGTTTTAACAATTATAATATCAAATATAATACCATATTATTGATGAAAAGGCGTAACCAAGATTTGCTTAATGGGTAAAAGATATTTTATGTTGAGCCTCTTTCATTTTTTTTCCAATCCTATCTCGAATTTCTGTTTGACTCGCAGAATTTAAAATACAAAAAAAAACTGTAATTCTCAAAGTCACAATGCAATAAAAATTGCCATTTGTAATTCACAGAGTGAGAAAAGAAAATTCTTTAAAATGGGAGATATGTAAATGTTTTCGATGTTTTCTGGGTTGGGGTGAAAAATTGCTAAAAGTGCAAGGGAAAGAGAGCAGCATGGAAAAAGAACAAAAAAATAAAACAATGTTAAAAAAAGAAAGTTTTACATTTCTCCAGCGGCATTCAAATCCATGGCCTTTCAGAATGTGTTTGAAAACCACCATGGGAATGAATAAATTTCCTTCACGACGCACAATTTCACTGAACACGTTTTCCTTTTCGCCAAATTTAGTAAAAAAAGAAGAGGAAAAACGAAGTTGGGCAACTTTCTTTTTGGTTTCTCTGCCTGCGCAATTCCTTGGGTAATGGAAAAACGGTGGTCCAGAAGAACCTTTTGCTCCTCATACCAACCTTTCAGGCTCTATAATTAAGAAATTTCAAAGTGGTCTGTGTCAATTAAAGATTCCCTAGATGGGATTTCCTTTTGTACAATATTTTAAATAGCATGAGAAAATTCTGAATTTCTCTTTTGCTCATTGATTAATTTTCCACCAAAAATACTGCGGGGATATTAACAACAGCGACAGGCGGAAGGAATATTTTGGGGTAATTTACCACGTGGTTTGGTTAAATAACCCAAATTGGTTATGATGTACGTCCATTTACTTCCGCAAAATTAGCTGTTGAGTGGAAATTTCACAGGAAATTTCTTTCCGAATGGATACCTTTCAGAATAAAATTTATATTTCTTGTTACAGAAAGAGCAATTATCGTTTCTTTTGCCAAGGTGGTAAAAGACTTAATACATTCAATCAGACTAATGTACTCACTCTATTCATTCCTTAAAATTTACGCGAATGTTCTCACAGGAATGATGTATTAGCAAAGTTTATACTAAAAATTGAAAAATAATAATTTAATTTCCCTGATTCCGAAAACCAGCTGTCAAATACTGTTCGGCTTTATCATTTTATCACAAATTATACGCTTAGGAAAAGCATCATTTGTTGTATAACCTACCCCGGTTTCCCCTAGAGTACACCAATTACTTATGTAGCCCTAAGTTGTAACAACTCTCTTTTCTGAATATTACTTTATTATTTCCTGGAATGATCACACCAGAACTGACCAAATACTGTCAGGTGCGCTAATCTGGGCGCTTCGCTATCTGGATCGTTTATGACTACGCTAACTAGATAATTAACTTAAAATATTATTTTTATTTTTACTTCCGTAATATAGTCACAAATTTTGAGAAAATGCAAAAATAATATTTTTATCCATTAAATAAGTGAGTGTAATCGACTCATTTCAAACTTGTGCCAGCTGGGTTTTTCACTAAAAATTTTCTAGCAGTTATATTTTCGCTAGCTGGTTGATTCAAAACATTTATTGTTTTTTCCTTGTGAAAAAAAAATTCTTAAATTCAAAGGTTTAATTAAAAGTGAAGTGTAATTATTCCCCTACAGGGTAAGTAAATAGATTTCAGGAAATAATAATATTTTATAAAAAAATAATGAATTTGCGGCTGCTTACATTTTGCTCTAAAATGGGCGCTTCGCAAATCAATATTTCTTTGCAGGAATCGCATTGTTCAGCACTGTTTTACTATTTCAGATGCCGAAGTTCTAGGGAAGTTCTAAAAAATGTATTGAAGTGTGTACGAGATGGTTCTACCATAACCTATGCATCCAAAACACTTGATGTACCAAGGGCGACACTGTACAACAAATTGTCTGGCAGGTACCCAGAAGAGTGCCCCAATGGCAGGCCAACAACGCTTACAAAAGAAAAAGAACAAGAACTTGTCATGTGGATCCTATAATGTGCAGATGAATGGATGGCAAGGAACAAATTCTGGACAGCGTCAAAATCATCTGCGAGACCTTCAAAATTCCAAACTATTTTACGGATGGAAGGCCTGGAGATACTTGATTCAGGAATTTTCTCAAGCGTCATCCAGTGCTCAGAATGCGCAAGCCAAAGTCCTTCTCATTGGAAAGGGCTGCGGTTACTGCTGAAGATCTCACGGAATGGTTTCAGAATTATCGAGAATATTTCACAGAACACGATCTGCTGATCATTTTACCACACCGGGTTTTTAATTTCGACGAAAATGCCTTTTTCTTGACACCAGAAGATGGAAATGTATTGGCCAGGAAAAGTTCACGTGCTGTGCCAGATCTTAATGCTCAGCGCACAATAACTATTGTTTGTAAATATGTTTTCAAAATTTCCTATGAGAGTGAGTGAGATGACTAGATCTAGATCTCACTCACTCTCACTGAAATGTCAAAAACATGTTTACAAAACAAAAGTTATTGTGCGTTGGGCATAAAAATTCTGGATCGAAGGAATGTGTCACAATACTTGTTCCTCAGGCCAACTTGTTCCTCAAATGATTATTCATAATACTGATATTACACCAAAGATTGGCGTTCACTAAATATTAAATAAAATAATCCAATAAAAATTTTAAAAATGTAATAAAAAATTATTTTCTCGTTTTAATATGCTTTTAAATTGAGTGATCCAATTAAAAGACCATTTGATCCAATTTGCGAAGAGGCGATCCACTTAGTGAACGCTAACTTATTTCAGTACTATCATTATTTTATAAATTTTCTTTAATATTTTTGATATTTTTTTTATTTTATGTTTCTGAAAGAAACAGTGAATAATTCTATTGATTTAGAAGAAGTAAAAAAGAATTTCATCAGTCCAAAAACCAGCGTTTAAGTAGCACTCTACGGAATAAGATCCGGTTACCGCACCTTACTATATAACGTCAATCTTTCGATAACTTTGCTTAGAAGACTTACATAAATTCCTCTAGGTAAGACTTACGCCAGTAACACGTAGGATATCGTAATTACAAAATATATTTCATTTTTCTATGGGTCATATGCCAGCGACATTGTATTTAAATTAATTTAAGTGAGTTAAGTATTATTCTTTAAATAATAATAATAAATATTAGATAATAGAGTGAGCTCTCGGCACCAGGAGTTCCCGTAGGAGTTCCTGGGGACGAGGCCCTAGGAATCAGAAGTGAGGTCAAGTAACTCGGCTCTCCTGATAAAACCAGTCGAAACAGAAAAGAAACCGCTCTCTGGCGAAGGAGTGATGGGAGATCACAACCCACCAGAATGTTGCAGTGCCTAGAAATATGATCGCGAGGGCCACGACCACAAACGTATCTAACGAAATTGTTAAAGGTCACCGTAAAACATAAATAAACTTGGGATCCTGTAAAAATTTAATATATTTATTTAAATATATTTGTGGGGATTCAAATATTTGGAGATTTCAAAACCTAACATTCATCTATGAACGAAAACATTGTTGAATAATTCCTAATAACGGGTTTTCAAGGTCAAAAGTCAAAAAAGCTCTGGATAAGCATTTCTCAACCGCATGGGGTCAGGTTTGGGTTCGTTGGAAGATCCTGAAATTTTTGACAAGCCGAAACCGATTCCAATTGGTTCTGAGCCGGTATAACGAACCGATTCATAACCGAATGGCTAATTTTTATCCATAATCAATTATGTTACTCCTAAAGTATTTTCGGCAGTGTTCGGAATGATTTATAAATCGATATTGGTTGTGAACCGGTTATGAACCAGTCCGAAAATCAAATTTATTATTTCTAAGCCCATTTTGTGGATTCTCTGGATTTATGAATCAATTCAAATCGGTTGAGAACCGGTAAGCGGCAAATAATGCGAAAATACTTTTAAGATATAACATCAAAGTCGCTAGTTCAAGCACTTCGCAAAGCTGTGGGCGCTTTGCGACTCCGTTAATTTAACATTAAAAACAATTAAATTTGAACAATGTAATTATGTTATTATTTTGTTCAAATTCACTTTACATGCTCTTTAATAAAATTTGTATTCGTGATGTATGGCAAGAATTTAAAAAATAAATCCCTTTAATAAATTTCCAAGTCTGAATCCCACATTTACATAATTGGAAGTACAAAATCTCTACTAACTCTAAATTCCTGGGGCAATTGCATTAGTTCCAGAAAAGAGCTTCAGCTTGAAAATTGAAATTCATTGAGTTTACTTCCCTATTCCTGGTCTTTGAGACAATGAAAATGCCGCAGGACTTTACGCAATGAAAGAATGGACGAATTGTGGACGAGAGACGAGACAATAAGACACCGAAAATAGTTTCAGGTTACTCTTGTTGAAACACTTTTGGGAAAGAGATGTGAGTGAAAAGTTTTTGGTAAAAGCGGAAACAAGTTCCATTAGAGTTTCATAAATTTTCAGTATAGTTATAGGTTTTTGGGGTTATAACAAGCTCACCAGTACATTTTTCTTTTATCTGCTCCATGCAACTTTTCAAATAAAATTGTACATCCACATATGCGTCTACCTCTGGAGCCAATAGAGCAAAAAGTCACGATGGATAGCGTGGGTGGAGGGGAATTGTTGTACCCCAGATGAAAAGATCAACTTGCTATCCTCAGATAAAAGTCAGAGAATTAGGACACGAGAGAAACTCGAATATGAAAATTGCTCTATGGCAAATTTTCACAGTTGCAACATTCATCTGGAATCCCCAATAGTATTAGCTTATATATGAGGATTTTCTCCACCGCGAAACAAGATAATTCCCATTGAAACAGCTTGTATGCTTATTTTGCATCATTATGCAAAATGGGAATTGAAGATGGAACAAGAATAAAAGTGCTTTAGTGTAATAGAATCATGCGAAAGAAATAGGTTGTAAAGTACTGAGGCATATAGAACATGCTACATTAATCATCTGAATTAAACTAACTTATCATCAAAGGAGAATCTATGCCGCATGAAACCTTGACTTTCCTTTCTATGCAAATAAATGCGAATGTAATAGCATTCCTACAAATCCCCATTTCAGAGGTTTTCTCTCCTTTTTGGAATTTTATCCTTTTAGAGAAGTCTGTATGCAAAGCAAACTGTTGACTGCAAACTATAAAGAAGATAAGAGCCTTTCATAGAAAATAATTCTATACGTGTTTGCAATAGTTAAGATTTGAATTATTTTCAGAAACTTTGGCAACACAGAGAAATTTAACACTAACAAGCTTCACAGGACTTGAGCTTATGTATTTCATTAGAGGAAGAATGTTGGAAAGTCGGAACCCCTTTAAAAAAAAAACGTAACATTTTATTTAATTGATTTAACTCAATAGAGAAAGTGAATGATGTTTTCACATAAAAAGAATTTCCCTTCTTTCATCTCCCAATATTACCAGCTTTTCGGTATATTCTTCCGAATCAGACGACTTCTAAGAAATAATATCACGTAATTTTATTTCTCTATCCGGATGCAGATTTAGTGGTCAAACGGTTAGAGATAGCGACTTCAGATCTCAGCTTACCGTCCTCATGTCACAAAAACGAATTTAGCGTCACATTTTTGGAATATCTCTAATCCTCTCGTTCAGTAATAACCTTCCCAATTTGAGAGCTCTCTCCGATTGAGGTTTTTCCTTTACCGATTCGAAGGTATATCAAAGAGAACTTACGTAAAACCCTTTGGAAGTTCGAACGTTTAAACCGACGAGTTACACAAAAGTGAGCATGTTCATGAAATGGACATTTATCTTAATAAAATTGCAATTCAAACATTCTGCCATCCTGATATTCCACAAAACTACACAAAAATTAAATTCACTTTTTGCAATAAACGTTTGCTAACTTTTGTTAACATTGTTGACGATTGAAGTGTCAAGAATATCGAAATTCGAATTTTCAGAACAATCAGCGCCAAAGCGGCTGGTATGTGAACTTGCACTTTAGGTTTCCGGTAGATTTTTGTAAAGGTTTGGCTTGGCTTTGGAGTGACTTTATCTATTCGAAAGGTTATTACCAGTTATTACTGAATGAAGTCAATATTCGTTACTTTTGTCCATTTCCTTCCTTCTAATGACCTTTGCTAGAGAAATTTAGGCCCATATTTAAATGAATCATTGCATACTGGAAACTCATAAGGACTAATGCTAGTTTGGCAAAATTCGCAAAATTTGGCTGTTCTACGAAACCTAGTATCTCAACTTACACAACATATAATCGAACTTACACGTTCAGGTTTTCAAATTCGTAGGAAAAAATTAATAATAAGAAATAATAATAAGAAAAAAATATATTAAGATTACTAAAGCAATATGTCTAAAGGAAAGTGAAACTATGAAGCATTAATTCGTATTGATTTTTTGTGGCTTCCTGCATTTTGTATTATCCGGGAATGTGGGGCAGTTTCAATAAAATTTTTGTCCATATATCTTTATAAGATAAATGCACGGATTTTTGACTTGGTTTAGATTTATTCAATTATATTCACATACGACGAAGTTGTTTAGCATTACAGTAGAACCCCGCTATAAGCCATCGCTCTATAGTCCACAATTTATCGACCGTTGATTTCAAAACACTGATTTTAAGTTGGATTATGTTTCTTAGTACGCGACATGCAATGTTGTCCTAATTATTTTAATATTTTTGGCAAACTTAATTGAGTAGTTGATTGAGTAGTGATAATTGCGATCCATAATGAAGAGAACGAGGACAAGTACCACAATCGCAAGGAAAGTGGAAGCCGTCGAGGAATTTCAATACTAAAAGTCGTTGATAATTTTAAAAAATGACATGGACTATAGTGCGACCCAAGTGTCAAATCTGGAACCAAATATAACCTATAGCCAGGCTCTACTGCAAATAAATTCTAAAATGGTTCTGATAATGTTTCTTTAAGTTTTGAAAATACGAAAGGGGCAGTCTTATGGTTCATGGAGAAGTTTTTCATGACCAATAATTGTCTTATTTAAATACCGGTTTAAATAAAGTCCAGTCTATTGGAAAGATTTTGTTAGCCAGTGTAGTCGCTTAAGAGAGAGTCTAACTGGGGGGTAATATTATACATGGCCTATTCTCCTCAATTCCTATGTTCACCTCCAAGCGGGCTAGATGCCTGGCAGACCCGGAACACTCAGATAAGTGCTAGAAGATTGGGTAACCAACTCCACTGGCAAGTCACGAATTTGAGGCTAACGAACAAGGCATCTGGTCCTTCTAGAGAGGGTTAGGCGAGGGGCTAACAACCCCTCCCCATAACATATTGTTACAAAAACTCGCAAGGAGCCTCCGATAAATAAAACGGACTTTTCGACAACGACCTATATGCTATGTTTCTAGAGCGAGCTGACGGAGAGTCGTCAGGACTTGAGGAGGTTTTTGCGAGAGGTCCGGTCCCTTAAAGGGGCGTTGCAGCCACCTAAATAAGTAAGTTTAGTCGCTTAAGCTTAAGATTATTATTAAACTGCTTAGGGTTCGGCTTTGCGCTCGTGATCCGGAACCACTTTCTGATGCTCTATGCTGTTCTTTCATTAAATTTTATATATTTTTTTTTTGTGGCTCACAAAAAAAGAAATACAATACAATACAATTTTAAAAGCTAATTTTGAACAAAATTTAAGAAAAATACAATCTTTTAATGTTTTACTGTGTTTTAAAACTAAACCTACCGATCGCTTTTGATCGTTTTTCTGTCAAATGACAAACCGCGGTAGGGTAGGATTTGTTGAACAAATTTGTCTTGGAAAAGAGCAAAAACTTAAAATTTAAACACTGCAAAATATATTACATGCATATTTTTAGAAATTCATAAAGTTTGATAGTGACATTGCACCGTTTAAATTTGTGTTAATTTTAAACCGGTCAATTTGACCGGGTTTTGGTAGATTTAGTGTTAAAGGGAGGCACTCAAAATCCCAAAAGCCGAAATCCGAAAGCCTAAATCCTGAATGTTCAAAATCCTGAAAGGGATGAAATAAGGATAATGTGTAGAATAATTTCCCAAGACACCGAAAATTTTCCTTTGCGTCCAGCAAGCGCAAGTGCAATCGTGGGAGTAGCTATGACACTTTTAAAAATTCAGGGATTTTGGCTTTCGGCATTTTGACCGGGACCCGTTTTAAATTACAAATTTAAGTGTAATAAGTTTTACAGAACAGTTACTGTGAACTCTGTAAAATTAAGATAATTTTATATATAGGACTATTTATTATACTTGGAAGCGTTCTATGGCCCTTTAATGTTCAGAAACAGTTTAGCACTGCGAAAGACTTTTTGATTCACAGATAAATTATTAAAATCGAGTAATTAATGAGTAATTTTAATATCTAAATATCTAAATTTTTCAACCTTATAAAAAAATGGTTTGGAAATTCCGTAAAGTAATCTTTGCTAAATTATATTTTGAAATATCAAAGTCTTCAAAACTTTTAAAATTCAAAATTAAATAAGTTCCTCTTTTTAATAATCCTAATCTCAATGGTATATCATATTTTTATAAAATGATCTCAAAAGCCAAATTGCAATTTAGGAGAAAACTACCTCGCCCTCTATTGCAGATCGTTTTACAATTGAAAATTATGTTTACTAAAAAATATAAATGAGATAACTATATCGTAAATTATCTATTTAGATTTAGGCCAATAAACATAATTATTGAATGAGACTAGACTTGTCAACAAGCATGATTTATAGATTATTTTCGTTGTTGTGCATTACTTTCAACACTTCATTCATATCATATCATTATACTCAGAGAAATTATACAATAGAAAATAATGAAAATGAGATAGTTTTTGAATTGATAAGGATTCACGTGATTCACTTTTTGCAATTGAATTCAATCCTATTTGTGATTGATTTTCGGAAAATATTTCAAATATCTTTATCATATTTTTATGTTTATCGTATCTACTCCACAATACGATTGAATTAATGGAATTAATCATATAACACCAAATTCAGGAAATTTTAGAATATGCCGTGATTAAAATCCTCTTATTGAATTCAATCCCATTATTAATCGAAATTGTTATAGGTATTGTAGGCGTCATGCATAAGTATATAGGGTAAGTGTGCCAAATTCCGGCCAGCTTGCAATTTCGGCCACCTTTTTTGTTCCTAGAATTTCCATGAACTTTTAGATTTTATGTACTCTAGAGATTATACAATGCAAAAGAATAACAGAAACTGTAACTTCGACAAACGAGATGACGTGAAAAATATATTAGAAGAATTCCCGAAGGGCAAGGAACTATGAGAATGAAGGTGGCCGAAATAGGGCACCAAAGCTATGTCTATATTTTTATTCATTTTGAAATGTATTAAGAATGATTTTAGAGTAAATAAAGACGGTAAACTCTTTACAAGTTTCCAAGCAACACTCTTTAAGAAGAAAGAATAAAAAAAAATCAATTTGAATTTAAAATATTTCATTTCAAAGTTGAGACTTTGGCGCTTGCATGCAACTATGCCGAAATTTGGCACACTTACTCTATGTCTGGTATATTTGGGTTATTGCTGGCTAACGTAGCAAGATTGCGTATAGATTTAGATTTTGTACATTTTCGCTAGTCTTCTTATCATTGGATTCTATTCTAGCACAATCAATAGAATCAAGACTCGAGGCTCACAGATAATATTTATAATAGGAATAACAATAAAATAGTAAAGCAGAAAATTTAGTACCCGAGTAGAGATAAATATTAATAACTGCGTGAGTGTTTTGTATATGAAATGGGGGTGCAATTTAATCTTAATGGGGCACCGATTGAAGAGGCGTACAGGGACATTTATTGTGTTAGAGTCCCTGAGTATTTGGCACAATACCCCAGTGTCGTTTGCGATAATCAAGCCCAAGCTCAATCATTTTGAACCCTCCCTCAGCAGCAAAATTATCCCTTTTTGTAGCCCACCCACCATTTCCTTTTTCACGTACTTTTATGACCTCATCTATGTGCCTGATATCCCTTAAAGCCACCCACATATTCTCCAACCACCGCCCAAAATCCTCCAAGAACTCCCAACCAACTCTCAGCCATTACAATGGAATTTATTAGAGAAAATTTATCAGAATTGTCTCATTGGATAAAATTAACTTGAAACACTGAGAAAATGAATGTTGAGTTAGAATTTCACAGGCACTTACAGCAAAACACAAGACATTATCTCCCATTGGCTTTTTGGAAGAAAAACAATGCAAAAGATGCTGAATTGAAAATACCAATGGGGAAAAAATGCCAAGAATGAATTGATTTTCCTAATCCCCAACAGTTTTCACTCTAATGGATTTCAACATTGAAGAAAACTCCGCTATCGGTAATTGAATCTTTAAAACTTTCAACCTCTCTGCCATTTATGAAAATTTCAGTGTTTGTTTTGAGCTTAGCCGGATAACTTTCACACATTACAATTAAACAAACAATTTTCTAGCTCATGCTTATATTCACCAACAACATCAACATTTTAAAGATAATGCAAATAACTATTTTCGAAATAGAATCTTGTTAGATTTACTTTGCCAGTCTCTCTGATTTCTACCCAGAAAATACCATCTAAAAATTCTTTCAGCTTCATCAAACTATCCAATCCAGTTCCAGTTCTTTTGTCAGCTACTTGTTTCACCCACACCTTTGGAGCAATCCCTGAAAGTTCCATCATGTCGAAACTTTTTTAATATAATACGGCTAAATGTGAATTCTGTGAGTTGGTGCCTGTGTGACATACCACACTCTGGGTATGTTAGAATTGCAGAGTTTCAAAATGTGGTGGACATTTTCTAGAGAAAAAAAAATGAACTTTTGGAGGGAAAAGAGTTGTGTTTGTGTGGGAATGAGACTTCAGGGATAAAGGTGAAAAAACAAACACTCACACTGAAGCATTAGAACACGTCCCAAGGGGTCATTTTACCTCTAAAGGCAAATGATGAAGAACTATTTCACCTCACATTTCTAATTTCACCTTTCAGTCCACACTGTTTATGTTCGCTTTTCATTACACATTTTAGCGCTTTTTCTCCCATTGTCAACCTTTGACGTGGAAAAATGGACAGGAAATGGGAAAAAAGTCACCCAAATTGCAAAAAATGAACTCTCCATGGTGCTTCTTTAATCCTTTGTTTGGAGTGCAATCAGCAAGATCTTGTAGCAGATGCATGTATTCCAAAAACATATTGCATTAACGGCACTGTGAAGTAGCATATTTTACCACGTTGTCAATAATTTCAATCGTTTTAATTGATTAAT
This sequence comes from Phlebotomus papatasi, assembly GCF_024763615.1. Classification (NCBI taxonomy): domain Eukaryota; kingdom Metazoa; phylum Arthropoda; class Insecta; order Diptera; family Psychodidae; genus Phlebotomus; species Phlebotomus papatasi. Next base: position 44,513,687 of record NC_077224.1, read on the forward strand.
TGCTGATTTAAACCTATTCAAACATTAACTATCATACGAACACTGCACAGTCATTATAAAATCTCTAAACCCAAAATTGGTTCATTAATTTAAATATAATTTTAATTATTATTCTGTAATGTGCTCTATTTTAATGTGTTTGTTTAAAATATGTGATGGAAAATTCTGCTAGTCGTTGCAAAACGAATAGTCTTCAATCCAAAAAAGAACACTTAGAAAGTTTTCTGGATAAGTGCAGAGATCCTATATCAAAGCATCTTTAAATGCTAAATTTAATTTTAATTCTATAAAATGATTGCTCCATCCTAGGTATCCGCAATCAATGTGCTCACAGCCGGAGTGTATTTCTCCAAAATACTCCCGGCTAAAAGATAAGTGCAGTGTCGGCCAAAAGTTTGTTGACAAATCTAGGTTCTAGAAATCAAGTGGAAAATCATCATCATCATTTTCAACCGCCTATCCCTATTGGGGTCGCGGGCTCTTGACATCCAGATTAGCAGTCCACGCCTGTCGATCCTCCGCCACTTCAGGAAGATGTTCGAGTTCGATCTCAAGGCGCTCCAAGGTAAGATCCTGATTTGATTCAACCACCTTGTCCTCTGCCCCCAGGTCGATGCTTCTTCACAATGGCTTGCATAGCTTTTCTGGGAGTCTTTCTTCATTCAAGAGCTGAACATGCCCGTACCATCGAAGTTGTGATCTCTCAACTCGAAGAAGAAACTCTTCGACTCTTATTAGCTCCTCACGAACGGCTACGTTCCTTACTCAATCTCGACGAGTGATTCCCTCAACCGCCTAGGAAGCATTTCATCTTGGCAGCTTGTACTCGCTCTCTTACTTTCTCGGTCATTATCTAAATCTCATGACCATAAACACAGCCTTAAAAACCGAATTAATTTGGCTGAACGACTAAGCACGATGATAGAAAAAATAACTTTTTAATTTTTTGTTTCTTGCAAATGAGTTACCCAAATAGCAATTTGGAGTAAGATTACCGTTGGATGTATGTATTCTGGATTCAAAAAACGGGTCCTATGACGGTCGTCAGAGAGTCGAATGACGGAAATTGGGGAATAATATGACGGTAATTACGGAAGTCATTTGGCGTTATAATAACTCTGAGATTACCCGCCTACGACTAAAATATGACGCCGACTTCCAGTGTACTAATAAAAATTCTTCTCCTCACTGGATATATCTGAGGGGAAATTTCACTTGTCAAATGGCAAATAGAACTATTCAGAGCTGTGAATTCACAGAGTAATTGATATTTTCGCGTGTTTTCTCAACAATATAATAATGTACATTGGGAGGAAAAGCTCCTTAAGTAGAGATGTGTGTTGTGATTCGAAAAAGTACAGTGCCGACAGGAATTAAGTGAAAATAAGGCAATTTTTTGCATGATAAACACACAAACATTTTTTTGTAAAATGAAATTTTGTGGTTCAGGAGTTTGCTCCAGTCTCTGGAGTGTCCTGTGATAAAAATTTTGTGTTGAAAAGACCTATTTAGTGAAAATTTTAAAAGATTTTTTTCTGTTGTTGCCATCCAATGGGAAAATTTTCGACATGTCGAATGGCTCATTCAGAATAGGCGAACGGCAAAAATCTTCGCAAATGTGTGTAGTGAATTGGGGAAAAATTAGAGAAATTTACATAGAACGTAGTAGAAAACGATGGAAAATGTGAAGAATTGTTGAGAAAATATTGTCTACAGTGGTAATGCAATACAAAGTTGTGAAGTGCAACGTTTTCATTCAAAGTGTGTGCGTCGATTTCGTACCTATACGCTAGAGAAGGACGCCAAATGCATTGTTTTTGGCGCGTCATTTTTTGTACGGAAAAATACCGTAATTTGGAGTCGCTTTTCTTACTGCATGGTAGAGTAAATTTTAGAACCGTACAATAACTATTATATTACTAATTCAATCTTGAGTAATGCTGTGACCAAAATTCGACGCGAATATGACTAATTTTTAAGATTCCAATTAGGAGTAATTTTTTTGACCATTTATTAACTAGTCATTTTTGAGTCAGAGTAATTTTTTGCGGATTGGGTACCTGCATGTTATTCATGTATTTAAAATGAAAAATTTTATTTCATATCAAAAATAATAATTGTTTTCCCAAAGTGGATCATTTTTCATCGACCAAAAGTTTCTCGACGCATTTGCAAAAGTAATACAAAATTGTCAAATACGTACAGCTAACTTCTTTAAATTCTGATATATTTTGGAGTTACATAATTTAAAAGACAAATGGTGGATTTGCGCTTTTCTAAAGTTTGCAATAGTCTGATAGTGACCCCATAATGTCTACTTCAGAAATACTAAATCAAGTGATTGCTGAAGGGATACAGGCTCTTAATATTAAATAAATCCTGCGTAAATTGAGAAAGTTGTAAGAATGGTTGGGTAACTCATTGAATTTCTTGAGTAAGCAAGTCCAATTTGAATGAAAGGTTGCGATTTTACTTAAAACATGTAAAAAAAAAGAAAACGCGTTTGCTCAAGAACGCCTAAAGCGAATATGCACAATCGTTAACTACCCGTGAAAATTAGTTAAACGTTTCACTGAGGACAGGAACTCCAAAAACAATTAAGGACGCCAATTTCCAAGTGGTATTGGCTAAAACCGGAAGAAATTTTTAGTTAGGATCAATGAATAGTTAGCAGTCAATAGTGGCAATACATGTCACACTTCCAATAGAAGTTTTACCGAAAACGGAAAATTATAATCACTTAGCGTTCGGATTTCAGAAACAAATGTAGGGGAGACCGGGGAGATTTGGGACACTTTTTCATGTTTTGACTTTGAGACACTATTCCAAAAAAACACGATAGTGTATTACAATTTTATGCGGTCTATAGGATACTTATGGGTAATGACTTTATAAAAAGTACTCGATAGAACTTGGAAAACAATTGAGTTTTCTTGGAGAAGATAAATCATTTTACTTGACGCTTTGTCCCAAACCTCAACGACGTGGGGCACTATGGGACGCACAAGGGGATGTTTGGGATGTATTTTTTCTCGCATAATTTGTATTACTGGAACACGTTAATTAATTTTACATACCAGATTAAAAATATTTCCTTATAGAAATAAAAATGTTTCATCTTTTATTTACACTTAGAAATTAATATCAATTTTATTTGTACAGTAGAGTCATTTATTGTCAATCAATTATTTAAAGTATTTTCTTCTTATTTTCCATCTACCTTTCTTTCCTTTTTTAATTCTAAAGGGACAGATAATCCTAACCGGCTTATGTAGGTGAGATTCTTAACGTGAGCTAACTCGGAGTGCATGCAAATTCGATTTAGAGCTGAAGTAGGGAGACGCCATTCAGTTATCTTGAATCAAATTCGTGAAATTATACAAATTTTGTATTTAAACCAAAATATCAAGGATTTGGATGAACTGACAGAAAAGTGATATATGGGTGAAATGTAGACCAGAATGTTCTCTATAATTTTTCCATAGAACATGATCTCATCGATTACTCAGAAGTCAAGATAATCGAGGTTTTTTGTTTCTTAACTCGTTTTTTCATCCAGAGTTCCCCAAGTAGTCATTTGTTGAACTTCAACTATATCAAAGAATTGTTGTCTTTTGTGGGACTTTCCATTTAAAACCCTATTTTAAGTGTCTTGGTGGAGTAGAGGCAGTCAAATTGGCATCTGAGTGATTTCAAAGCGTTATTATGGGAAAAATCAATTTTTTCACACTTAAACGGCAAAATCTGAGTGATAGCTTAGTCTGAGTGGAAAATGATGTATGGACGAAATGTAGAGACAAATGTGCTCTACAATTATGTCGAAGTAATCATCAAAATCGGTTTAGCGACAGTCGAGATAATTGAGGTTATGTGATATTGAAATTGGTTTTTCGACTGTGGCGCCCCTGGTGTTGGTCCCACGAAGTTCAAATGTTCTATAAAGTTGTAGCATTTGGTGAGATCTTTCGTTTAAGCCCTCATTCATCAAAATCGGTCACATAGAACCGGAGATATGATTTTTTGAATTTTGTGAACTTTGACCCCTCATATCTCCGGTTCTATTGAAACCACAGCGCACATACGCACCATTTTGGAAACGTCCTAGACTAGACTACAACATACTAAAATTTCATTAACTTGCACAATGCCGTTTTTGAGAAAAGTGACTTTGAATTTCGATGAATTTTGACGCTATCACAGCGCCACCTGTAGTGACTTTTTGAACTTCCATCTGAAAGTGCTCATCGAGACGAAACCAAAAAGGTAAAATTTATGTTGATATGTTAATTAGAACCGGAGATAGAGGCCGGTCAATGTTCGAACTTTGACCCCTTATAGCTCGGGTCAGGGGTTATGGATCGACTTAAGGTTTTCTTTGTTTGATAGGTATAATCAACGGCTACAACATACTAAAATTTCAGCCCGATTGCATAAGGAATTTTTGAGTTATTTAACTTTTAAGATTTAAAAATTTTCTTTTTAATAATAGCGCCCCTAGCGGTGGTTTTATGATCTTGCGATGTTAGAAGAGGAAGTGGCATTTCACGAGAGCTTTCCAAAAAGCCCTCATTTTTTAAATTCTGACAATTAGAACCGGAGTTATGGCCATTTTAGGAAAATTTTTTTGGACCCTTATAGCTCGGGTCAGGGGGGTCTGGGGACCTTAAGTTTGGTATTGATGGAAAGCTCTAAGGCCCAGCTATAACATACTAAAATTTGAGCCCGGTCGATGCCATAGGGCCGGAGCTATTGAGAAAACAAAAAAAGGGGGGTCTTCAAAATGGCGGAAGGAGGGGTGGGGGGTCAATGCACCATGTTGCAATTTTCATACGATATTTAACCTTTGCCGAAAACCGCAAGTCGATATCTCTTTTAGTTTAGGAGCTATTAAGCTCCAAAGAGCGGCCGGACGGCCGGCCGGCCGGCCGGGAACGTAACTTAGCCCCCCATATATTCGTGATCAGGAAGTGGCGAAACACATTTTGGCCAAGTTTGAGCGCGATCGGAGGACATGAAATTTTGTTAGGATTATAGTAGGTGAGATTGTTAAGAATCTCACCTAATATTGCAATCATGATTATCAAATTCCTCAGGAGAGTAGATTTTCTTGCAAATCTTAGTTTTGAACTCATTGATGGATTCCTGTTTGATTTTACGACAACTGCATTGTACCTTGTTTTCTCATTATTTCTCTGAATTAGCTCTCGCCTTGCCTTTTCTGGAAAAATTGTTCGAGAAATTTTCGAAACAAAATAGTTTTTAACTAGATTGGGCAAAGATCGAATATTCTCAGAGAAGGAATTATTGATTCCAAAGACATTGATGATTTAATTGTCCCTGTAGTTAGAGAAATCTGCTCCACTGGTAAAATTTGGACAAGAGGGAGATTTTCAGTAGTAACTGGACATTACTCTTCATTTTGACAATAAACAATTGCACACCACCTACAATCTTGTCGAAAATCAACGTCCCATTCATCCCCTTTCAGGTGTCCCAAACATCCCCACGTGTAGTTTTGGTATTTAAAATCCTTATGTAAAAAACAAGAGCGTATAATCTCTGAAACTTTTATAAAAATATGTTCCCAGATTACACTGCTACCTAATGAGATAAAAAAGTTTTGATTATATATCGCTGATATAAAACACAAAGAGGAAAACTGAGACGTCAGAATATACGATTTTTATCAATTTTTAAAAAAAATGTTCATAGAATTAAAACAATAAAACTGAGGATATCCATTCTTTTAGTCAAGATACATCTTAATATTGCCTACGATACAGTAATGGTTAAATCTCATATATTTCAAAAATTAATTGAAAAAATCGCCTTGTCCCACACTACCCCTGCCCCAAACCTCCCCGGTCTCCCCTACAAGGCAAAAACGCACAGTTACAAAAATTGATTCTTAGCACCTAATTATATTCATAATTGAGAATTTCATAAGGTTCAAAAATTACTATTGATTTATTAGAAAAAAAAAGAAAAACAACTCTAATAACCGACTATATACGTGATTTGAAACGGTCAGATAGCCAATAAATTTTAAGTGAAATTTTACACAGAGTTCCTAAAAATTAAAAAAAATCAAAAAATCCAATTGAAAGTTCATAATCTTCATAATATTTCTTTCTAACGTTAAATCTCAAATCAATGCAGCGGCCAATATGAGGTCTTTGAAGACAAAATTTTAGCCCAATAGAACGAGATCGAATTTCACCTTGTACAACAGTAAAATCTTTTTCCGTAAGTTTACAAACTCAGTGTAAAAGGTTGGTATAAGAGAAAAAATACAATTTTGAGAGCTCAACCAACATCTTATCTCGAAAATAATTATATATAGGTTTTTATTGAAAAACTTTGGACGTCGATGCCTAATTACAGAAAAACTTTGTCGGTTTTGTGTTAAATTTTTTGGTGTTGTATTGGTGAAGAAGTGTAAGAGAGTTATGAGCTTAGAAGGGAAGGTTCACATTCCCATCCCAAAATGGTATGGGAATTGTTTTGTGGAAATTTACGAGTATGGGTGGGATGAAGTTTCTTTTTGCTACCACATTTTCCTACCACCACCGTCATCATCATCATTGCGCCATCGTTTGGTAGTACAAGAAAGTCGCCGTGAGGCAAAAACTAATTTCAAAGTTCAAATAACTGACTTTTTAGACTCTCAAATATCACCCACCAAAAAACCTCCATTTCGCCATCATAGCTCGCCTTTTGCACCCTCTCCCAAAAAAAAGGGACTCGCTCTCACTGGCACAGAGTGAGAGTGTCTAATTTATAATTCCTCTTTTTAGTTGTCTTCAAATTTAATGCATTCCCAACCGTTCATTTGGCATCGTTATGCTTATGGGCCACCACACTACCTGGTACTGCCAAAAGTTCTGTAACAAACATTAATTTTGAGAATATTGTATTTCATGAATGTTCTTTGTATCATTCCTCCTTAATTTTCAAATTATTTATACTTTGTAATAAGTGGTCAGTTTAATTTCTAAAGGGAATTTAAAACGTTCTAAAACACGAAAATAAAACTAAAATTGGTAATACATTTTTTAACTTTGAAATGTGATAATTTTAACTGGAAATAATCGTTCTATTCTTAAAATATGGTCTGTCAGATTCTGAAGAATCAATTTAACTGCACTGAGAAAAAAAGAGGGTGCGATTAACACTTTTTCCTCGTAACTTTAACACTTTTTAGGCGTAAAAATTTATCAACATTTTTTAATGTTAATTTTACACCTTATTAAGGGTAAAATTAACATGAAAAAGGGTAACTTTAACCCCTAATATAACTAAAAAGGGTAATATTTGCACCGATTTAGGATCAATACTGCAGGGTAAAATTAACATTTCCGGAATGTTATTTTAACTTTTTTGGATTTCTCTCAGTGTGGTTGCTATTTAGGAATTTAATGTCCTCGGGACCTGGATTAAACCTGTAGTCTGAAGACAGCTTTATGATAATTAAAACTGATCCTTCATCGTGAAATTTTTCGGGCTAAACATTTTCGAGAATCAGATTCTGTGTCTATTTTCGGCATTAGATCTAAAGATCTTGACGACCGAACAATCGTGGGCGAGGGTCCGGGAAGCAGGACATCAGCCAAGACGGTTTTATTGCCATAATACGGGCTTCAGACCAAAGGCTTAGCCATCTGGTTTAATTCCTCTAATTCCTTCCAGGCATGATTTTTTAGGGGATTGTTGTTTAGGATTAGATATTAAATGCAAATGATCCGTTAGATTTTGAAATATCAATAAAATTGCTTGTTATTTAGATTTCTGAGACCTTCGGGAACTGGGCTAAACCTGCAGTCTGAAGGCAGCATAAGACACCACTGATAGCCAAGAAGGTTTTATTGTGTGTTTTATGGGATTGAAAAGATATCATCTACTACAACGCTTGAAGAGAGCCATAAATGTAGTCTATTGGACCACACATGTTTCTAGAGATCTATCAAGAGTTCCAGAAACTTGTTTGGGAAGCCTTTTACTATCAGACTAGAAGTTTAGTCCACTTCCCAAAGGCCGCAAAATCTTCAACAGCAACGAATATTATTGGTTTTTCAGGATCTAATGAATAATTTTCCCTTAATCCTAAGTGAAAATTTTATAGAAAACCTTGACTCTTAAGGAATTAGAAAAGTAAAGCCATATGGCTAAGCCTTAGGTCTGAAGCCCGTATAAGATTAACAACTCATGTTCTACAAAACTCAATTGATTAAACCAATTTCAAGAAATGCAAATTACAACGAAGAAAGCTCTTCACTCAAATTAAACTATTTTGAAAATGGCGTGTCTTCAACTTAATTTTATCAGCGTTCAACTTTATTAAATAAATCCTTGATAAAATCATGTAGAAAACCGGCAACTCATTAAACAGTCTATTAATTACCAAGCGTCAAAATTAACAAACGATATCACAAGTTGTTTCTCACTGTGCTTCATTGCAAGTATTTCCAAAATTAAAGAGTAATTTTATAAAATAATATGGTTTATTTTAATTAATTCCTTCACTGAGAGAAATCCGAAAAAGTTAAAATAACATTCCAGAAATGTTAATTTTACCCTGCATTATTGATCCGAAATCGGTGTAAATATTACCCTTTTTAGGTGTATTATGGGTTAAAGTTACTCTTTTTCATGTTAATTTTACATTTAAAAAGGTGTAAAATTAACATTAAAAAATGTTGATATATTTTTACACCTAGAAAGTGTTAAAGTTACGAGGAAAAAAGTTAATCGCACCGTCTTTTTTTCTCAGTGTTTAAACTTTGAAATACTGATCAAATTGAAATTGAACTTAAATTTTCGTATTTAACGAAATTTTTCTTTTCGACTGAAGAAAATGGTTAATTCGCAAGTTTTTCTTGATTAATTTTATATATGCAATCAAATTGAAAGAACCTGAAAATGTGAGAAAAATAATTATCTCTTAAAGTATTGAAGCAATTACAAAAGCTTAAAATTAATTTGCAAATTGCAGAGACGTTTACTCCGTATAGGGGAATGTTGGCATGGTTCGCACAGAGTGAACCTTCAAACAACGCAAATTTTCTCTTTATTTGCAAAGAGGTAGATCGTCATTTCTTAGCCATAAGATAGATCAATATTAAGCTCATGAAACGAGACGAGAAATGGTAGGTCAACTCTTTGCAAACAAAGAGAAAATTCGCATCGTTTGAAGGTTCACTCTGTGCGAACCATGCCTACATTCCCCTACTAAAGCCGAATCAATGGCCCTCCTCTGCAAATACTAAAGACCCATTCATGCCTTCTCCCTGACCCCAACCCATATCTACTTTTAACTATTTTGCACCCGAAGGCGAGTTGGTGAATGAGGGAAAAACGTCTGCTCTAAATTGCAATGGAATGTAGTTAATGTGATTTATAAATGTCATGACAACGTTTTATTTGTTCGAAAGCAGACCAACCTCTTGGTGTTCCAATGTACTTTGCCTGGGAGACTCCTGAAGCCTGCTGCACTCCAGATTCTCCCTTGAGCATTTTTGGTGAAGGAACAAAAACCATGGCAAAAGACACAAGACAGGCTCTGCAATCAACTCACACCGGAGCATCAAGCTTTTGTGTTCAAGTTTTGCCATAGAAATATATGTATACATAGCAAAATTAATTGAGGATTATGTACAGAATGTCAGGGAAGAAAGACACCAAGAGTGGGAAAAAAATTAAATATACTGCACAATATAAAAGATATTCACTCTCTTTGCCGAAACTCGTTAATACTTTTTTTTTGCCTTCATTCCAGCATTCACCACTTAATTTAATTTCTCACTAATTATGTTGGTGCTGATGACATCAAGAGAGAAAAACCATAGACGTGTCTAAAGTATTAAATGAAATTGTTAAAATACAGTCAAATTGCAAATGACCACAAATGAATTAAAGTTTTTGAAACTGAATTAGACAAAAAAATGTCCATAATTAATTGAGTTTGGAAACTTGTGCAATAAATTATTGCATTTTCCTGCTCAAAGTTTTTCCATTAATACACGAATTTACTGCGATTTCAATGAGAAAAAGGGGTTGGCAAAGCGTATCAGCTTTGCTAAATAATTCTCAAACACGTAACTTAAAATCGAATAATATAATCATGACAAACCTTGGTGATGCAGCGCACGGCTTAATATGTCAGTAAAAAATTATTAAATTTTCATTTAATTTAGGATATTTTTAGCGAACGTTAGAGTGATTTCTAAATTGGTTCATATCGGCGTGGAAATAGCAAATGATGAGAAAGTGCCTTTAAGGTAAAGAATTAAAATCACAAGTTCGAGCATTTTGCAAAGCATGGAACGCTTTGCCACTTCCTTTCCTTTATTCATTAAGAAATGCAGATTTACTGCTCGAACTGCACAGAGAGAGCAGTATATGTAATCCCTCAATTTTTTCACCCTCCAAAATTTCCACCTTCCATCCCTCAGACACCACTTTTTTCAACAAAACTTCACGTTTCTGAAGACTTCTGAGAGAAATTTCGTCACGCTGTTTGTCCGTCTGTCCATCCGGCTGTCACCAGATCTAGAGACTAAACGGTAAGAGATAGCGACCGATTCATCAATCATTCAAAAAAGCAAACAAAATAGCTTAGGATTAATAAAATTAATTTTCAGATAAAAATTACTTATCTGGTTTTTAACTGATTGGAATCGGTTCAAGCAATGCTGGAAGGCCCCTTGTCTTTGTTCTCCTGGGGCTAATAATGGTCTTATGGTTCTCCAGTCGTTTAACAAAATAATAACTAAGTAATCAACTAAGATGGAACTTTCATCTACTTCTTTTCATCATTTGTAGAAAGTATAATGCGGTAAAAAGTTAATTTTATGCTATTTTTCAAAGATATGTTTTTGTGACACTCGGAAAACCATTTTTGCACTGCATTCTGACAGTCAGTTAAGTGCTTGGTTAGGTGTAGTTCTATCATAATTGCATGTATTGTAATCCTCGGATTTTCTCTGACACCTCCAAACGGTCTTACAGAACATATTTCGGACATAACTTTTGAAAATGACCAGCCACCAATTTAAAGTATAATGTGGAAAGTTCCACTTTAAAACAAGGAAAATTGAATGAAAAATATTCCAAATGCATCGAAAATGCAATTAAAGAATCATACCTACCATAAGCAGTCTGGTTTCATAACTGCACAAATCAAAAAGCACTAATCACACCTCGGATTTTTTTTTTAATCCTCGGATATTCTCTAACACCTTTAATCTGTTTTACAGAACATCTTTTGAACATTACTCTTTCTGAGAATGACCAGTGACTGATTTAAAGTAAAATGTATGGAAAATTTCGCTATTATTGTAAATTGGATGAAAAATGGTTAAAATGCACCTCAGGGGCAATGAAATTTGTTTGATTTTATTTCCCCTCTATTCACTCTAAAACTATTTTTTAGGTTTTTCTCGAAAACGGTTTCTGCAATTTCTTTCATTAATGGATAAGACCGAAAAAAAATTCCATATTGAATTTGCGAACGTTAAATTTAAACCATCTTGAAGGGCCCATTTTCAAGCGATTTACAATGCACAAAAATACAAATGTTCTAGCAAGATATTTTATTTTAGTCGAGACACTTGTGGGAAGTTTTTATAATAGACGGCAGGGACGGCAGGGAAATCTCAGAAACAAACCACCATGGAAGATATTCCAAGACACACTGGGATATTTCGAAATATTCCGATTTAAACGAATACTGAAGGACGCTAATTTTAAAGCAATCAGGGAGAGAGGGGCAAATTTGGCCAGCAAATGATATTTTTATTTGCCTATAATTTTTGAAAGGCTAAAACATTTGTGGTAAGTATTTCGGTAAAAACGGTAAATAAAAAATACACTTGGTAAGTAAAACAGCAAAATTGGTAAGTAAAAAAATCTATTTCGGTAAGTAAAAAGCTAAGTTTGGTAAGTAAATATGTTGGAATGGTAAGTAAAATTGAAAGTTTGGTAAGTATAAAATTAAAACTGGTAAGTAAAGAATCAAAATAGGTAAGTAACAAAATCAAATTGGTAAGTTAAAAAATCTAAAATGGTAACTAAAAAAAATCTAAAATGGTAAGTAAAAAACTCACAAATGGTTAGTAAAAAAAAATCTAAAATGGTAAGTAAAATAATCAAGAATGGTAAGTAAAAGAATCGACTTTGGTAAGTAAAAAAATCGAATTTGGTAAGTAAAAAAATCAAAAATGGAAAGTAAAAAAATCAAATTTAATATGTAAAAAATCTGAATCTGTACAAAGTTCTGTTCTTTGTACGATTAGTACCACTTGTATATGCGCTAATTTTGTAAACATGTTGTTTTATATCAGTACTAAATACTCTTTATTTGCGATATTCTATACTACTTGGAGAAGATTGCTTCAAAATTAGTGGTTTTAATTGGCTCTTGAGTCACTTAAAACTACAAACTAATTATATAACAGTTATATTCCGCGAGGGTACTCAGTGGGTCAAGTGGTAGAGCACTAGCTCTATGATGCAAGTGTCCTGGGTTCGAATCCCCTTTAGGTCCCCAGGAATTTTTCTGGCGTTAAGGTGTTCGGATTGCATCCAATGAGATGATACTGATAATTTCCCCAAACATAGAAAATTTCTCTTTGTCCCGAAGAACGAAACTAAAAACTTCCCAAAACACAGAAAATTTCCCTTTGCCCCGATGGACGAAACTAAAAACTTCCCCAAGCACAGAAATTTTCCCTTTGTCCCGAAGGACGAAACAAAAACTTCCCAAAACACAGAAAATTTCCTTTTGCCCAAAAAGGCAAAACTAAAAGCTTCTCGAAGCACAGAAACTTTCCCTTTGCCCCGATGGACGAAACTAAAAACTTCACAAAACACAGAAAATTTCCCTTTGCCTCAACAGGCGATACTTTCGTGATTTCCGAAATGACATATTCACGGGTCCTGCCATGAATTAACAAAGTTTATATTAGTGAGTATACGAAGCGTTATACAAAATTTCAAGATAATTTTATGAATCCTGGATATAATGCCTTAAAGTCAAAACCAAAACATAAAAAAGCATCTTGAAAATGTCCGATCTCCCTTATCGCAAATACAGAATATTTAGTATTCATAATGAAACAACACGTCTATAAAATTTTAGTATTTTTTACTTACCAAATTTGATTTTTTTACTTGATATTTTTGACTTTTTTACCTACCATTTTTGTTTTTTTTACATATCTTTTTAAATTCTCTTACTCACCGTTTTAGATTTTTTTACTAACCATTTGTGGCATTTTTACTTACCATTTTTCTTTTTCTACTAACCAGTTCTGATTTCTTTACTTATCATTTTAGATTTTTTCACTGACCATTTTAGACTTTTCTACTCACCATTTCAGATTTTTTTACTTACCGTTTTTGATTTTTTTTACTGACCATTTTAGACTTTTCTACTCACCATTTCAGATTTTTTTACTTACCATTTTAGATTTTTTTACTTACCATTTTAGATTTTTTGCTTACTAAATTCGGTTTTTTTACTTACCATTTTTTACGAATTTTGATTTTTTACTTACCGATTTTGATGGTTTACTTACCAATTTTGATGTTTTACTTACCAATTTTGAAGTTTTACTTACAAAGTTTGAGTTTTTACTTACAAATTTTGATTTTTTACTTACCAAATTTGCATTTTTTACTTACCATTTTTGATTTTTTTACTTACCATTTTACCAAAATACTTACCATTCTGCTGCAGCCTTTTTGAAAATATGTTACAATTAGGCTGGTAGGGGGAACTGGGTTACCTTTGAAATTGGGGCACCTTTGAAATTGTGATTTTTCTCCTACGTTTAAATGGGACTGAGCCATATCATAATATAAATTAGGTACTCAATTTGTTTATACACCTAAATTATATCACGATAACGCTCAATTTTATTTAAAAATAGGTGAAAAATCCCAATTTCAAAGGTGCCCCATTTCCCCCTACATGTAAATGAATAGGAAGGAAGTTAATTATTTTGAATGAATGGTAGTTAGTTTAATACTTTTCCACTATTGATATTAAACGTGGGGCTAATTCTGTCTCGGTCTTCCCTACAGGTTTCTTGGTAGGGGGAAGTGGGGCACCTTTTAAATTGGTATTTTTTTTATCTGTTTTTAAATAAAATTGAGCCTTATCGTCTTATAATTTAGCTGTACAAACAGATTGAGAAGCTAAATTACATTATGATATGGCTCAGTTTTACGTAAACATAGGAAAAAAATCTCAGTTTCAAAGTTGCCCCACTTCCCCCTATTGCTGTTGAAGAGAGACTGGTTGAATAAGGAATGTTCACAATAAGTTTAACAAACTATTCTACAAAGGTGAATGATTAACAATCTCAATATAATGTTCTTTTATAGATGCTGTCAATTTAAATTAGAATTTCTAAAGATTTCTCACTGAAAAAGCATCTTGATTGCACTTTTTCCTGATTTTCCTATATGCAATTTGTAATCTTTCATCAAGGTATATCCATTCAGCTTCTCCAGTTCCATTTACAGGAGTATCGCCAGGAAAAAAAGTGCAGCTTTTTTTTACAAGGTTCTGAGCACCATAAAAAGCAAAAGAGCTGCTGGCGCAACGTGAAATCAAAAGATTTCATTTTATTAGTAGAAAAGCCGTGGGTGAGACTGGAGAGAGTGGTTGGGTGAAACATTAAGAATAGCGGTGAAAAATAGGATTTTTAGAAACTAGCATTACCCAACGAGTGAAAAAGTTGAACAATGACGACTTGGCCATTTGGAGTCATAAATTTAATTCTGAAATAAAAGGACCCTCTTTCCCGCTCACTTTTTTTTCGGGAGCTCTTGCTCCATCACCATTTCTCTGGCGACACAGAAAAAAAGCTCCACCCACCCCTTACAAGAGTAGAAAAATCCCATCTAACAATTCCTACCTTGAGGGGATGAATGGTGGAGCACCCTTGAGACGAATTAAGGTGCGACGACGATGAGAAAAGTTTCTCTAGCGGTGCCTTGCATGAGGAATCTGCAGAGTGTTGAATCATCAATTTTAGAATATCGTCCTCTGGGATAATGCTAAGAATGTTTTTGCTCACTGTATTTGCCATACGCGACTAAACCGCTTTCCCAAAACTTTGAGTTTACTTTGCCGCTCAAATGCCAGAGCAAAAGGAGGTGTGATATCCAAAAAGAACTCATACTATTTATCATAGAATTATTAAAGCACCACTGAGTATTTTCACATCTCCCAGACAGAGACTTTGCTCACATATAACTCCCCTATCTCCATAATTATTCATTTTTCATGGCACTTTTCAAAGTGAAATCTCTTTCACCACTTGCGGTATACGTTGAGATTGTAATAAACCACTTTTTAAGTCAAACACCGAAAAGAGGGTTTTAACTAATACAAAAGAATTAAATTCATATTGAATTGGTTTAATTTTTATCACGAATAAATTTTGACCAAAAAACATGAAAGCCCCGAAATCCCCCTTCTTCTGACTTTTTCAATTTTAAAAAAATTAAATCTGCTCCAAAAGCCGTAATTCCTAATATTTCTTAATGAAATTCACACAGAATACTCGGAATTCTAATTCTCTCAACGATGAATTGGCGCAATTGACTTTATAGAGATGTCTCCGGTGATTGCCAGTGAAAATGTTAGTCACCCTGAGATGAAAATATTTTTTTGATTTTGCCCAGAGCTTTCGATCCTGATGGGGATCTTCTTCAGTGGTCAACTAAATTGTGTTTCCAGATTCTTTCTTATGGATCGTGTGGTTCATGAGGTTCCTGATCATAACCAGCAGGATGTCAGTGTGGGGCGGCTTTCCTTCTGGAGAACTTTTCTCAACTATTTTTGAACTTTTTCGGTGGTTTTCTTTGAGAAAAACTAACTAGATTGTGGAAACTGCTCTCTCGTGGAGTTCGAGCAGTAAAAAGGTTTGATTATTATGGGAGAATCACACCTATTAATTAATACGTTCTGATTTTCGGAGATATTTTTGAAAAGGGATGGAATGACATCACATACTTTGCAAAATGCTTCAACTCGTGATTTTACCATGATTTACCATTTACCTGTGCATAACTGGTTTGAAGAACCGATTCATAAGTTATTGAAAAGTTTGTCTAAAATAGCTTGAATATGTCGAGCTAATTTATAGTATAGGGGAATGTAGGCATGGTTCATACAGAGTGAACCTTCAAACGATGCGAATTTTCTCTTTGTTTGCAAAGAGCTGACTTACCATTTTTCATGTTGTTTCATGAGCTTAATAATTATCTATCTTATGGCTAAGAAATAACGAAATAGCTCTTTATAAATAAGGAGAAAATTTGCGTTGTTTGAAGGTTCACTGTGTGCGAACCATGCCAACATTCCCCTATATTGCTCTTTCTCTAGAGTACAGATAGTGTTAATACTTAACTCAATTACCTTAACAATTAAACTTTGTTCAGGGAGGAAAACTGGGCATAGCCTACAATGAATAGTTTAAATTGATTTTTTAGAATTATTGTTTCACATTAATTCATTATTGTAAATTTGCGAAATTAATGAGAAATCTTATTTTTCGCTAGTTTAAGTGTATTTAAACCTATTCTTTGTCTAAAGAATTTACATAATTCAAAGTTCAGTTATCGATCCTTTTAAGTACACAATGTGATAGCAGTATAAAAATTTCTCTATGATCCAAAAAAATTATAATATTTAACTTTTCATTTAAAAGTGTAAAATATTCGAGGACAGAGTAAAAACAAAATATTTGAAGACAATAATAAATGTTTAAATATAGGGGGAGGGGGGTTACTTTGAGCTGTGGGGCTATATTGTTATACGATTTTCTCGCCTAATAAGGCTGGAATGTACAAATATTTTATTTAGATTCACAATTGTTTTGTCTACCCAAATTATGTCAAGTTAAAACGCAGTTTTCTTTATAAAAAATGCGAAAAATCGTATAACAATGTAGCTGCACAGCTCAAAGTAGCCCCACTTTCCGCTAATTGTAAATAAACATTATAATCATTTTCTGTCATTAAACCCGATGATTCTAACACGCCTAAATTTGATAGTACTTAAACCTTTACAAGTATTCTAATGCTCATTTTAGTTTATAATTTAATTGCAAATTAGACATAACTTCTAAACAACCGTAATGTTATAATTACTAAACTAGAATAATAAAGTCTTATAATTTTGAAATTCTTTTAACTGAATAATAAATTTTAAAATGAAGACCACATTTTTGTGTTAAAAGTTACGAGAGCATAACTCAGAAAATTATACTTGAGCTTGGTGTATGAAACAAATTCCCAAGTATCATAAAGCTAAAAATAGAATCAGGGGAAATGGGAATGGTTGTGAGAAAAATTGTGAAAATATGTGGGAAAATATTTGCTGAAAAATGGAAACTTTTCACTGAAACACACGTGTATGTGTAAGAAATGAGGTTACTCACCAGCATTTATTTGAGCTTTTCAATCCCCATGCAAGAAAGTTTTTGGTGGGGTGGTGGACAGAGAAGGTGGCTAGGAAGAAGTAGAAACTGGGACGTATTTTTATCTGCTTATTCTTTGGATGAATGTTTGTGAGGAAAATTGCGAATATAACTTTTTCCTGGAGTGTCAGTGAAAAAGTGTGGTAAAAGAGAATTTTCCAAAGGGGGCAAAATTCATTTCTCTATATGCCAAAAGTTGAGATTTCATTTTATGTACATCTTATGTGGGCTCAATCCCCGTTGGACAAATTTATTCACTCACAAGAAGAGACACCGATGAAGATGGAAAGTTTTCCATGAGGGAATTGATTGCCATTCAATGGAGGCATGCATGAAAACATTCCAAAGAATTGAAAGTAGCACGAATTGTAAATGGAACTAATCAGAGAAGCTTATCTTTCACTGATGTTTTTTGCAGAAAAAAAATCCTAAATGTGATTTGAACAAGGGGAGATTTTGTTGAATTGATGTACACATATTATACATGAAATTATTCAGAGCAGTAGGGCAATTTTGTAAACATGTTGATAAAAATAATTGTAATTCTCACAATAAACTTAAATCCATGAACACATAAGCTGCCAGCTCAATAGTTCACATGGTAAGGGCCTCGAAAAACCTGAGGATTAGCCGAGAGACAGCTTAGCGTAATTATATTCGAAATACTGATTAAACTACATATCCATAATTTTCCATTAAGTCGTTTCTCGGCTTAAGACATAAGTCTGTCCAGGGCATAACATAAATATCACAATCCAAACAGTGATCGATTGAAGTACACAGTTCTGTACGTTAAAATCGTGTGGCCAGTCAAATAGAACTGGTGGCCTTTCTAGCTCAGTGTTTGAAGCACTCGTCTAGATAACGACAGGATCTACAGAACCTCAGTTCGATCTTTGGTGGATGCAAACAGTTTTCCTATCTCTACACAAGATTGGGTGATGTGGTATCCCTTCCTTTGATTAACGAGCACCACTTATTTTTTTATGTGGAAAATTTGGCAAAAACTATAGTGGAAGGTTTTGCACCTTCGTAATGTTGCAGCTTCGTAAAAGTTGATTTTTTTCCAAGTTAATAAGTGAATTTCATCCATGGACATATAATCTAAAAGCTAGTCCTACATGTCACATTTCCTGACAAACTTGGAAGCCTAGGCCTTTCTTCCTGGGTCCAAAAGGCAAAAATAAAAATGGGCCTAAAATCGTAACTCTAATGTGTAATATTTTATGCATTTTTTCACACTTCAAGTGTCTTTTCGAAAAAGCAACTATTCCAAGTTATAGATGGTTTATTAGGGTTAATATTTACCGTGAAAATCTTTTGCTTGAAGGGGGTCGTTTTTGTGGGTTGAGGAAAATTCAAAAAATTACCACCCTTGCAGCTCAGGAAAATTGAATTTTGCAGCTTCGTAAAAACATCTATCAAAATTACTGACCACTGACTTTGAGAATTCTTGACTGTTTTGGGTCACACTGTGCATTCCTCTCGGGATATTTGACTCATCAGAGATTCCACTGAATAAATTCACAAGAAAATTGGGATATTAAACAATTTTCACTAAAATCTCGAAGGAAAACACGCACTTCCCCATCAAAATGCGACTTCGTAAGATGTTTTTATTTTACTTCTGGCAGATCAAATATTAAGCCTAAATCTGATTATGGTAGGTGTGATTCTTTCATTGCCCATGTGGTGCGTTTTGAGAATTTTTCATCCAATTTTCTTTGTTTTCAAGCGGAATTTTTTACATTTTACTTTAAATTAATCACTGGTAATTCAAAGAATCACTGGTGTTCAAAAAATGTTCTGTAAGACAGATTCGAAACGTTAGAGAAAAACAAGGATTACAATAGGTGTGATTATTACTTTCTGATTTGTGCAGTGATGAAACTAGACTGCTTATGGTAGATGTGATTCTTTAATTGCCACCTCGATGTATTTTGAGTATTTCTCATTTAATGTTCCTTGTTTAAAAGTGGAACTTCCCACATTTCACTTTAAATTGGTGGCTGGTCATTTTTGAAATCAGTTATGTCCGAAATATGTTCTGTAAGACCAATTAGATGTGTTAGAGAAAATCCGTGGATTACATTAGGTGTGATTATGAGAGAATCATACCTAACCAAGCTGACTGTCAGAATGCAGGGAAAAATGGTTTTCGGAGTACAAAAAACATGTGTTAGAAAAATAGCTTACAATTGATTTTTAATGCGTTATACTTCCTACAAATTTTGATAACAAGTAGATGAATGTTCCACCTAAGTAGTGATGCCCAAATTTTTGTGTCCGGTGTAATTTCTTCGGGGAAAATGAGGCCTACAGAGGTGGAAAAAAATGATACGAAGCTGAGTTAATCAGGGCACATTCGTAAAAAATGCAGCTACATTTTCATTTTCCTGTAGATGAAAATCCAGGGACTTCCAGGAATTTTGTTAGGCAGAATTATGAACCCAATAAGTAGGAGATTTTTTTGATATAGTGATATAATTGATTCGGTGTGTGTGGCATTCAGTAAAAAATCTTAAGTCTTTTACTCCTTTTGTAATACGAACCTTCAAAACCTTCCCCTACATGAATATGCGATTCATATCAATAATTAGAGAATTTTACATAGTTCCTTACAATGCCCATTCGATGATTATACTGAACTTTGAAACTGTCTTGCTCCTAGACTTACCACGAAAATTTGTCTTGACATTATCATTGTTGTACAATTAACTCGTCTCTGTTCGAGCTTTTTAAGTCAGTCTTTATTTCCAGACAGTGGGGCTGCCTTATCAAATCCCAGCATATTGCCTACCCCTAAAGACTTTTCGAACTTAGGTGTCTTCGTCTTCGTTAACTAGGTGACCATTCTTATCCCACATGGAGAATTTAGGTGCATTCGATTGTGAGAATTCATTAGTCAGTGACATTCTTAATTCGGGGAAATCATTTTCCAGATGGACCCCTAATAAAAGAAAAAACATTCTTAACCCTTTCGTCTTCTTTGGGACTCTGGGCAGGGTTGTGCCTTCACTGAGGAAAAACAGGAGTGCGATTAACTTTTTTTCCTCATAACTTTAACATTTTTAGGTGTAAATATATATCAACATTTTTTTATGTTAATTTTACACCATTTTAAGGGTAAAATTAACATGAAAAAGGGTAACTTTACCTCCTAATACACCCAAAAAGCATAACATTTACACCGATTTCGGATCAATACTGCAGGGTAAAATAAATATTTCCGGAATGTTATTTGAACTTTTTCGGATTTCTTTCAGTGTTTACATAGTAAGAAATATTTTTCACAATTTACATGTAAAAAACACGTAAAAATTTAAACAATATTTAAAAATGTAAAAAATTTGTAAAATGAAAAAAAGGAAGATTAAGCATATTTAAATCTTTTGAATATTTCCTGTAAGCAATACCAATATTGATATTGTTTATAAGAAATATCAAAGAAAAATTTTTGGGAAAACCATGAACTAAATTTCGTTTTGAAAACCCATAGATGTGAAGTAATTCAACGATTTTGTACACACAAAACATACTCTCTCTGGTAAAAAAAACGTTACTTCTTTTCTAATTGAAAAGAACTTCGCCTTTCTTTCGCAGATGGATATTTCAGAATGTTTTCTGTATTAAATCCTGAACATGTTGAATTTTTTGATCGTTAACGAAAAATAGAATTCATATTAATATTATTAGTAAACATGTAAAGTAATGTGACATAAAAATACGGTTTTTTCACTATTCCTAAATAGGAAAATGACATGACTTGATAAATCAGTTTGTAAAATCTAAGAATATACTTTTTACTAATTTTTTATAGTAATTATATAGATTATTTTTAACCTGCTATTTGCTATATTTGTAATAATTGCAATGCAAATATAATACAGTGATACCTATATTTTTTATCACCATTTAACCAGAAATTAAAGCTCAAGTGTTTCAAATAGAAGAGTTGATGAAGAATTATTTATCTGTTTTTGTGTATTGAAAAAGCCAATAAAAACTCCAGAAGTGCAGGAAAAATTAGGGATTTTATGATCTTAAGGGATGAAACACACTACGCAAAGAATAAAGTCACAATATATATATTTTGAAATTATTCTTCAGTAAAAACGATCATAATTGTGCATAAAACCCGCACAGCTTAAGTTAAAAAGGTTATCACAGAACCGGCACTGGTTCAGCATAAAACGGTTATTATTGTGTTTAAATTGACCACAACTTAAGCTTGAAATGATTTCACTTGTATGTAATGCACTCAAAGCTTCAACACGAAAAGGACAAATTACAAGTAAAAAGCGCACAGCTTCAGCACAAGGCGGTTAAAATTGAATATAAAAGCGTGACAGCTTCCGAACGTTTAGCAATTTTGATCGTTTTATTCGGATTCTGTGCAGATTTTGTTAAAAATAGATACAATATCGTAATTTTTGTGTGAATTTTTGTTTAATATGTTTCAGGTTAATAGCAAAGCACGATGGTTTCTAGAACATTAAAAAAATATTTTTGTAAACATTCATTACTACAGAATCAGTGTTAGCAAGGAGAGACTAATTCTTAGCATGAACATTGTTTTTTTGGGATGTGATGTCTTGGACAAGGTATATAGCAATATCAGAAAAAAATGTTAAGAAGAAAAAAGGAAATAAGTTTTAATTTGAATGATTTTCACAATATTGATGACTCACGGAAACCACAGAACAATTGGAAAACTCCCTGGGCATGTAGGTTAAAAAATTATGCGTCATTTATATGGTTTATTCAACCAAGATTTTTTTTTTAAGTATTTAGAATCAATAAAAATCCGATTCTTGTGGATGATTACAATTATTATCATTGTGGGTTAAAAGAACAATTACAAGTGAAGAATTGTTGATTTGCCATATAAATTATGAAATATCCACTGATGCTTGTTGAGAAAACATACACTTACTTATTTATTTTGACAATATTTTCCTTTTGGTTTCGTATTTGATTGAGAAATCATGACAACTCATAGAAAGGTTAAACTTGCAACAATCAATAAACCAGTCCTCTTGGAATTTACTTTTACAACAACATCCCATACTATAAATCAAAAATAGCCATATTTGTTATCTTGGTAAAACTTTTTACTTAAGTTGAGTTTGAGATGAAATTTTTCATCTTCTCAAATTCACAAACTTCCTGTCGTTTTAGGGGCAAGTCTGTCGATTCTATGAGTAGCTGTGAAAAAAGACTTGTGGGCGGAAAAGTGCACTTTCGAAGAAGTTTGGAAAGTTTTTAAACGAGAGGACATAACTGTGCCAAATGCCACATCCATTCCTCTCGCATTTTCCTCTCCATAAGCAAAATCGAAATCAAATGGCGTCATTCCAAGAATCGAAAAGTAAATGGTTAACATTTGCACCAAGTTGCTGCTTCATTCTACTAGCAAATGAATTGAATTGGTACTCTCGGGAATTAATAAGTTTAATGGAAATTAAAAGTTCCATACGCTCAGTTCCATTTTAGCTTTCATAGACAGATCAAATAAATTGCAAAAAATATGGTGACTATCCGGAAATTTTTCTGGCTCAAGCCCTTCTTTGTGCCTCAACATTTTCAATATGAAAATGTGATGAATTATTTCCAGAGGGTAATTTCTAATTATGAAAATGGAGTTGCAAAAATTTTCCTTCTATTGAAAGTCAGATTTTTGTCAATAGCTGCAAAGTTCATGCCAAAAGTTTTACTTGCAAATCTTTCAAAAACATTTCTTTTTAATAATATTAATAAAATATATTTGTTGGCAAGATTATTATGATTTTATTAGTTACGTTTGAACGAGAGAGTAAATAGGGATGAGTGCAGGAAGTTTCAGGAAGAAATAAAATCATCTCCTGCAACTTTTCCTGGTTCTTTTAAAAGAAATGGCCTAAAACCTTCATGTTACTAAGAAAGTAGAGCCTCATGCTCACTAAAATATTATTTGCTCTTCGTTTGGTTTTTGTAATGAAAACCGATGGGTGAATAAGTAAAGCGATTGAATCGTGAGTTATAGAATGTCTGATCGACTGATTGGCGGCGATTAAATCTGATTGATTACCGACTCTTATTAATTAATCTTCATGATCGGCAACCATAGTTAAGCGTGAGTAGCGGACCCGTCTATCCCATGAAGAAAACATTTTATTAAAGATTACTAATTTATCGGTAACCCCAGTGTTATTGTAATTATTTTTTTTAAGTATGGGAAGTCTTCCAAGCCTCAAACACTTCTTATTATTCCTATATTCCATTAATGAATCTGAAATTCAAAAGAAACCCCTAATTTTGGGAACTCAGCTAGATATAACCCCTTAAGTAGAACTTATACGGGCTTCAGACCTAAGGCTTAGCTACATGGCTTAACTGCTTTTCTTATAAATTACGATTTTTTGGAAAAATTTATTTTAAAAATGCGGCAGTAAGAAATTGAACAAGTCTTCTGAACAAATGTTTTGAAGTGTTTTAATATTATAAATCTTTGATCAAACACTTTGAAAAAAAATGCGAATTTTACATGTAAATTATTACCACTCGAACTCAAAGAGAGAACACTTATATAATCCCTTCTTTGTTCAACTTGTGACACGGCTAGAGGCTAAAGGATAAGAGATATAGACTTTCGGTATTCGACAACCCTTCCATAAGTCAACATTATTTAGAGCAGTCTTTTTTTCTCCATCCCCCATCTTCTCCTTCTAATACAAAATCATGTTTTTTTGGTTTATTTCGAAAGCGGCTGCTTTGATTTTTTTATTTTCGAATATGTTTTAGAGGTAGTCAATTCGAATATTTTGTCCTTGAACGCCTATGTGGCCTATGTTCGAAAAGCATTTCGATATCAAATTTTCAAAGATCCAAACTTTACCACATTAGAGGACCTGTTTTTTTAAACCGATTTGCTTGAATTTGGATTTTTTCGCTTTTTTCGAATCGATAGTAAATGATTTACCTTTCTCAGATTTACTTTTCATTTGTTCGTATGCTTGCTAACTTATGCTAAAATATTCTAAAATCTGCTTTTCTTAAGCAAATTTTAATTTCGGAATGGTTTTTTTTTCATTTTATAGATCGATTTAATCGGTTCGATAAAGTAAAGCGTTCAAAACCATAATAGGGGAAAGTACCCTACCTTCGAACGTTCATGCCTTCGAATAATGTGAATTTCTTCTACTTTTCTTAAGAGATTTACACATGATTATCCTGATTATCACATAATTATCAATAATTGATGATAGTTAACCAATATTTAATAAAAATGTGTAGGGTAAAGGCTCATAATTTTGGACAGTCTGCTTATAAGCATCGATGTTCCAAGTTTAAAGTGCGATATTTTCAATACTAATTGATTTTTTCCATTACTCTCTTTTCAGAAGGGTTGTTTAGAAACTTGGCAAGATGTTCATCGTCCTATTTTTACTAAAATTAGTTTTAATACGTTTAAAAATGAATTGATATGCAGAGGTGACTTTGGCTCTTATTTTGGACAACTTGTTTATTAATTTGTCCAACTTGGCTGTAAATTTGGACAGCTAATCCGCCTCAATAGGATGCCCATTGTTCTTCATTTCATGAACCAATCTTGCCAAGTCCTCTTCCTGGTCATGTAAGGAAAACGTAGAATGTCACAAGAAGCCCGGAAACTTTCCATATCATTCATTAAAGTGAGTTGACTTCGGTGCTCCAAGTACGTGCGGATTCGCTCATTCCCTGACCTTTCCGGGAGCCATTCAGGGCATTTCTCGCTACATCTCTTTCGTAGAGATGATGCGCCTTTGTTTCTCCAGGCATTTGTCTAACCTAGTCATCACAAAAGCTACAACTTCACGAAATTTCGTGAGAAAAACACCTGTCCAAAATAAGAGCCATCACCTCACTGGTAAATGTATTAAAACATTTCCCATTTTTCACACGAAAAATCTAATTCACAAGGCAAATCTCACTTCAGATCAAATGTACAAATCACCACTAACGTGAATCAACACAATATTCAATGAGTATTCAATAATATCACTCAAAAAACCGAAGAAACATTGTTAGTACTTCACCACAGCTAAATAAGAACTGAAGTAAACACGAAGTTCGGTCATATTTCTCGTAAGCAATTGCTCACACTGAATTTTCAACAAAGCAATTTCAACTCAAATCATATTCAAAATTTAACGTGTAAAAATCTTCCAAAAAAACAAATATTTAGATAGAATTCATTATTCATCAAATATTGGAATAAAAATCCATCATTTTAATCAATTTATTTTTAGTGTCCAATGTTATCCTCAAAGTGTCCAAAATAAGAAACTGGACAAAATTATGAGCCTTTCCCCTAAGTCTCTTATGAAAAATAAAAGTAAATTCATATTATTCGAAGACATGAACGTTCGAAGGGAGAGTACTTTCCCCTACAGGGATAGCTCTTTCTCGAGTGTTGGAGTAGTCCGCAAAGCCGTGAGGCTTTGCCATTTCTTTTTACCTTGTGACAATATAACATTTAAATTGGTAGAGTCTGTGCTTTTTCCAAACGATAATAAATTGATAATGAACCGATAATTGATAATTTATTGAAAATTCAACTTTTGTCTATTATAGTAAATTACTGGATATTTATCAGATTATTATTAGATCAGTTAAATTTGATAGTATACAGATATACACCTAAAAACGGTAGTGAAATAAATCTTATAAACAAAAATGTGTTAACGTAAAAATACATAAAATAAAAAAAAAACACCTAATTCAGTAGCGGTATACTTCCATCATGAAAATAGTCCAAAGTCATTTCAAATGAGAATTTAAATAAATCTCAAATGGCAAAAGTGCAGAAGATTGAACCACCCCCAAAAATTTCATCACAAAACTCTCATGATGTCGTTCAGTTTGTGATTATACTCCAAAGTAATTCGTTGAGTATTTTGCAAGAAGATACGACCCTTTTCTAGGCTTCTGTTGCTGATTTATGCGTAAAGTTTTGCGAACAAAATGACTTTTGCACTGCCTCTTTTCGTCTTTCTCTCTTCAGGGGATCTGGGGAAATGGATTTTGCCACATCCAGCAGCAATCTATATATAAAACCCAAAAATCCCAACGACCAAAATTGTTCACCAACATTGGGGTATAGGGTAAAATATTTCAATATGATACTCAAAGTATAGTTTTCTCTTCCGTCACTGCTGTTATGCATGAAAT
This sequence comes from Phlebotomus papatasi, assembly GCF_024763615.1. Lineage (NCBI taxonomy): Eukaryota > Metazoa > Arthropoda > Insecta > Diptera > Psychodidae > Phlebotomus > Phlebotomus papatasi. The sequence goes on from NC_077224.1 coordinate 44,540,374, forward strand.
TTTGTCAAGTACGTGAGCTACCAGGAAAAGAATTCTTCAACTTTTAGATGGATTTTTCATCTGAAGTTTATGGTGATTTTCCTTCCCAAAATATAAAGGAAGAGGCTTTCAAGAGCTTCAAGTTTCCAATGTAAGAGCTTTAAAATTTTGTTTCAACTTGTGGAAAGTAACATTGATTGTGTGATATACTTTACATTTCCTACATGCAAGAACTAGTACAAATAATTCAAGAGTTATACAATATAATGACTTTTGAGCAAGAAAACTCTGAAAAATATATTTAAATTTTATTTACTCATTGCTGAAAGTTCTGCGTACATCTGTACGTACATTGATTGAAGTCATCTGTACATTGATGAGTAAATCTCAAAATTCCAAAATAGACATGATTCCGAATTACCCCATCTTATCATATACGGAACGTACGAGCTATTCTCATTTTCTACCCTTACTGTATCATTTTCTAAAATGCGTCACGTTGTTGTCGAGATTTTCCACCTGATAGCGAAATAGAGCCCAGGCTGATGAATTCCCTTCCCTGTTTGCGGGAAATTCATATTTCCCGCCTCTAGCTCCAAGTAAGGCCTTTTACTGGTGGTATAGTTCTGTTGCCCGCCGTGTGGGGGATTAGCTGACAGGCGCCACTGTCAGTCAGTCGGTAATGCCCTAGACACATTTACGACTTAAGCCGAGAGACGACTTAGTGGAAAATGACGGAAATGTAGTTTGACTATTATTTCTATTATAATTATGCTAAGCCGTCTCTTGGATAATCCTCAAGTCTGTCAAGGCCCTAACATGGCCTGGAAAAGGTCGAATGGGGGCACAGAGCTAGGTCGCTACCGGGCAATTGGCCACGATAAGCCTTGGTCTCCATGAGGATTATTTCAGGGCAGTAGTCCGGCTACAACGTGATATTTTTTTTTTATTTTGACATTAATGACATTAATTTTCGTTCTGGTTTTATAAGTCATATATATAAATCGATTCTTGAAAGCAAATTTCGCAACCGATTTTGGTAATCTTGAACTTAGTTTAAAGATCTTTGAATCCTGCACAAGAGAGAACCAGTTTCGATCGTTTATAAATCGGTATAAACTGGTTTTGAACCAATAACTATTTTTTTTTCTGAAATCCAATTGAATCTACCTAAATACCATCAATCAGTCTCCAAATAACGTGTTACCAATAGCCAAAAAATGCATTATGACCTCTTGGGAATTCCACAATTTGACTATGAATTTCTATTCCAATTTCGAAATACAGTCCAGTGGTAACATAATTGAATTCGTTTTTTCAACATTCGTTGGAGTCCTGATTTATTACTGTATTTGAGCCAAAAATTCACTTTCGGCGAGGTCTAAAATATTGAATAGCTTTTGAAACTAACCAAAATCGATATCTTAAGTAACTCCGTCTTCAGAATATGCTAACTAATTAAAGTAGAGCCAAAGACGAAACAAAAATGACATCATATTTTCAAAAGTGATATAAACTTAATAATTAATTCAATAAATATTGTTTTTCTGTAATTGTAACAATATTCTCATCATTTCTATTTTTTTTAGTAAAGAGATTCTTAAATTGACTTAAGGTGATTTTTTGTACTTTAATTAAATTATTAGTCTTCAGAGTATACATTTATACGGACAAGAAAACTTCTAAATGTTAAATTATTTTGTTAACAAAAGATGATAGGATTAAGATCCGAATTTTATTATGAAACCACTATGTCGCTACAAAGTTGTTTTTAAGTTAAAAATAATATGTTGGTATACAATAAGATCCATTTTAAAATCGAAAAATTCGTATAATGAAAACATGCAATACTTTTAGTTTAATAAGAGAATAGTTGACTCTATCGAAGTTGACATTAGAGTCCATAGCGTAAAAAAGACTATTAACTCTATTGGAGTTAGACTCTATCGAGGTCACACAGTATTTCGACTTTCAGGTGAGCATAATATTGATGTTCAAAATACTAGATAATTTTCGGCCAGTAAACTGAGTATAAGGGATCGGTCTTTGTTGGATGTTGATGGAGAAATTGTCTCTCGTGCAAAGTCCGAATTGTGCTCAGTGTAACGATTTTTGTGACAATTTTTTCCCCAAAATTTTTATACCTGAAGAAGGAGAAAAACCCCTCCGAAACGTCGGCTTGAGAAATTAAAAGGAGAAAGGAGCCAAAGGTCAATACCGTGTTTTACTGTCCCCAATTATATAATAATTTACTAATTATTTTTTAGAGAATACACAGGCGGACAATTCGTCCTTATACGAAAATACCTTTGAATTAAATCCAAGGATTTTCAGGAATTTTGTGAGCCGGAATTATGTACCTAATAAGTAAGAGAATTTTTTGTCATAGTGGTATAATTGATTCAGTTTGTGTAGCATTCAGTAAAAAATCTTAAATCTTGGACATCTGTTTCCGTACGACGCTGCACAATCTCTCCCTACACTTAATTATAGCTGATAATTTGAAAAGGAAGTAATTATGTGGTAATGTATCTTTTATCTTTATTTTTACCTACTTTATACATTAGTAACAGTATTAACGCAAACTCGGTAGAAGATTTCTGACAAAACGATGACCCAATCAAGCATTATACCCTATTAAACCCTATGTTACAAAGCCCTAGGAACCCTATCAGCTACAGTAGACCCTCGATAGTGCGATTCTTTAAAGAGCGGACTACTTTTTAATTCGGGTAACAGTTAAATACGAAAAAAGTTTGTTGATATTTGTCAAGATTGTACAATTTGTACATTGTTTATGAGTATGTAAATTTAATAGGAATATGGTGGTGAACAAAAAATCGTTGGATTTCAAATGGTTTTATGCTCGAATCTCTCTATATATTTCGGGTAAGATTTCAGTCCAAAATGCAAGAATTTGAGAGAATCTACTATACTATTGTCCTAATTTGTCAATTAGCGTATTGAATTCGAAATTTTAGTTCATTTTCAGTGAAAATTCTCTTAATGAAATACTCCTCACGATCTCAGTAATTGGCTCGCCCTATTCCTTGTCGGCTTAAAAATGTTACTAAAACTTTCGTACAAGTGTCCGAACTTTTGAATTCAAAGCCGTACAATAATTTTACCCAATTAACATAATGGAAAGATACTCAGTGACCTCGTAATTACTTGCAAATATTCCATCGGAGTTGTGTAAAATATTTGCAAGCCGCCTGTGAAGCTTTTTCTTAATTTCCCATTTAAAGTGAAAATCGTTTTAAACTCCAAACCTCTGTTCGTTATTCTTTCCTGAAAGGACAGGCTGAAAGAAAGTTTCATAAAATTCAAGAATTATACTGAAGGAAATTTAATTGTCTATGACTTTCCGAAATTACTTCTGAAAGAGCAATTATATTTTTCAATATGTGTAGTTTAATTTTTGCCATTGTACATTTCTTGTATATGGCTCAAAAAAAGTGCCTCCAGAAACTTTCTTCGTTTCCGGGCATGTTCAAATGAAAATTCGTTAGGTCATTTCCTGCAGTATTTCCTTTCGATGTCACAACGAGTGATAAAAAAGAAGTTTTAAGAAAAATTCACCCTATACCAAATTGGCTTTTCCTTTGCACCACGTCCCATGATACACTTTTTGAAATAAATATTCCGTCAGAGTTTTGGCGCCAATTCACATCTACTCTTTCCATGTTTTTGGTTAGCTTTGTCAAAATACATCTAATCACTTCCCTATTTATCTCAATACGTCTCATTCGTTACATTCTTTTGGCGAACTTCAACAAGATTTTGCTGTTCTATTTTGTCTTCCGTTTTTCTATCGCTGAGAAACCAAAAGAGCCACCCTTCGTATTTTCCACCCACCATTTCCTTCACTTTTCTGTATAAAGATGATATATGAACAGTCATTTGACAAGATTTTTATACCGCATCCCACTCCTTGATTTCTTTTCTTATGAACGCTCCACGCAGAAATTCCTTCTCGTATAAACAGAGTTGTTTCAGCTGATGCACAAGAATTTGAGATAAAATATCGGAATGATTTTAAGAATTTTCCAGCCCAAATTAATATTAGGGGTAAGCTAATTAGGGGGAAGAGGGGGGCCTGTGAGTTGAAGCAACTTTTTTTCTCTTATTTTTAAATGAAACTGGACCTTAGGGGAAAGTGACCATGCTTGATACCATTGGAAGCTTCGTAATGATTAAATTTTTCCTATGTTTCTTAATAAACATAACTCCGCAATATATTTAAAAAAAAACTGGCCACTTTCCCACAGTTTTTAAAATATGGTTGCGATGAGTCATATATATATATTGTGAAACATATAGAAAATTTAGTCTTTATAAAACTTCCAATGGTATCAAGCATGGGCATTTCCCCTACTGTGGTTATAATTTTACTCAACAAATCAATTGCGAACTTAATTGTATCATGATAAGGCTTATTTCGATTTTAAAATATAGGAGAAAAAAGCCCAATTTCAAAGTTGTCCCTATTCAAAGGTGTCCCACCTATTCGAAGAATTTTCGAACACTGAGAGAAATCCGAAATAGTTAAAATAACATTCCGGAAATGTTAATTTCACCCTGCATTATTGATCCTAAATCGGTGTAAATATTACCTTTTTTAGGTGTATTATGGGTTAAAGTTATTACCTCTTTCAGGGTGTTGACTGATAATTAGGGTTTTTTCTTCTCTTTTCACCTCCCTCGTGGTTTGTGTTCACAAAAAAAGTTCTTTTCCAAAAAAAAACAGCACAAACCATCACAATGCGCACTCGACACTTCTTGCATACACTATCTTTACACAATCACATTCAATCACCTTCAAGCTCATCCAAAAACTGGCCCAAAATTTTCCAGCCACCGACCGGCCTCCCTATTTCCCCTTATCAGCAAAATTTCCTGCCTAACCAGTTGCCCATATATTCTCTCAAGATCTAGGAAATTAATTTAAATTTAAAATGTAACCGCAACAAAGTTACCCTTTTTCATGTTGATTTTACCATCAAAAGGTGTTAAATTAACATTGAAAAATGTTGATATATTTTTACATCCGAAAAGTGTTAAAATTATGACGAAAAAAAGTTAATCGTAGCCTGTTTTTTTTTCTCAGTAAAGATACATAAATGGAAGCGAAGGAGAGCTAAGCTGATTTGCGATCTCTCCAATGAACATAGACAGTCCTTTTGTAACATTTTTCTCCTTAGTCGTTTTCTTCTCTTCCGAGAAATAATCGTGAAAACAGCTAATTTTTGGCCTCCTAATTCAGACTTCCCCCTTGAACTGAATGAAAATTTAGTGTTTAGATTCGGAACCATAGCTAGGAATAGGGATACTAGTAACGTTGAGAAACCCTATGATGGAAGTCGAAAATTGTTGCAGGACCAGATCCCCATCATCAGTCTTTTAGCCTTTAAAGGACGGTAGCGACACGGGTGTCAAAAAAAATGTTCCTACGGAGTTCTAAAGTTCTATTTTTGCTTTAAATTCAGAAAAGACGATTTTTTCAGACCCTCAATTTTTGACCCACTCGTGCTTAAAAGATTAAAGTTAAGAAACAAACTCAATGAATGCCTTGGCGTAAAGGAAGAATTACGATTTGCAGAATCTTAATTTTTTCCCAGTTTGTCTTTGGAATCTTTGTCTGCGGTATTCTTTGTTTCTTGGAATTTTTGTCTTTGGAATCTGGTCCTTCATATATTTTTCACAGGTATATTTTATTAAATTAAATAATGAAATTATAACTTTATATTAAATTAGGCTGAGATCACTACACACCTGGAGTCTAACTTTCCGATAAAACATGAACACTTTTACAACTTTAAAAAGATAAGGACTTTAGGGTGCGTTAACAGTCGAACATCAAGGTCCTTAATGATCAGTTTTCACTGTTAGGGCAAAAGGGAAATTTTCTTTGTTTTAGGAAGTTTTTAGTGTCGTCCTTCTAGGCAAAGGGAAATTTTCTGTATTTTTGGAATGCAGTCGATTTGGAATTCTAAAAACAATCCAAATTTAGACAAATCAATTGAGAAATAAGATCCTTTAAAGTGGTTTGACTTTGATCTATGGAAATTCGATGTCGAAAATTATTTCGGTCATAAGTGTCTATCCGAAAATAAATCACTGGAACCGTTTTCAAGAAAAGTCTCAAAAAAAAGTTCTGGAAGGGATAGGAAGAGGAGATTCCTCTGGACAATACAGACTTGTGGGTATATCACCGAAGATCTGAAGTTGATATCTCCTATCGTTTAGGCTACAGAAATGTACTAAATTGGAAAAAAGGTGATTATGAGTATATACTGCCCTCTCTTCAAATTCGAGCAGTAAAAAGAGACAAGGTTTAAAACGACCTGCCTTAATTGTCTGGAAAAGTGTTCTAAAGCCATGGGTAGTGAAACATTTCGGGAAGAGGTAGTGGACGTTCCAATAAGAATCAGCTACGTCTGTGAACCCGTTCGGTAACCAAACTTGACTAGAAAATAACGCTTCGTTGTTCAGTTCGAGAGCACAAAAACCTAAACGATATCTTATCTAGGTTTTTCAGGACAATCTGTCCTTCCGGTGAGCGTCGGAATTTATTGATCAAATTCTATGAATCAAACACACAATTTTACCAGAGCTTTCGACACTTATCGTGTCTTCCTCAGTGATTATTTGTTGGTCTTTTCTTTAGGATTTTTGTCACTAATTCCTCTAATTTCTTATGCATCGGTTTTGAATTTGGTTAGGAGCTCACTAACAATTTAACACGATTTTTTAACACAATTAGTGTCGAAAGCTCTGGTAAAATTGTGTGTTTGATTCATAGGATTTGATCAACAAATTCCGACGCTCACCGGAAGGACAGATTGTCCTGAAAAACCTAGCTCACTTACACCACCGTCGGCTATCGCTTTAGACCACGATATCTTTAGCAGGCACGAAAGAGCAATTATTTGCTGAAGACAACTCAAAATATCTACTGAAAATCCATTTATGAAAGGCTACCTAAAATCTGCAATAGACATATCTAATGATATATATGACCTCAAGGATATTGATATTGATAAAAAAAAGCTCAACAAATGTTAAACACTGGAAAATCTTGTTTTTAATGCTTATAAAATTTTTGAAGAATCAAGTTAATATTTGCTTCAAATTGTGATTTTACTAAACTTAGCTTTTATCTGGTAGTTGGTCAACTCTAATCGGGAATCATGTAGTAAATGTTTGTTATGAAAGGGGACGAAAGACGCTAGTGGTTTGGGTGAAAAAAATCATCAAGACGGAAACTACCAATAAAATATTTCCGATTTCTTCGTCTTTTGATATCGAGCACAATCACAAGAAAATCTCTTGGTAGCTTTTTTTTTCCTTTTGACTTCCTCTCCATCATTCCATTCATCGCTGTAATTATTCAAGCAATTTATGAAAGTTTCCACCACAAGAATCACTCGGCGGAGTGAGATTCTGGGAGCCATGTGATGACAAAACCGGGAAAGCAAGAGGAAAACTCAGGGAACGAAGGGTGTAAAGGGAAGAACAAAAAAAAATCCAATCAATTCGATGCGGTAGAATAAAGAAATTAATATTAATGTTGTGCAATTTATGAATTCTCGTGGACATTTATGGTATATTGTATATCAAAATTGGAGAAATTTATGTGAACCATCTGAACAACATTTGGGTTCAGGAAGAATTTAGTGAAATGGGAGAATTTTTTTTTACCGTGATTTACAGGAAGGGATAATCTTCATTTTTTTTTTTTTTTGTTAGACAGAGGATTTTCAGTAAATTCGATTTTTGTAGTGTGACATATTGCCTTTTATTCCCTCATGATTTGCTATCTCCTGACATGTTCGTATTGTTCCTCATATTCAATCCTGTATTCAAACATTCAAACTACTTGGAAATAAATATTATGTTTTACACGTTTATATAGGAAATTTCTTAGAAAACCTGACGGACATCACGGTTGTTCATCAGAAACTTTCCTTTATCACTTAAAAATGGTCTTCGCCGACCCGATCGGTAAAGAATATCCGATTTTTTTTTCAAAAAAAAAACAATCCATTAATCTGTAAGAAATTAATTTCAAGATATGATATGAACATTCTATCCCCAATATTTCTAGTACATTCAATGAATGGATTAAAATTAAAGATTCTTTAACTCGAACTTTTCAAAGAAAAAGCAACAGGATCTTTACAATGAACCAAATGGATCTATTCGAGTTCCAATTTTTACATCGAATTTCTAACGCAATTAAAACAATATTTGACCAGAAAATGAGACCAAACCATTTATTTCGGTGAGAGCAAGGTACAGTGCTGTCTCTCTATATGCACACTCTCTATATGCACAGCTTTTGTGTCGGTTGCATTCAAAATCAATTTGTTTACATTTTGACATTATTTTCTTCGTAACTAATTTTTCTTGTTTTTAATTTTCTTAATTTTATTTTTTCTGTCTCATATTATATTTAAAATAACACGGGAAATTCTAGAACAATAAAAAATGATTATTTATTAAAAGAACGAAAAAAACCGTTGGGAATTTCAAAAAAAAATTGTGCATATTCAGAGAGAGAACTGTCAAAAAAAGTATCCAAACTGTGCATATAGCGAGACAGCACTGTACTACTATTATAGTCGAGATTTTCCACCTGATAGCGAAATAGAGCCCGGCTGGTGGATTCCCTTCCCTTTTCGCGGGAAATTTATATTTCCCGCCTCTAGCTCCAAGCAAGGTCTTGGAGCACCTTCCTGTACTGTGGATGCTTTTTCCATGCTCCCAGAGTTCTTGGGCAAAGGCTTTATATTACGTTTTAGTTTTTAGTTATATTTTAAAATTTCCTGTATTAAACATTCAGATCGTTCTTTGCAACGGGCGGAACTCTAACTCACAACGGAGAGTCAAGCCGGAAATATACCCGCCCAAAAGCAGACAATCTTGCCTATTGCGCCACTGATATCTTGGTACCGTTTTGCAAATATGAAATTTCGAGTTTTAGCTAAAATTCTTTACAATCTCAGCTTATGTGGTCCTAGCTAGACCCTAGTCCTGACCCGAGCTAGAAGGGGTCAAAAATTGAATTTTAGAATGGCGATATCACCGGTTCTAATTATCGGAATTCGAAAAATTTTGATGTTTTGGAAAGCCCTAATTTAGTACTACAACCATTTTAACTCCACAATTTCATCTGATTAAATCGAAGGTCCGATTAATCGAAAAATCGATTTTCGATTAATCGATCTCGAATATTTCGAAAACTAGGCGATATTTTTCTTCAAATTCTAGTATTTTGTAACTGAGGTCGAGACCTTTCCAACGGTGTTTCGCACTCCTCCCTCGAAGTTCCCTGTCCCGAGAGCTATAACCAAAAATGTCATGACCTGACTGCTTTTTTGGTGTTTCTGAAGCGATTTTGACAAAATTTTAGTATATATTATATCTGAGATCAAGATTTTTCTAACGATGTGTCCCATCCGTCTCTACCCCAACCCACTGTACCCCGACCCTTACTATATCCATATGGACCGGACTCTATCTCTTACGTTTATTCACCGGTTTCAATGAACTTTTTTTCAGTGGTTTTGAAATATAGGATCCAAGTCATGAGTTTAAGTATTTTAAAAAACATGAGACACTTTGTTTAAGCTCTAAGAACTACTGTCTTCTTCCACCTGACGTAAATAAGATAAGTAGGATGTTACATGATCCATCAGATTATTGAGGAGACATAAAACCTGAACTGATAATTAAACTCATATAAGAAAATAGGTATATTTCCTTAAGGTAATTGCTCAGGAACATCTTTGCTCCTTGAAACTTTCTCATGTCTAAAAAAAAAACAATTCCAATGAAAAGAACGCTTGTTATGCCTATACAAATATTGCAGAGTATTTTTACGACTTGTTTAGCGTATGATGTAAACTTTCCCTTTACTTCAAAGAAAAGGATTCTTGATCCACGATGATGATTAACATAGATCCAAATAAGGGTTTCATTAAATCGATTATGAATATGTCCACTCACCATCTGAATGTAATCCATCCCTAATATGGACTCACAAGTATGACATCGATGTTCTCATATCGAATAAAGTCTTTACGATTCTCAACGGATGAAACTTTGCGCAAAAACTTTATCTTATTAGTCGTAAAAAAAATCGCCGCAGAGAAAAATAAAACTCATGTCTCGAATATTACTGAATATGTGTTGTATTAAATTTCATCTTTCCCAAGAAGGGTCTTTAAAATTATAATTGAACATCCAATTAAAGTATATTGGGGGAAAAAGAGTATAAAATACATAAAATAAACTCCACTCGAAAGTCAATCAATTTTCATGTTTTATGATTCTATTCAGCGAGTTGAAGCTTGCTTTTAATTGAGATTGATAAATTGACTGACTTTTTAACTGTTACTCCTTTAGAATTTCGACTAAATTTTGCCATTGTTCTTTTTTACGATTAATTTAAAAGACTTAAAATAGAACGCAATTACAATTTCTTCTCTTTTGCTGCATTTTTTTGTAGCGATCAAAATGGTAGATTATATTTAATAACTTTTTTTTCAATGCAGCTTTGAGACCAAAATTACACAAATATTACAATAAAGAAGTTAGACGTCTAAAATTTTTGCCAAACATTTTTTTTGTAGTACTAATAAAAAGACACACAACGCAATTTATATAAGAATATTGATAAGACTTCCCCATAAGCCTTGGGGAATTTACAAAAGATTAAATGACAAAATAAGAAAGTATTTTATGTACCTAAGACATAAGTTTAAATTTACTTGTCAATATTTGGTTTTCTTTTTTTTTTAATATTTCAAGCTCGAGATATAAGTCATGATTTACCTCCTTCGATATTTTTTTCTTTTTCATATGAAAAATTTTGAATTTTATTTTATTTATAGCTTTTTTTCGTATAGCCAAAATTTTGCTTCTTCTCAAATTTTTGCCCTAAAGATACCCAAAAAGATTTTCATTCTCAAACATTTTTGCTTTTTTTTCTTGTTTCTGGAATTATTTTTTTCGTTTTCTATTGTTTTTTTTTTTCAAACTGTTGACTGAAAAAGTTGAAACAATAACCCTTAAAATTAATAATTAGTTATTTCATTTAGTATTCTTTTTTTTTCTTCATTTTAATAATAATATCACCACATTATTTTCTTTTGTAAATATTGTTTTAAATATATGATCAAAAACAATACAATTGCCTATTTATTTTTTTAAGTTTTCTTTTTTTTATCTTTAGTTCAATAACTAATAATTTGTTTAATTTGTTTATTTCATTTCTTTTTATATTTAATAGTAACTGTTTCTATTTCAATTTGTTGGTTGTTGTGTTTCTTTAATCTTTCTCTTTGTCTCTTGTTTATCTTTTTGTGGGTTTCTTCATCTTTAGTGTAGTTTTTTTTTCTCCAACTTCTATTACAATTAATTCATGTAAAACTTGAAGGCAATATTTAAGGTGTAAATATGCACTTGTTTAGCATCTTTCATTCTCATTAAAATGTCTCGTTTTACACTCCAAAGTGCCATAGTTAAAAAAAGGAAAAAGAAAAATATATTTTTCAATAAAAACATTTTTAAATAAAAACATTACTGAAAAAAAGAACTATCAAAAAATTCACAACATAAAAGAAAAACAATTTAACAAAGCAGAATAATATTCGTAAACATTCACTTTACTAAACGATTGAGAAATAATAAGGATATCCACCTTCTCTATGGCACTTGCATTTCAAAGAAAATCTTTAAAGTCCTATTCATAATTAATTAAGTCAGTGTGTATCACCAGGAATCATAGTTGCAAGTATTATTCATAGTACCGTTTAAATTCACTTAACAAAGATTTTATGCAAAAAATAGTATTTTCCATAGAAATAAAGGCATAATTTCACTTGGCATTACTTCCCTTGAATTCTTAATATTCAACATGTGAATTTTATTTCAATTCCTAAACAAGCTCGCCTATAGAAAACTTGTATGATCTCGTCCACTTATTAGATACCTTTACACATTGGGGACAATTTTTGTCAAAATTGCTGTTTTATTAACTAATTAATTTTATTTATATTAATTTGCTCAGTTGTAGCTGAATATGCTACTAACTGAGCTGTAAGGGGCACTGGCTCTAATTGTCTTTGCCACTGATCTTAACAAAATGTCGAGTAGACTAATTGACAAAGCAAGAAAACTCTAGATTTGACCACTGAGGAAGGCTTGGAGTCCGAACCGAAAGTTCTGGGAAAAGTCGTCTTTTTCTAAACTACCCCATCCTCTAACTCTCACCGGTTCTCTATTATTGAAACTATTAAAATACTCAAGATGATTTGGGATATGAATATTGAACATCTCTCTATATAGAAAAAGAGATATACGCAATCCCGGCATATGAACTTTGGGATTATGTTTTTTTTTTTTTTGGTAATTTCCGACGATTAATTCAATAGGTGTGGAAACCGGTGAGCGTCGGGTAAGAAGAAGCAAAGAAAATTTTCAAATTCTTCCCAAAGCTTTCGGCTCGAACTCCAAGCCTTCCTCAGTGGTCAAATTTTTAGTCTTTTCTTGCTTTGTCAAAGGGACTTTTTTGTTCACAGGGCATGGGATTTGGGGCACTGCACTGCACTTAATTTTCTACTTATTTTTTAGAATTTTTAGCAATTTTTCTCTCTTTGTGTGTCTTTCTTAAGATTTCTTTGTGAGACTACATCTTAAGAAATCTTAAGAAAGACACACAAAGAGAGAAAAATTGCTAAAAATTCTAAAAATAAGTAGAAAATTAAGTGCAGTGCCCCAAATCCCATGCCCTGTGAACAAAAAAGACCCTTTGACAAAGCAAAAAAAGACTGAAAGTTTGACCAATTTTGAAAATTTAAACAAATTTTTAAACAAAAATTTAAGGAAGATAGAGACATCATAGTCTAAAAAAAATATATACGGCCTTCAAAACCATATCATCGGTTGGATCAGCAACTGTCTCAACTGCAATTGCGTTGTGTCTGCATTTGTTGTAAATGATGCACCGTTGCGCAGTATTTGCAATGAATACAGACAGATAAGATTCAGTTAGCACAGTTGCTGAGCCAAACCACGATATCTTTCTACGAAAGACTTCCACGGTAATACAGTTATGAAACAGAAAAGACAACTCTTTCGGTATGCTTCGACGGCTACTTTATGGTAGTTTCTGCTGACAGAATGAGCTTTATACTTACATAGAATATAGATATTACTCTATATCTATAGGACCCACAATAAACGCATTCTAATAGGCTACGGAATTAATAATAATAATACTGGCACAGCATTCCGTGAAGGAATTAGGGCTTTCCGCAAGGGGATTTCTAGACATGAATTGCATGAATTATTATTTTTTCTTATACGGGATGAGGTTGTCAGTCCCATGCCCATGGAATCAAGTGCAGTGAAGCTCACTGGATGCAATCCGAACGAAGCCAGAAAAATTCCTGGAGACCCAAAGGGGATTCGAACCCGGAACAATTGCATCATAGAGCGAGTGCTCTACCACTTGACCAATTGAGTTACCCATAGGTTACGGAATTGGAGCTGTATTCCCTTTCACTAAAAAACTATAAACCAAAAGTTTATATTTTTTATATGTTCAACTTTCGCTTAAAGCTTAGGACCAACTAACCCGTGATCAACCAATGTTTATACGGAATCGTTCTCCACTTCAGTCATTCAAGATCTCATTTGATTATATGCTATTACCATCAAGATCTATGCCTATGGCGGCTCCATATGGACTTACGTCTAACACTTCAGTTAATAAATAATCAAGTAATAAATATAGCTAATTCTACCCCAGTTTTAGAGACCGGGTAGATGAAGTATTTGGATTCTTTACATTGACTTGGCGGCGGAGGGTTGTCAGAACATTCCAAGTTGCTAGTTCTATTCCTTTGATCAAAAATTGTTCAGAAGAAATATGTACTTCTCTTCCAAATAATTTTTATCAAGGTGGGGACGCTTTTAAAATGAATGAATCAAATCGCCTCTAGGAAACTCTACAAAACAAAAGTGTACAGAAAGAATAAAATTTGTTACTTGAAAAAGGAAATAAAGAAGGCTCTCTTTATGCTTCAGACACTGATGAAGGCTTGGAGACCGAGCCGGAATTTTTGAGAAGAGTTGCCGTTTTTATAAGGGTGACTCCAAAAACAAAACATACCCAAGAATAAAGCTAGGCGACAGTGTGGTCTTTTTCCGTTACCGGTCAATTTGACCGGCTTTGGTAGGAATAGGTATACAAAAATCTCATTATGTTAGTGTCAATAGATAATCCGAACTCTCAATGTACCACAATTCAAGATAAATCTTTACTGCTTCACTTCTGTACTAAAAGCACAATATCATGTTTCCCAAATAATAGATAGAATATTCAAAACTTTTCGACCCTATGCTATATTTTTTTTAGTTTGCCATAATTTTTAGCAACTTACGTCTTTTCAAAAATCAACATAATAACCTATCCCCATTAAAAAAGCGTCCCAGGTGAAATTTCCCTATTGATTCTTTGGGAAAATTTCACCATGTACCCAGTGAATTTTGGCACAAAATTCTCGTACACTTCCCAACTTAGGAATATCTTGAGAAATTACCCTATAGAGCTGTCAAAATTTCCGAAGGAAATCACAAGTAATTCTTTTTGAATTTTCAGTCTTGGAAAATTCGTTAATTTCTTAGGGAATTCCCAGAGAATTCCTAGATAAATTTCTATGGGTCATTTCCTCTGAAATTTCTTGGGATTTGCCCAAGAAATGTCAATGTTTGAGTAGTGAAATTCCCCCCAAATATCTTCAAGAATTCCATTATTGAAAATTTGAAAGGAATAAGTGAAGAAATTACCCTTTTGGGATGTGGGAATTTCCCAACAAGATCATAGAAAATTCTTTTCAAATTTTCGTAATTAGAATTTCAATGAAATTCCCAAAGAATTCCTTGAGAATTTTCCATTGATTGTTTCCTCTGATATTCCTTAGGATTTTCAATAGAAATTTCATTATTTGTGTAAGGAATTTTGTCATAGAAATCCTCGAAGATATTACCCATGGGAATACGTACTAAATCGCTGGAGAAATTAGCGAGTTTAGAGGAAGAAATTTCCCAAGGAGATCGCAGGTATTTCCCAAGACCATTTTCAGCTTCGAAAAAATGGGTAACTTCCTAGAGAAGTTTTGATGATTTCTTGTGGAAATTTTCTCAGGTAATTTATTAAATAATTCCCTGGACTTTCCTACAGAACATTCTATGCTGAGTTCGAGAATGTCTTATGAAATGGTGGGGACATTTTTTGTAATTCACCTTTCTTAAACTTTCCGTCCACTTTTGGTAACGATTGCGAAGGTGAGTCTTTTAAATGATGGACGCTCTATGCCGCTCTCGGTAGTGAAACAATAAACATCATCTGGTTATTGATAGATTTGGTAAATTTCAAGAAATTTCATGAATTTCCGCCTAAAGTAGATGGCGACTGCTGTGAAATTTCTGAAATTTTACCATCTCCAGTTATTGAACATCGTTATTGAACAGTTATTGAACAGTTATTGAACATTGATCATACTTTCCAAAGGAGTGGAGCTAAATAAATTTTCAGGGCGGGGCTTATTCTGGAGGTCAAAAAACGACCTGATTACTTTTAAGAAAATCAAAGGAAATATTGCCAAGCAAATAAGACCAAAAATTAATTAATTTTCAGTGACTATAAATTCTTAAAACTCTCACAAGTTTGCTTGGTATCTTGTGCACGAGTTTAGTATTTGAGCAAAATTCTGAGTATATTCAAAAAATTATCTCCATCAATTGATTTAATTTTATTTTAAATCTTCATCCGTTTTTTTTTTTTTTTTTGCCAATAAAACGAGAGCGTAAAAAAGTTTTTCAAGTCTTTTCATCTTGCTGAAAGTATTCGATTATTCTGATATTCTTTCTCAGCATATTTTCATTAGTTTTTCTTCAATTCTCCTTAGATATTAGAGAATTTCTTTTTTTTTTAAAGATAGTTTTACAATTTTTAAAACAAATAATCTTGGTTCTTTGATTTATTAATTTTTTTTTGGAGCAAAATTATTCATTAAAATTTTAAAAATATTTTTTGGCATATTAAAAATTATTAAATGCGTCATTTAGTTACTTAAGAATATTACTAGTAAATTGAATATCAATATAACTTGGACATCTCTCTGTTGATTACTAAATTTAGATCTTAGTTTAAGAATGTCTCTTTTTTCCAAATCTACATACACACAATCATTTGAATATTTTATGGTAATTTTTTTCTTTTTAAATCCTTAGCCAAAAATTCTTTTTTTTTCTTTTAAATTCCAAAATATTTCGTAAAATTTCCGACAATTTTTTTTATACAATTTTACATTTTCGACATTATCCAAAAAACGTTTCCAAAACAAGAAAGGGTTGACTGAATTAAAAACTGCAAGAACCGAATGAATGTGTGCAAAAATTGGAGTTGGCATGAAATGCTTTCTATTAGCAAGTTTTTGCATTAATGAGTTTAAATAATATATTCTCTTTTTCTTTTTATTTTTTTCAATTGTTATTTCAACTATTGGACGTTAGTAACTGTATAGGAAAAGTTTATGATGTTGTCCTCTTTTACGCTGAATAAGATTTCTTTCATGATTCATATTTTTTTGGCGTGGTAATCTCTTTTTTCTATTTCTTTTATGAATATCTCCATAAGTCTCATTCCTTTTTTTACTTCTTTTATAACAAATTCATAAAATGTAACATTGATTTATATACAAAATCTTATCTGAGTTTTATTCTTTGTTGTAGTTATTATTTTGGGCGGGAGTAGGAAATCAATGTTTTGCATCTTTATTCTTTTTTATTGTTTTATTTTTTTTCTTTTTAATAATGTTTTTTTTATTGTTTGAAGGCAACTGTGAGTCTGTTACTTAATTATCCATTCTTTTGACTGTTTTTAATATCGTTAATTTGTTTTTTGTATCTGCTATCGCCAAGTTTTTCAATCTTATTCTTTGGAACGTTTCTTTTTAATCAGAGGACAACCAACACATATTTTAAAGGCTCACGCGTTTTCTGCTTCTCTTTATACACTATTCTTAATAACTTTCTCATTGTCTTCTTCCTCACTTAAGTATGTTGTGAAGGCGTTTTAAACCACATTCTATACTTTAAAACTACGTAGTAAAAAAAAAGCAATCGACTCAAAAAGAAATAACAAATTAGGACAACAAGAAGTTTTAATCAAAATTTCAAATAAAACCTAAATCGTAAAATAATCCTAACAAACATATTCGTAAAAAACTTAAATATCAAAAAGAAAATTGAAAGACGATTAACGTAAACGAACAAAAATCCTTAACGTTATTTAATAAAAAAAAAATATGGAAGCATTAGACAAACAAAATAAAATACGATTTGGATTTTGGGAACTTCTCTTTTACTTAAACTTCCTCTTTTTGCCTCCTCTCTTCTTGGGTGCCCCTTTTCGTTTGCGCTTTCCAGCCTTATTCCTGGACGAGCCTCCTTCCAGAGCACTCATGTCACCAAATCTAGTCAACTCATCACCCAAAGTACCTGAATTTGATAAGAAAAAAAATCAGTTCTGGAACTTCCTTAGTATTAGTAGCAATTGGGAATATGAACGGATTTTGATACCGTTTGGATTTATTTTCTTTTAACTTTGTCTTAATAGATGCGCAGCCTCGATTTCCCACTCTAAAGCCATTTGCCACCATTTGCTTGTTAGATAGCGCCACAAGTCAAATAGTGAACATAGTGACGCTACGGTTCCTTTAGAAGGTTTAGCATAATTGAATCTCAGTTGGCACGTCAATTAATTGAATTGATATTGTTTTTGTTTTCGTTTAATAAAAATGTGAAAAAATTTGAAAAATGTGCGTAAATTTAGCCGCAAATTGTTTCGTAGTAGCTTCCTTAAGTGATATTTTTGACAAAATTCACGCCTTTATCTCGGCTTTAGTAGCATCGGGTAATACTACTTCTAATCAACGTGCAGCGCCATCCAAGCCGTTCAAAAGGATCTTTAGACACAACTTTCTTAATCGTAGCCGTTTCTTACACAGCCTAGATTTCAGAAAAGATATTCCTCCGATACCTCTTCAATTTTCTAATCGATTTTTTATATTCCAGTTTACGTGCAGCCGCTTCATCCCAATCACGATCCTGCATCAGACCTAATTACTCTGTCTCAAAAATGAAATTCCTTAGGAAGTGCATTTCTTTTTGCTTCAACGAGATCAGTAGTCAATGGACAAGCTTTTTCATATGCCGTGAGCAAAGTCAAGTTCACTCTGATGACTGACTCTTCAATAACATCAGCATCCCTAGTAGGGTGTTTCAACAAGGAAAAAAAAATTTTTGGCACTATTCTCAGGGTGCTGTATTTGATGAGACAAGAAAGTTTTTCTTCAACGACCATACGATCAAACGCTGTTTAGAGGTGGCTGGACGACCCTCTCTGTAGTGTAAAATCAGAAAAATGTTCTACAGAGGGTCGTTCAGCCACCTCTAAACAGCGTTTGATCGTATGGTCGTCGAAGAACAACTTCCTTGATGAAACACCCTAATTCCCAGGCATGTACGTACTGTTCTGCCAAGATCAATCTGATGAAAAATTGACCAGTCAGTTTTACGAGGATTGCGGTATGATCTTGGTACAGTGACCGTAGTCGACATACCAAAATATATTCTTCTATGGTCAAACATAGTGAGGCATTCCGACACATGTCGAAATCAGGGACGAAAACACTTAACCTCTCCTAATTGTCACGATGTTCTGTCTACGATGCTTCGATGATGAATGTCCTTTCCATCAGGCATCGAAGATGGTAGGGAAAATCGGGAAAATTACATACAAGTGCGAATTGTTAAACTGTAATTGGACTTGGATCACAACTTCTGCCGTGATTGGTTTGAGGTAATTTCCGGGTGGTATCTATAGTTGTACGGCAGCCCGGACTTAATGTTAGGTGTACAACCAGAGCCCCTTTTGATGCCTTCTGCTTTGTGGGATCTCCTCCGGGCCTTATGCCTCTCCACACAGATTCATAACAGGTTCACAAAGTTGCTTTAAAATTTATCTACAAATACTATACTGCCTTATGAATTTAATGAAATCCTTTCTTCTATGCTTTCTTTACGTGAATGATAGTCTATTTTCCCTCCTTGTTTCCCTATTAATGTGTTTATTACAATTACTTTTGCATTTTAGTTAAATCTTCTTTTATATTATATATATTTTATCCCAATCTATAGTTCTTTTTTGACTCGTCGGCAGCGACACGAACTCTTTCACGGAGTCCAGTTGCTGATCTCCTCTCCATTTTTCGCCATGATGACTGTCAATATTGCTGTATTTTTGTATTTTTGCTATGTTACTTATAGTAATATTACATATCAGCGACATATACGACTAGTGATCCAGAGTTTTCTGCCGTCTTACCCGGTGAAGTCGGTTTTGAAGTCGGCGGCAGACGCAGAAAATGGAGATTAGCAATAAATTATTATTATGTTCATCATTTGATCCTTCGTCTTTTGTTATATTCCATCGAACCGAAAATACAAGTACATCCTTCTTGAAACACTCGTAGCTTCGGAACAGTAAGGTCGAAACATTATGTCGTCGATAAATTACTGTATAATAACCGATTTCGCAAGATAATGGTAAAACAGCGATCGTATCATTACTGAAGAGCAGCTACTGAAGAAATTTGTTCACATCAAGACCGTAAATTCGGAGCAAGACGAAAAGTGTTTTCATCATAGGCTGACACTTGTCTACCGGACACTGAGAAAACCTTTTAAACGTGTTGAAAATTTCCCCTTCGTTAGCAACTAAGTCATAATCCCCGTATCACATTTAAGAGTAGATAAAGATCATATTTCTCCGTATCACTCTCTATTCTCTCTATAGCGAGTGACTGTGCTACTATGGAAACTGGTTTCTACAGGTGGGTTGCCTTTGTGAGACCGATCACAGTGGTACCGAATTGTTACCACTGTAATCTACCGATCATTACTACCGATCATTAATGAGATCAGTATGTAGAAAAGGCTTGAAATAGCGGACATGTGGACGTCAAGTTCCCTAGTTCACATGAAACAGAGAACAAAGAACGTCACATTCCAAGAAGCCATACCATAGTCTGTTGTCTTTCAAACGTGCTACACCGTTTTTAAACGATTGAAATACTTCCACATCCCCCAGTTTTTCCCTTGCTAGAAAAAAGAAAGTGAATTAATAACAAAAAAAATTACCAAGGGTTGTCAGTTTCCTCTGGTGATGCTTCTCAGCTTTCGTTATTGGCAAACGTGTCAGATATGTTTCTTCAAATTCCTCCTTCTCCTTTTGTGCTCTTGAGAACATCTGCTGGGCTCTCGATGTACCCGATATCTCCACCGGAGTATCCAAATACTCCTCCTTGAGATCCTCAATTATAGACATCCCAAGTGATCGTTTCTTGGCACGTTCTATTTGCTTTCTGTTACGATCCACCTTACCCTCATCCTCATCATAGTACATGGGAATGAGTTTAGGCGGAACATAGACCCCACTGGACCCAGCCTTCGTTGGGCGCTTTCGATTCTTCTCCTCCTCAGCCTCATCATCCTCACTCTCTTCCGACTCATGTGTCTGAGCACTCTCTTCGGGCAATGGAGTCACCGCATGGCCCAAATTAGCCCTTAATGTTCCACCAGAACTCGGTGTAACCTGAGCTGTTTTCACTAGCTTGTCAATTTGATATCGCAACTTGTGATCAATCGGCCGAATTTTCTCAAGAACTGTTCGAATCTCGATGAGACGGTCAATTGAGGGATCATTCTCAATAGTTTGTCCTACAGAAATGGCAACATTTACTTAGCCCAGGAGCGAGAAAGTTAACCAAAAACTTAACAAATTACCTGAACATTTTCGTAGGACGACATATGTGAGATTGATCAAGTATGTGAGAAGCATGTGATACTTAATTTCAAGGAAGCTCAGTCCATATTCTGTTGACATTTCGCCACTTTTAACCTTTTGTAGCATATTCTCAACTAGATCCGACACCTGTTTTACGTGATTATTCATCTCGCCGAGAAGTTGCATAGCCTGTGGCAGATCCTGCCCAACATCGTAATCATCTAAAGCCTTTAATAAAGACATTCATTTATCTAAACAGCTCTATACATGAAACCTCTTATCCAAATTAACAATTTCAACTCAATATAAAACCGTGGAATTTTCCGCGAATCCACCATACCCCCCAAAAAATTGATAGAATCCCCAAAAAATACGGGAGTGCACAGTGTATACCCCCAGCTAGGACAAATAGGAAAAAAAGAAGAATAGAGAAACAGAGAAAGAGAGAGAACGACAATCGAAAGCGACTCATGATTGAAATCCGTGCGCGAACCCCAGGAAATTATTCATCTGCATTCGATGCTGAAACAAAAAAAAAGTTGGGATGCCCGATGGAGCGAGAGTGGCCTGGTATGTTGGGGTGGTGACCAATCGCCACCCTGAGTAGCACCAACAGCAAAAAAAAAGCACCTGCGTGGCGCGTCCTGCATCAAAAGAACGATATTTTGTCCATATACCACCCCCTCCAAAAAATCGCGAGCGTCCGTCAATCCCAAAAATAGCGAGCTCTTCGGGAGATTCCCGGATTGGCGGGTGGAATGGGACCGTGGACGCCGCAGCATGATAAAAAAAAACACTCACAATAAGCTATAAAATGCTAAGGGTGATTGTGAATATTTTGATAGCCACATCGTGTTGGACATTATAAATTGTTGTTTTATTATTTCAGACAACCACCCGTAAGGCAATATCATTTTCAGTAAAATGTTTTAGTTTATCCCGAAAAACATTTAGTATGATTTTGAACATAGGCCAATTAGGAATTTCATACTAACCCAAGGGGTAACTCATGTTGAGAAACCCTCGTCATTTGTCTAAGAAACGCTTCACGAAACCCTAGAAACCCAATTTTTGCATCACGAAACCCGAGAAACCCAAGAATTGTATCGCGAAACCCGAGAAACCCACTATTTGCATCACGAAACCCGAGAAACCAGAAACCCTTGTCAGAAAAAATGGGAATGAATTACCCCTTGTACAAACCTTTATGTCATTATTAATAAATGCAGTCAATGTACTAGAAATACTTGAGATAGACTGTTCATATTTTGGGATTAGTTTCCTACAAATCAATAGATGAATTTTTTAAAAACAAAAAAAAAATATCTTATAGGGTGCGAGGAGCCCCTGTCGAACACAGTTCTTAACGGTCACCGAATTTAAATTCTTTACATTAATTCAATAAAAATTTAATTGATTTAGATAGAGGAACTATCCAAGAAAACAAATTGGCAATCAAAATTCATATCAAGAAAGAGGATGAAGACCTATTTTAACAAATTCGACGGGATGTCGAATTCTTCGTCCGCCATTTTGAGCAAAAATTATGCATGACTTTCCGAGAAGCAAGAAAAGAACAACAAAATGTATTTCCATCTCTGTCGGGCTATTTTTTCCAAGTAATTGAAGAACTAAAGTAACTAAAAATCCATTCCCGACAGCAATTCGAATATCCATTGCCCAGGAATAAATCATCTAAAATCACTCAATTTGCGTATGATGTATAATACCATGGTAAGGAATGGGTTAATCGTATCGAGATATTTGTATTACAAGGTAATCATTTTACAATGTCATATCCAGGGACATGACGTTTCCTATGTTTCCCATATGTTTCTAGCGTGCCGAAAAAACATTGGAGTTTATTCGGTGTTTTCTGTCATTGTGGAATGAATTAGCAAAAAATTCAAATACAAAATAAAAGCCAATTTAATACGCCATGGGCAACCGAAAACCCCAAATTGGCAACCTACGTAGTTTTGTAGATATCTCGTAAAATGTGTACGACCACAGGAAAAAATTTACACTAAAACTGGTCACATTTTTCAGAGCTAATGAAGAATGTGCTAAGTCCATTGTGGACCGCCCAGAAACGCCTTCCCAATAGTGTGAATGCTTCTCCGTACTCCTGAAGTTGTTAGGAAAAAGCGACGCAATATATTACTCATTGTAAAACACAAACCGACGTAAAAGTGCCTTCATTCCCTCTACATACCCTATGAACATCTTGACCAAATTAATGGACAAATCTCAGAGAACATTTGAAAGACTTGACAACTGATAAAGGCTTGGAAACTGAGCCGAAAGCTCTGGAAAAAGTTGATGAGTTTTCCTTGAGTGAATTGTATTTCCCGACGATTTTCGGAATACCCACCTCGTTAGCAATATATTACGTTTTTCCTAAATGTGAAAATTCTTTATATCAGACGATCAGATTTTTGCACCGGACGAGACTCTTACGTGCTGAAGACACTTACGACTTATTATTATTAATCGTATCGAGATATTTGTATTACAAGGTAATCATTTTTACAATGTCCATATTCCGTGATGGAAGAATCTGCTAAGTCCATTGTAGTGCGCCCAGGAGCGCCTTCTCCGCTTTGTGGATGCTTCTCCCATGCTCCCGGAGTTGTTGGGCGTAGGCGGTGTATTATATAATGTTATTAACGTATTAAAATTGTCTAAATTAGATATTCAGATCTTTGCACCGGGCAGGACTCGAACTCACAACAGTAAGTCGAGCCGGGGAATCGATCCGCCCAAGAGCCAACGTTCTTGCCTATTGCGCCACTGATTCCCCACTTACGGACTTAAGCCAATAGACATCTTAACGTAATTATAATAAAAAAAAAATGATTTTTTAAATTTTATTGTGTCAAATCCTAGCTTCAGAAATTTAAAAGTCCTTATCAATTAAAGTATGGTAAAGAACTAAGAGTTTCTAAAGATGATCTTTTTTTCAGGTTAAGTCATACATAACCTCATACTAAACTATTGAACTGATTACTAAAAAAAAATAAAATCATGTTTATTTTGAATTTTAGTCATTAAAACATAGTTTCTTGTTTTATATCCACATTTAGCTTTATATTTAGATCTGCAATAAAGACTTTGAGCAGGCTTATGATTTATTCTTTTATTAATTTGACAGCTGTCAAAGTAGTACTCTTACTCTTACAAAGTCTCTAAAACTGAAAATCTACCAAGTGAACACCGGCTAATCCAGTACAATCATATTCCGAATTAATTTTTTTGTTCGCAATATCTGTGAATCCTGCAAAAAGGATCACTGCTGAAACAGCAGGAGAATCAACATACAAAAAAGCACACACGAGAAAAATGTTGCAACGAGCAAAACCGTCACTAAAATCAATAACCATTTTTTCATCATTGAGTTTTTCCTCTTGGCCTTTTTTCCCAGCCACTCTCTGTCTCTCCCTGTCGCTCTCACTGTGCCCACCCCATCCGGACGAATTTTTCCATCGAGATTCGTCGCTTTTTTTTGATTTTTTCCAACCCATTCCACCGGTTTTTGAGCATCCGAAGGTGCCTTTGTGATGTCCGGGAACTGCCCAGAATGCTTTTACCACGGTAAAACCCCACGGAATGTTAAGTAAATGCATCTCAGGTATACCTGGCACTCCCAAGTAGCCCACTCCCAAAGAAATAGAGCCAGGATTTGCCCCAAATTCAAAGGATTTCATCGCAATTTTTCACCCGCCAGACAATGTCAAAGGATGCTTCCCCAAAAAACTATTCCAATACGATTTAAGACAGTTGCCCCAGTGCTTTTACCTGAACCATGGTGCCCCCGTGTATGTGTCCAGTCAGGTGGAAGAGACGCCCATGCAGAGCGGGAAAGAGTTGATGTGGAAAGAAGGAAAAACACGTGCACTTTGCAATTAAAAAACTTTTTCACTCAGCACTATTAACACAATCCGCCACCACTTGACAATTAGCGCTGGCGGCAGTTGTGAGGCAAACAAACCCGAAAGTTCACGAACACACTTCGGCACCCGATTGCTGTGCTGTATCTCTGAAGACAGCTGAATATTTTGTAAACAAAAACCCAAAGCACACTGAAGTTTTCATTTTACCTTTACCTAGTATACACTCAAAAAAATGTATCAATCAAATATAATTTCTAATTCATTTGGAAAGAGTGTATTGTATCGATATCGATCTAATTTATTTGAAACCACAAATTGGCAAAACATGCAGAAAAAACTTCTTTATTGTTTAAAGATACGCAATGCAATGTTCTACTTCTTTCTTTTGGATCTTAAAATTACAGTAGACTCTTCGTTATCCGGCTGACTGGGGGACAAAATGACATTTAGGCTTTTCTGTCTGACAAAGAAAAAGAGAATTTTCTTCATGGTGTGCTTATGTTTCATTTTTTATCACAATTATGTATTAAAAACTTCGATACAATGTTAATAATACTTTTTTAATTCACTCTGGACAAACTTCATGTTTAGTGAAAATAATTTTGAATATATCAACCGCCATCAGTGTTTGGCAGCTGTCACCCGGATAACTAAGTGCCGGATAACGAAGAGTTGAGTGTAAAACCATATTCCAAATTAATTACAAATTAAATGAAACAAAAAGAAACTGACGCAACGATGTAAACTTCCTTGCAGTATCCTTATTCTTTCAGTTCTCCGTTAAATTTTTTATAGCAATAGTTCCAAATTTATCCTAATGAATCTAATGCATTTTTGCTAATGCATCCGTTGAGCCTGTAATTTATTTTAGACCTTTCAATTATAAGACAATTTATCAGTCAACAAGCAACCTATTAATGTAAATCATATACTGTGAAAACTGAAAACGAACTTTACAAGAAATTGTGTGATTATAACGACATTCGATTTAAAGGCATAATGCAATTAGTAACTAACAATTAAGGTATAAGGACCACCTATTGCCATTTTCAAGTACTTGTGTCATGATCTATTAGCACTCTTTAAATATAATTTGAGATACGAAATTTGAACACTTTTCCTTGAAATTAATTAAGCAAGTGTTCTCTGCCAAAGGGGTGTTCCTTCGACCCCATAACAGGCCGAACTATTGGAAGTAATTAAAATAATTTTAGAAAAATAAGTATTAATCCTTTAATCCTTTAAAGACGAGAAGCATTACACTGGCCGAAATTCACCAATAATAATAAAACCCATCAACAAAATCAATTAAATGTAAATATAAACTCAAATATTCGAAAAGATTCATAAAAGTGTTGGCCTCTACACACTAGCGAAATTTATGTCCATATTTGACAGTTTCCCACATGCAAGCGTAGGCAATTAGCCTCAATATGGACGTAAATTTTTATAGTATGTAGAAGCCATATGGGATCCCAGGGGTGACTCAATATTATCTTTAAAAGATTACGAACGCTTGGGACAGCCGACACTGATAATTTTTAATTTGTATATCTGAACTTACATCCGCCATTTTTTCCCTTATTGAGGCGTCACTTCTACTTCGAAAGTGCCTAATATTTCAACACAATGGTTTCCCGCTACAGAAAAACTTATGTTGACCCGAAATACATTATCATGGTACGACATGGACGACATGGTTTTGCTATCGGGTAACTTCGCCTCTTAACTTAAATAGTCCATTATATTGTTAAAAAAAATATTGGACCCAAAGTTAAACCCTGATGAACTCCCTTAACTGCTGGGAAAGCATCAGTATCGCCACAGAGAGTATATATGTGAATACGATACATTTACCTGACGTTGCGAGTGTATTGCTCAGGAACATCCTTGTTTCTTATCGTTGTAAAGAAAAGATTCCTTGGAACACAATCAAAAACTTTCGCCAGGTTTAAAAAGGTCATATAAAGGTCGCGCTCTTACCTTTATTTCTTGCACAGTAATCTGACGATTTGAATAGCATGAGATGTAGACTAGACTTACCATTAACAAAGCCACATTGTTTTTCCGATTCAGTTAGGAAAAGCTCAAGTATATCTACCAATATGTGTTCGAATATCTTAAGGATCTTATGCGTCTGAGAGAGGAGCTCTGTTTCCTCTGTAAGTGTCACATTTTCGTACATCAATTTTAACCCTCTATCAGGTAAAGCCCTGTCAAGACGGCTTTCATTTTTTACTGAAAGATATATCGTTCTACTTTGTGTATTTTATTTAAAAAAAAATGAAAAAAGTAAAAATGTGAATTTTAGAAGCAAAGAGCTTCAAAAAAATTATATTTTCTCACCTAGCGCCTAAACTAAAAGAGATGACAGAGATGATGAAGAATGGATGGTATTTTTGACTTTATTGGATCATAATTATCCTAGAAAACACTTTCTTACAACCTTGCTTACAACTTTTTTCGTGTATTAAAGAAAACACTGTTAGAGGGTTAATACATTCATATCGTGATCCCGAGAATCCTTTTCCTTCTCTTCGCCATACAGAAATTCTTAGATCTATCATCTGCGGTGTGTATTCAGTTAGTTTAGTTTTTGTTCATTTATGTTTCAGAAATACAGTAGCCTCTCCCTCAATCAGGCATATGGGGCAAAATGTCATCCAAATTATCAAGAGATTTGGGCATCAAAATCATTGTAAATTCCACAAAAAGCGCTCAATTATAAAGAATCATGATAAAACAAAAGGAACTACAGTAGACTCTCACTCAATCGGCTCTTTCTCAATCGGGCGACGAATTTTTTTGATAATTTTCACGTTTAATTATGAAGCTAATTCGCTCAAATTCGCTATAATTCTTCCTATTTTATCGTGATTCTTTATAATTGAGCGCTTTTTGTGGAATTTAACGGTCACTGAATTTAAATTCTGTGCATTAATTCATTACAAACTCTACTGATTTAAGTAGAGTAACTATCCAAGAGAACAAATTGGCAACTAAGACTTCAAATTAGGAAAGAGGAAAGAGGCCAATTTTAACAAATTCGACGGGATGTCGCATTTTTCGTCCGCCATTTTGAGCAAAAATTTTGCATGACCTTCCACGAAACGTAAAAAGAACAACAAAATGCATTTCTATCTCTGTCGGACTATTTTTCCCAAGTAATTGAACAACTAAAGTTACTAAAAATCCATTCCCGACAGCAATTCCGTTCAAAGTTGTCTAGAACTAAATCATCTAAAATCACTCAATTTGCGTATGATGTATAATAGCATGGTAAGGAATGGGTTAAGCCGCGCCCATAAACCTCCGATTTGTATAGACAGACTGTCATTTTTTCTCAGTGTACTAACGGTCTTTTTAAACCAAAATTTACTATTATAATTTTTTGCAAGATATTCAGTTTAGTGCAGTGTTTACATTTTGCAAGGCAGGAAATTAAGCGCGTATTCCTGGCCAGTTTTTTCAGTTTATTCTCTTGAAAATGTCCGATAATGAGTATGAAAAGTTTGAGATCAGTGATTATGATCTGGAAAATGAATTCAATCCCAATCGCCGGCGGAGGATGACTAAAAATCAAAAGATTTACGGTGAGTTGCGGCAAAGAATCTTTTGAACGTTTATCTTGATGATTTCCTTTGGTTTTTCCAGGCATTTGGGCTGATGACAGTGACAATGAGGATGTCCAGGATTTTCCCCGGAAAGGTAGGGCTAAGGATTACTCAGCTCCGGTAAGTTTTGTCGCTGGTGGTGTCCAGCAAGCTGGCAAGAAGAAGGAAAAGGGTGAGGAAAAATCTGACGAAGAGGATGATGAAGGAGATGCTCGGCCTAGTTTTTCATCCCGGACAAATTATGGCACTTCGAGTGAGTCTGATGGAGAGGCACCTTCTATTCAGACTACAGCCGGCTTCCGTCGAGCTGCTGGGCCACAAATCTCTGGGAATATGGGAAAGTGGGAAGCGCATACAAAAGGGATTGGAGCAAAGCTCTTGCTTCAGATGGGCTATCAGCCGGGCAAGGGATTGGGCAAGAGTCTGCAGGGTATTTCGACGCCAGTTCAGGCACATGTGCGCAAAGGCAGGGGTGCTATTGGGGCGTATGGACCGGAGAAATCTTCCACTTTGGCTGATCAGAAGCCTGTGAAGAAAATCGATGAAGATGAGAAGGAAGAGAAGGAATTCCGGGAGAAATTGAGTCAATGGAGACGTGATGATACGGTCAAGGGGAAGAAATCCAAGTATGTGTACAAGAGTGCCCAGGATGTCATTGAGAAGGGCAAGAAGGGGCCGTTTATTGATAGATTGTCCAGTAAATTGGGAAATGTCACGGTGATTGACATGACAGGGCCGGAAAAGAGAGTTCTCAGTGGATACCATGCCTTAGGTCAGACAAAAGCTGCCGATGAGACACTTTATGATCCCAAAGCTGCCAAAAAACCCATAAATTTTGCCCTTCCGGAACTCATGCATAACCTCAATTTAATTGTGGATCTCTGTGAGCAGGACATCATTGGGATTGACAAGAGTCAGAGGGCAGCAAATGACAAGGAAACTGCTCTGCAGCATGATAAGGAGAATTTGCGGAAGATTGTGGATTTGGAGGAGAAGCACATCTCAACGTTGGAGAAAGTCGTGGATTTGGTGAAGAAACTCGTCAATCCGGAGGATGAACTGACCTTGGACGAGGCTGAAAGGTGTTTCCTGACGCTCCAGATGGACTTTCCGGGGGAATATCGGGAATTTGGACTGTGTGACTTGGCTTCTGGGGTAATTGCTCCGCTCGTAGCTGGACACCTGAAAGCCTGGAAGCCACTGCAGGAGCCCACAAAGCACATTGAGCTCATCAAACGCTGGAAGGGAATCCTCGAGGTGCATTCAGCAGAGACTCGCAACATTTTCAATCCCTACTCGGCTCTTGTTTGGTCAGGAGTGGTTCCATCGATTCGGCAGGCTGCTGGACTCTGGGATCCTCGATTGCATCAACCAATGGTGGTTCTCCTGGATTCATGGGCTCCCCTCTTTCCCACCTGGGTTTTGGACAGTGTCCTAGAACAGATTGTCCTGCCCAGACTTCAGGCAGCTGTCGAAGCCTGGGATCCCCTCACAGATACCCTTCCCATTCACGTCTGGATCCATCCCTGGACTGGACTCCTCGGCACAAAAATGGAGGAATCAATCTACGCAACCATTCGCGAGAAACTAGCCAATGCCCTGACCTCCTGGACACCCCAAGATCGTTCAGCGCGTGCAATGCTCCTGCCCTGGAAAAATGTCTTCCCGGACGGAGATCTCCAAGCATTCCTGCTCAAAAGTATCGTACCCAAACTCCAGATTGTCCTAGCGGAATACATAGTTAATCCCCTGCAGCAGGATTTAGGTAAGTTTATTTTCTCTTTGGTACATTTTTCTCATGCTCCCGGACCCTTCGCGTTGGAATAATCCATGAGATTTTATATTTGATCGTGTACTCGCGGACCACGGAACCTCCTTGTCCATCTACCTCAACGGTCTTACGCAAGAGAAAAATTTTTATTAAACATTTCCATGAAACTCCTAAGAATTTCAATTTACCTTGTACTTCTTCTTCCTTATCGAAGAGCTAATTTTTCTATCTTCAGTTACTGTTTTTAGAGTTGTAACGGAGTTTTTCTTAGACTTCATTTTCAAAGGATCAATTTGGATTTACAGAAAAGGAATTTTGGCACCCGCGTCGCTTGTTCGAAAAATTCGAAAAAAATAATGAAAAATGCAAGGCAATCTTTGATTTTCATTTATTTGTAGATTATGAATTCCAATTCTTCAAAATTTCCAAAATTTCCATGGCTTTCTAGAATTCACTGAAAATTTACCAAAATATTTTTTTATGGCTCCAGCACAACTTTTATATCGGTAGAATTTTATGAAATCAAAATTCGCGTCCCTTTCTTTCTCAAAAGACTTATGGCCTCTACACATTGGGAGAAATTTTTGTCAAAAATTGCTTTTTTGAAGGAAATTCCCTACAGCGTTGTAGGCAGAAACGTCAAATTTCTGTCAAAAACGCAATTTTTGACGAAAATTGCTCCCAATGTGTAAACGCCTTTACTTACATAAATCTGTCCCACTCCTTTGGTCTCAAAATTAGACAGAACTAAATTTAATTTGGTGTGATGTTCAAAAGAAGAAGAAGAGTGCAAAGAGTAGGATATGCATATGCAAAATTTTTAAAAATGAATTTGGACTTTATGAAATTTTCTTGATCTAAATGGTGTGCCGAAGCCATTATTAATCTTATTGCAGTCGAGTTCTTTAAATTTGAACTCCTCAAATTTGAACGACCGTTGCATTCAAAATGTAAAATATGAGGTTATGTAAAAGAAATTTTGCATGGAGTCTGAATTAGAATTATTTTTCTCTGGTCTTTTCTCAATATTGTCGTATTATATTAATTTTCTCAACAAATTTCACATGTTGGACAACAAATTCCATTGATAAAATTCTCTAAAGTTATTTTTCTTAATTTAGGAAAAGTGAATTTTACATGAATTTCGTTACTTTTTTGAAAATATTGTTCAAATTTGAGGAGTGAGAAATGTCATCTATACCCCCCAAATGTTCAAATTTGAGGAACTCTACTATAATTGATTCTTAACTAAATTGAATTTGTTGTGACGTCAAAAGAAAAACTTTGAGAAAGAAAAAAATATGAATATTAATTTCATAAGAATTTTTCTAAGCTAAAAGGTGAACCACAGCCATAATGGCTTCGGCACACCTTTTAGATCAGAAAAATTCTATAAGTCAAAATCCCTTCTATTAGATGAATAGAATGACGTTTCCAAAATGGTGCGTAAGTGCGCTGTGGTTATAATAGAACCGGAGATATGAGGGGTCAAAGTTCACAAAATTCAAAAAATTCAAAAAATCATATCGTCGGTTCTATTTGACCAATTTTGATGAATGAGGGCTCAAACGAAAGAACTTGCAAATAACTATAACTTTCTAGAACATTTGAACTTTATGGGGCCAACACCAAGGGTGACACAGTCCAATAACCAATTTCAATATCACATAACATCAATTATCCTGTTTGTCGTTGAACCGATTTTAATGATTACTTCGACATAATTGTAGAGGAAATTTGTGTCTACATTTCGCCCATACATCATTTTTCGATCAGATAATGCGATCTTTTCGATTTTGCCGTTTAAGTGTGAAAAAATTGATTTTTTCCATAATAACGCTTTGAAATCACTCAGATGGTCAGATGCCAATTTGACTGCCTCTACTCCACCAAGACACTTAAAATAGGGTTTTAAATGGAAAGTCCCACAAAATACAACAATTCTTTGATGTAGTTGAAGTTCATCAAATGAACACTTGGGGCGCTCTGGGCGAAAAAACGAGTTCAGAAACAAACAACCTCGATTATCTCGGCTCCTGAGCAACCAATAACATCACGGTTTTTTTGAAAATTTATAAAGAACATTCTGGTCCTGGTCTACATTTCACCCATATATCACTTTTATGTTACTCCATCGAAATCCTTTTTATTTCTGAGTTTAGTTCACATTCAGAATCTCACCTAACATAAGCCGGTTAGGATTATCTGTCCCTTTTTTTCTCTGAAGATTTTCATAAGTCTATCTCACTCTTTCGGTCTCAAAATTAGACTGAACTAAATTTAATTTGGTGTGATGTTTGAAAAAAGAAGAAGAGTGCCAAAGAGTCGGATAGATATATTCAAAAGCTTTTAAGAAAGAAAGGGATGTGAATTTTGACTTTATGAAATTTTCCTGATCTAAAAGTGTGCTGTAGCTATTAAATGGATTTTTAGGAGGAATTTTGATCAATTTTTCTAATGTTATTTTATAAAATCTCTTGGGGTATCCAGTACCCATTAAACCTTCTACATCCGCCTAACGTAATCGAAATTGGTTTAATATTTAATTTTTGGTGAATTTTTGAAGGAAACTTTGTGGAAAACATGCTTTTTAGACTCTTAACCAGGGGCCTTTCGACATTTCATTTTTCCATACATTTTTGCACAGAGCCACTGAAGAGTATTGGCAAGTTTTTTTCTAAAGAGAATTGACTTATCAGTCTGATATATTTCGAAATCGTGCATTAAAAGCTATCTAAAAATACATATTTCATTATGCTCGCCGAAATAATACAAGAACTACGAGCAAATTTGTTTATGTCGCGGTGCAATATCTGCGAAATTTTTACAAAAAAAGTGAAAAATAGCTTTTACTTTTTATTACGCTTGATGGGACCCTGCTCTTAACAGCATTTCAACTGAATTTTTCTTCAATTTCCAAGAATTCCTTTCAGGAAAAATTTTCTTGGTACGTTTCCAAGGTATGAAATTTAAGATTGTGAATTTATCACGAGATAAATTCACTGATCTGAAATTGTCTTATCATTGAAAGGAATTTTCGTCAAAAATCGTTTTTTTTTTTAACGAAATTGCTTGCGCTTTTGTAGGTAAAAACCTTAGAATTCTGTCAAAAACGCAATTTTTTACGAAAATTGTTCCCAATATGTAGAGCCCTTAAGTGATTCAAAAGATTTGAACAAAAATTATTATGTAAATTCTGAGATACCGCAACTGTTTCTCATCACTCACTGAGAGAAATCCGAAAAAGTTAAAATAACATTCCGGAAATGTTAATTTTACCCTGAAGTTTTGATCCGAAATCGGTGTAAATATTACCCTATTTAGGTGTATTGGGGGTTAAGGTTACCCTTTTTTATGTTAATTTTACCCGTAAAAAGGTGTAAAATTAACATTAAAAAATGTTGATATATTTTTACACATAAAAATTGTTAAAGTTATGAGGAAAAAAAGTTAATCGCACCCCCGTTTTTTTCTCAGTGATGATACTTTGTATGGAAATCTCATAAAATACTCTCAAAAGTCGATCTAAAAACGGTGAATTTATCACGTAAAAAAACGAATAAATTATAGAAGTCACCCCCTGGTTACGAAATACGCCTGTCAGATTCATTAAGATTGGGTTTAAATCAGATTTTCAAACAAGGAACAGAACATTTTCCACAATTTTTTAATTCGAATTTTCACCTAATTTTCCTTTAAAATAAAAGTCAATGTTGGAAAGTTTATTAAAATTTTATTTTCGAAATATTCCTCAATTTTACAAATAATTTGAAAATCAGTAAAAGGGGTGGCAAAGCGTCCGAGACTTTGCGAGCTGCTCGAAGTCCCAGGAAGGAACTCTGTCTTATATTCGTTCTGGAAATTTTTAGGATGCTTATTATAAGATTAATTTCGATTTATTTGTCTATAAATTACCACAAAACCATCTTGAAGTTGAAAATTGTTCAATAAGAGGATGTTTTAAAAAACAAATAATATTTTAAATATTTTAATTTGCCCAAATCGGTTGAAAATTACACCCTTTGATCTTCAGTAATTCAAGATGACGATTTATTGACAAAACTATATTTCAAGCTGAATTTGAAAATTTCCAAAATTTCAGTAAATTTAAAATTTCTCTAAACAATAAAATTCATAATACATGAATATTATAATAGTAATTATTATTATTCATTTTTGAGGAAATTAAGCTTTGTAAAAAGTAATGTAGTAATAAAATTTGTCATTTTGTTTCTCAGAGCCATGGAATCAAGTTTGGGAGTGGAATGAACTGCTGAGTCCGGTCATGATGGCTCAGATGCTGGACAAATACTTTTTCCCCAAATGGATGCAGACTCTTGTGATCTGGCTCAATCAGTCTCCGAATCTCGATCAGGTTTCCCGGTGGTATTCTGGGTGGAAGAATATGATGTCTGACGACGTGCTCCAGCAGACAGTTATCAAGGAACACTTCCGTCGCGCTCTTGAGATCATGCATCGCGCCACAGCTACGCCGATCCCAATGATGGGCGTAGAGATGCCTACAATTGATCTCACGGGGCCTCCAAGTGTTGTTCCAGCCCCACCGTCTCTCATGGATTTGCAGCTGCAGCCGCCAGTGGCCATGGAGTTTAAGGAATTGGTTCTGCAGAAATGCTCAGAGCGCGGGATTATCTTTGCGCCGATGCCTGGGAGGAGGGAGATGGGCAAGCAGGTCTATCGCATTGGGAAGATGTTCTGCTACATCGACAGATCTGTGATTATGATGAGCGATGGGAATCTGAGCAACTGGATGCCAATGTCACTCAATGCAGTTCTCGAGAAGGCTATTATCGGGTGAATTGGAAGCTTTTGCAAACAAAACTTAATAAAAAAAAAAGATATAAAAAATCGTAAATTTATTAAATAAATAATACAAAATTTTAAAACGTTGTTTTATATTTAAAAAAAATCTCGAAAGGTGGGTGAGTTTCAAGAACAAAAACGTTTGAGGAAAATCTTCTTCTGACATTGACGCTAAATGGAACTGCTTTGAAACAGCCACTCTGGGCTGCAGAAGATTTGTGGCACTAACCCTTTGAGAACGCTTGGAACACCGGTGTCCCATAAAGAAAATATTTTTTCCTGACTACCTAATGTTACTGTTTCCTTATGTTTGTACGTAATTGCCAAGTAGAAGGTTGAAGGAACCTAGGATTTTTTTTGCAAGTTTCTAGCCATTTGCTATGTACTAAATTTTTAACCCAAAAAATTACGAATTTTTAAATTCTCATATTGAAAATTGATTTTAATTATTTTTTATATTTGCAATTTTTTTTAAGCAAAACAGTTTTGGAAAAAGAAACTACAATGCTTAAACATAATATTTTTCGTTAGAGTAAAAATTATCTTCATTGGTATTGTCAGAAAAAATACTTGAATTTTTAGAGTTTAGACTATTTTTGTCCCTATCGCTCATAGAGGAAAAAAATACACCGAATCAGACTCTGTTGGATTTTCTAAAGTTAGATGTAAGACCTTTTACTGATTTTGTTTATCGATTTCATTTTTGTTGCTGATTTTCGGTCCGCGAAAATTGTCTCGTCGTTAAAGTGTTAAGCGAGTTAATGTGACGAAGAATGTAAAATTGATCATCTTTGTGGAAAACCCGGGAGTAGAAGAAGCCGCTAGAGATAAAAAAGGCTTATGCGTTGAACATGTATCCTAATGCCCTAGGTACACAAACAAATTTTTTGAAAATTTAATAAAAAAAAAATTTCGAATTTATGCAATTTGTAATTATTATTTATCATATTTATTTGCCTCGAGAGGTTTCTCCTTATTCTGGTCTAGAAATATCAAAAAAGTCACAATTTCTGCAAGGAAGCAGAAAATCGAAAATTCACGATTTTTGACCAAAAATGTCTTAGCTCAGGAGTAAATTAGAATTACGCAAAAAATATTCTAGATTTGGATATCCTTATAGTTTGTAATCATCCACAAGAATCGGAATTTTATCGATTCTAAATAGTCTAAAAAAAATTCTTTTTTCCGTGGGTACCCAGAGTCCCAAAGGAGACGAAA
Source organism: Phlebotomus papatasi (assembly GCF_024763615.1). Lineage (NCBI taxonomy): Eukaryota > Metazoa > Arthropoda > Insecta > Diptera > Psychodidae > Phlebotomus > Phlebotomus papatasi. The sequence goes on from NC_077224.1 coordinate 44,576,599, forward strand.
GAGTTAACGCCTTAACGTAATTATAATCAAATTAATGATCAGATTACATTTCCATCAGCTTCTGACTAATCCGTCTTTCTCGGTTTAAGCTGAGAAACCGCTTAGTTAGAGCTAAACTGATGAGAATTTAGCCGTCTCTCGGCTTAAGTCGTAAGTGTATCTAGGGCATAAAGGATCGTAAGGATTCTGATTCTCGTAATCGTTACATTGAAGCGCGAAAGGCTGGAAAACTCGCAGTTAAAGCCACAAGAGAGGAGTCATGGAAAAATCCGGCGAACATAAAGACAAGTCCTATAGGTTAGATATCTGACGGATTAGGCTGGATTTAAATCTTCTGGTGTTCATAAGAGACAGCTTCTTTTTTTATCAATTGAATATCTTCCTCATTTTCTTCAAAACTTGATCGACCCTTGGTATGGGTCTTCCTCAATGAACTGGGGAATGTTTTACTTTTGGTTCGTATGCAAGAAAATGATCATGATGGAAATGGAAGTGGTTAATGGCCGAGAGAAATCAACTCGCTCTCGCACACCCCGCAGCAGGGGCCTCTCGAAATTCATTTTCCATACGTTTTTGCATAGAGGCACTGAAACCTAATGGCAAGTTTTCTCCTCCAGAGGATTGACTTATAAGTCTGATATATTTCAAATTTGTGCGTTAACCCAAGGACGATTAGGGTCACCGGTGACCCAAAAATGAAATTTTCCCTACGGCCATCCAAAGTCGGGTTTTGCTCTAAAAAATCTGAAAAAGTGTTCTAACCCCCAATTTTTGACCCTCTTGTCCTTAAAGGGTTATAGGCTATCTAAAAACACATAGTTCATATAATGTTCGCCGAAATAATACAAGAACTACGGGCAAATTTGGTTAAATTACGGTGGAATGTTAGCAAAATTTTTACAATGAAAACTGAAAAATAGCTTCACTTTTTATTAGGCTTAATGGATCCCTGCCCCGCAGGTTATTGAGTATGTACATACAACGAATACTTTATAACTTTATGTTATAAAGTAGTCTAGGTTATTTTCTAAATTTGTTTTAAACTGATTTATTAGCCATTTTCGGATTGTTTTTAGAAAAAAACATTGGATTTTCTAACCTTTCAAGAAAAATCATATCCTTATTGCGGGAAGTTCCTCTTCAGCCAGTTCCCCATTCCTAATGGTCCACACACTTCCACTTTTGCCAATTTGCATAATTTCCACTGTAGCTTTTCCCACTTCGGAAGGACTGGAAAATATTCACATTATAAGCTTTGCATTCTTAATATCTAGAGATCTATTCATTTTTAATCATTTCATTATGTTTACAAAAAAAAATGGTAAACTTTGAGAGTTAAATTTAATTATAAAACTTGGCTTCTATTTTTTTTTTGAATAATAAGAATAGGGCTCACAAAATTAGCCTTTCCATATTCAAACCTTTGTGCAGGAAGCAGTTTCCTTCTTTTTGCTACAGTTTCTTCAGTGGTCATAAAGAGGTATTTTGTCGAAAAGGCTCTTTCGTAAAATACGGAATCAGTTCCGCTTGGACAAAGGATCAAGAATTTAATGCCCAGATGATCTCGTCCATGGGCTAGAGCCCGGGTATAGGCTACAACACCGAATTTTGAAGCACTATATGCCGGGCTACCACTGAATACGTTTAATCCAGAAACTGAAGAGATATTTATGATGGTTCCACCTTTGCCTTTGCCGGTATCAATTCTCATGTGATCGATAGCAATGCGAGTGGATTCAATAACACCATTCAGATTCACATTAATAACTCTCGTTGGGTCCTTTTCATTGAAGATTCCAGCACAGTTTATCACGATATCCAAGCTTGGAACTGCCTTTGTGAACACACTGTAACACTTTTCCAGTTCTTCACGGGAAGTCACATCCACTTGGAAGTACTTTATGAGGACACTGGGATAGGACTTCTTCCAATCATTTAAAATCTTAGGTTCTTGAGAATTCATGTCAAGAACAGCAAGATACTTAATTCCATTTTTAAGAAGTTCCTCACAAATTGCCCCACCGATTGCCCCAGATGCTCCAGTAACTAAAGCACTTTTATTATTTTTTATTAGAGACATTTTTCCAGAGTTGTTTTCTGCTTAACAATTAAACATAAAATGAATGAGCTGAAATTTCGTCGAAAAACCAATAATACACATAAATTGAGATAAGATTAAACTTTATTAGTTTATTGTTGATTATTTTAGAGATAGCAATTCTTTCAGTAATTGGAAAATTAGGAATTAGAAGATATATAATGATCTAAAATCAAAAATAGATATCGTAATAAAAAATTTAGAATGCATACATTGATCCAGGAAAACTCCTAAAAGAAATCCTAAATTTGTACAAGGATATTAGGGGAAAGCGTGCTACCTTCGGACAACGCGAGCTTCTGACAATTCATTTTTTTCTGTATGTTTCTCATGGATTTGATGCACAGCTCTTTTCTGAAAATTTAAGGCATTGGACTAGCTATTAAAAAAAAAATAGTGTTCCAAATTAATTTAGAACACATTGAAAAAAAAAATGAATTGTTTGAAGCATAAATCGTCCGAATGTAGCGCGCTTTCCCCTACATATTAACCCTACGGGGTAATAAAATCAAAAATTTGTTTTTGGAATCTCCATCTCTAAATTTTCTAAAATTATTTCCGTTTCTTATTCTAAAAATAATCAACTTTGTTTTTAAACTGAATCCCATTTAGGATGGGTTTTGGGTTTAAGTAAGTAGAAATTTCCAAAAGAAAACAAATAATGTGATATATCTGCTTTTATCCGCAATCGGACTGATTTTAAAATCCATTTCTCATCATCTCTTCTCATCAATGAGCCCTTGGCTTGGCCCTTGCTGACCTTACCTAATCAAATTTTGTTGCGTCTGAATTTCTTCGCGTAGTAGGGTTCGATTCCAAATAAGTCAATAAATAATTGAAAATAAAAAATAAAAAACTATTTTCACTATTTTGGTTAGTGACAAATCAAAAATTGATTTTAAAAAATCTCATTAAACCAAAATTTAAATATTAAGATGGTTGAGAACAAGATTTAAAACTTCTTAATTTCTCCATTGCTAAAATTTTTTCTTCTTTACCCGTTTATATTATTTTTTACCTTTGCCAAATTATTGCTTAACCCTTTAACGACGAGATACTTTTTACGGACTGAAAATCAACAGTAAAAATTAAACTGAGAAACATAAACAAAGATAAGTCTTCTATCTAACCTTGGAAAGTCCAACAGAGTCTGATTCAGTGTATTTTGCGCCTCTATTAACGATAGGGACAAAAATAGCCCAAAAAATTAAGTAATTTTTCTAACAACATCACAATGAATAATAATTTTCGCTTTAATGAAAAATATTACGTATAAGTATTGTAGTTTTTATTGCCAAAAGGGTTTTGCTTAAAAAAAATTGGAAGTAAAAAAAATAAATAAATTCAATTATGAATTTGAGAATTTAAAAATTCGCCATTTTTGAGCCTTAATATATACTACATAGCAAATGGCTAGAAACTTGCAAACAAAATCCTAGGTTCCTTCAACCTTCTACTTGGCAATTACGTACAAATATAAGAAAAAAATAACTTTAGGTAGTCAGGAAAAATTATTTTCTTTATGGGACACCGGTATTCCAATCGTCCTTAAAGGGTTAACTTGCTGTGGCCTAAATTGAATTTTCTAAAAAGTTTCTTCTTTTTTAATAGAAAATGATCTATAAAGTGATAACACAGTCTTTAAAATATTTCCCTCTGAAAGCAAATAACTTTTTTCAGTTTTCAATAAATAAATAAATAAATAAATAAAAAACAAAACAAATCTTGCAAATTTACATATGATTTTCTTTAGGAATTCTTCAGAAATTCTTCAGTACTACGTCTTATAGTTAAATTATAATAAAGAATACCACACGAAAAGTCCATAAAATTAATTAACTAAATGAACTAAATTAAAGCAAACAGTTTAACAAGCATATAAAATACGTTAATAATTAAACATTTTTCTTACAAACAGAGAGCTTCAAAACAAGTAATTAAAAATAGCACGGAGTTTAATCTTATCTTAGTTGCATTAATGTCACTCATTTGAGACAACATTCTTTCTCGTTTATTCTGTATAGAATTGTCGAGTAGAAAACAATACCCTGAGAACATGATTTTGAATAATAAAAGTGCTTTAGTTACTGGAGCATCTGGGGCAATCGGTGGGGCAATTTGTGAGGAACTTCTTAAAAATGGAATTAAGTATCTTGCTGTTCTTGACATGAATTCTCAAGAACCTAAGATTTTAAATGATTGGAAGAAGACCTATCCCAGTGTCATCATAAAGTACTTTCAAGTGGATGTGACTTCCCGTGAAGAACTGGAAAAGTGTTACAGTGAGTTCACAAAGGCAGTTCCAAGCTTGGATATCATGATAAACTGTGCCGGAATCTTCAATGAAAAGGACCCAACAAGAGTAGTTAATGTGAATCTGAATGGTGTTATTGAATCCACTCGTATTGCTATCGATCACATGAGAATTGATACCGGCAAAGGCAAAGGTGGAACCATCATAAACATCTCTTCATCCGTGGTAATAAACTTATACAGTTTTAGTCCGGCGTATTGTGCTTCAAAATTCGGTGTTGTAGCCTATACCCGGGCTCTAGCCCATGGACGAGATCATCTGGGTATCAAATTCCTTGTTCTTTGTCCAAGTGGAACAGACTCCGAACTCTTTGATAGAGTCTTTTCAACTGACTATCTCTTTTTGACGACTGAAGAAGCTGTGTCAATGTTTAAGAAACACTTTCCAACTCAAAGGTATGTTCTTAAAGCCCATTTAAATATTTTTATCTTTCTTTATTTTTTAAGGCAAGCTTATATTTACAATATAAGCTATTTTAAGCATTCAACCAGTTCAAATTATTTTTTTTAAATTTTAAGTAACGCCTTTGGATTGTATTAAACATTAATTTCTTAATGAAAGCTAGTCTACACCTAGCAAAAACGTTTTCTAAATTATTATTATGTTCGCTTTTGCAAATCCTTTTTGGTGCTGACCTTACAACTTCTAAAGGGAAAATGGGAAAGTGAAAGTGTAATATTTCCTTCTTACTTCTGATTTTGGCCGTGGACTGTGTTAACAATTACCGAATGTACTTTACGCTCCTTAAACAATTACTAGAGTACGAAATAAATTATTTCAGTCTCAATGAAGATCCTTAAAGACAAAATCCTAAACGCAAAAATTCTGAAAGGGTCAAAATTCAGAATTTGTAAGAGTCTCATCTATAAGGGAATCCTTTCAGGATTCGCACATACTCTAGCTTTAGAGTATTAAGTCACATGTTTCCTGAGAAATTTAAGCCAGATTCATTGAAGAAGTAAAGAAAAAATGTGAAGTGCTCGAAGCTAGATTGTGTGCGAAGCTTGCAAGCCTTCCTCTGCTTCCATGTTTACACCCACGCTTTCTGGAGACAAAAGACTTATTTTGTGTCTTGGGAAATTATTCCACACATTTATCCTCCGTGTAATTTCAATACTCTCAGGATTTGACCATACGGGATCTTGACTTTCGGGATTGTGGCGTTTGGGATTTTGTCTTTCTGGATTTTGTATGCCACTGAGTGAGATATTTAACTATTTAACACCTTTAGTCACCTTTAATAAAATTAAAACCGGAAAATCACTTTTTCTGGAATGGTCTTTTTGCAGTTAAGCTCATACGAATTATTTCGGCTTTGGAATTTTTGAGACATCATAACTAAATTAGATTATTCGTCCGTTTTAACCCTTTAAGGACGAGAAGGGCAAAAATTGGGGGTCAGAAAAAATAATTTTTTCAGACTTTTAAAGCAAAACACAACTTTAGAAGGCCGTAGGAAAAATTACATTTTTGGGTCACCGGTGACCCAATCGTCCTTAGGGTTAAGGGATTAATTATGATATTTACAATTTAGGCTAATATTGGAAAGTGATAGATTATCATTAATTTTTCAGTCCATCCGAAGTGGGACAAGCAGCAGTGGAAATAATGCAGAATGGCAAAAGTGGAAGTGTTTGGACCATACTTAATGGAAAATTATCCGAAGAACAACTTCCTGGAATTGTTGTTTGAATATTACGAAATTATAAATACTTATTTCAAAAGTTTTAATAAAATTGTCACTAAGAATGTGAAAACTATTTCATTTAATCATGGAGACATTTTATTTCTGAACTGTAAGCTTCCAATAGCCAAGGTGGGGTAAGTCAAGGTCCAGACATGCATGAAAAATCGAAAAATACTTAACGTAAGTCTTTTACGTAATTTTTACAAATAGTGGAAACAGCAATGTGGGTATTTAAGGGGATAGCCTAAATTAGAACGTCCACAATTAAATATTATAAAATTAGGATTTTTTAAGGAGATGGTAACGATCAAGCTTCAGGAAATTTTTGGCTATATATCTGTCTATATATATTTAAAGTACCTAAAAAATTTTCGAAAAAGAAAATTAATATTGGTTGACAAATTACTAGTTTACTGGGCATAAATTCGTTGTAGTACTCGCCTAATTGGTGGGTAATGTTGACCTCGTAATCTTGTGTGAAAAAAAAATAATTTAATAAAGTAATAAATATTTAGGTGTATTTACATAGTTAAACTAGAAATAAAACCGGAAAAATCGTGAAATCAGAACTTTTCCGAAGTTTTGGGATAAAATACTGACTTTACACGTAGTAAAAAAATAAATAATAATAATAATAAATTTATTCAAGCTCTACATTTCCCCCCTTACCATGCGTCTGCCGCCGTCTTAGCGTTGTTGACCAGCCTCCGAAGCCAAACGACAGAAATACTTCTTCATTGGCTGTGTAATCTTTGAAAAAATTACTTTTACAAAGTTGACATGGCAAGTTTTACAATTTTATGGCAGAAACCTAGCACAAAGGCACAGGGATGTAGAGTGCGATTTTTTGTAGAGTAGCGCATAACCGAAAGGCTGTTCACGCTCTCTAAGTGGAGATAATTGAAATAAGGGTAATTAAATTTTATATAAGGTTAATTAAATTTTATATAAAAGTAGGACCATATCGCTCCTTGGAAATTACAAGGGGCCAACTCACTTTTTGGCGATTTTGAGGTTTTAATGCACTCAGACAGAGAATTTAATAAAATTTCAGATGATATGAGTCAATAAATTTCGTTATTAGAAAAGTTTTTCAAAATTTTACTCTTTATGATTGCTTGCGCGGTTTTGTTTGAAGTCAATGGGCACAAAATAGATTTATCGTTCAAATTTTTGTGAAACAAGGGACTAACTCAAGCAAGTTGATCCCTTGTCATTCTAATTTCATGAAAATTTGCGCATCATTTAGAATGACAAAGAGCTAACTCATAAAAAAACGTATTTTGAAAGAATAAAATATGTATGTTTCGATGTTTATAATAATGCTCATACAATTAGAAAAGAATTAAATTGTTTTTATTAACATACTCAATTGAGATAATTATTTATACAAAGTTGAATCTTTCATGCTGTCTCCTGAAAAATGGCTCAGTTTGAGTTAGCCCCTTGTAATTTCCAAGGAGCGATATATTCCCCGTTAAATATTCAATAATAATTCCATAATTCCCCGTTAATAAATTCAAAGACTTCAAGATTTCAAAGTTTCTTTTCATTTAAAATTGATTTTGTCTATTTAAAGCATGTGCACGTTAAGATTTCACCAAATAATAATGCTTTAAAAATGAAGTCTACATAATATTAAAAAAAAAGAAAAATATTTTTTGAAACTTTAATTCATTGTAGATTTATTAGATATATTAGTTTTTTATTCAAGTATTTGATTGGCGAAATTACGAATCTTCTTCTTGAGTCCTCTGATTTTTTTTTTGTATTTCCTTAGACAGTTTATCTATCGATTTAGGTAATAAAAAAAGATTTTTTGACTTTGTATTTCAAGCTTTCCCCTTAACACACTGAGTCAAGATTATGTTTTGTACACTTAAAATATTTACCTTTTTCAACTTTGAGCATTCATTCGGGCGTTTATTCATTCTATTGCTATACCATCAAGGCAAGCAAGATCAATTGATACTTATAAAAACTAAACAGATCTATGAACTTTTAAGAGCCATACCAACAATGACAGTGCATTAAAATATGAAAAGCATAAATTATCTCAAACAACAAATAAAGAGATCCGAAACGACCAACCAATAAACTTTACCACTGAGAGTGACTGAGTTTAATCTTATCTCCAGCTGCATCACTTCTTCCACTTTTAGACACAATTCCAGTTCATTCATTCCTTGTTGAATTGTTGAGCTGAAAAGAACTCTGGGAAAATGTCTCTAATAAGTGATAAAAGTGCTTTAGTTACTGGAGCATCTGGAGCAATCGGTAGAGCGATTTGTGAGGAACTTCTTAAAAATGGAATTAAGTATCTCGCTGTTCTCGACATGAATTCTCAAGAACCCAAGATTTTGAGTGATTGGAAGAAAACCTATCCCAGTGTCTCCATAAAGTACTTCCAAGTCGATGTGACTTCTCGTGAAGAACTGGAAAAGTGTTACAGTGAATTCACAAAGGCAGTTCCAAGCTTGGATATCGTGATAAACTGTGCTGGAATCTTCAATGAAAAGGACCCAACGAGAGTTATTAATGTGAATCTGAATGGTGTTATTGAATCCACTCGTATTGCTATCGATCACATGAGAATTGATACCGGCAAAGGCAAAGGTGGAACCATCATAAATATTTCTTCGGTTGCTGGACTAAGCATTTACAGTGCTGGTCCGGCGTATTGTGCTTCAAAATTCGGTGTTGTAGCCTATACCCGGGCTCTTGCCCATGGACGAGATCATTTGGGTATTAAATTCCTGGTTCTGTGTCCACATGGAACAGATTCCGAACTATACGAGAGAGTCTTTTCAACTGAATACTGCTTCATGACGTCTGAAAAGACTGCATCAACAGGAAAGAAATTGTCTCCCGCGCAGAGGTTTGTTTCAGTGTATACTAATTTTTATTGAAACTTAAATATCTGAATATTCCTTCCAGCCCTTCTGAAGTGGGAAAAGCTGCAGTAGAAATGATGCAGAATGCGAAAAGTGGAAGTGTCTGGACCATAATTACTGGAAAACTGACTGAAGCAGAGTTACCACCAATTCGTATCTGAAAAGTTCAAAATTTCAAATTTTAAAAGTTTTAAAAACTTGTAATAAAAATATATATTATGTATTTTAAATTTTTGATACGGTGACAGTTTATGAGTAGATTTAGGAATTTAATTAATCCATGAGTCATGAAATTCAAAATTGTACTCATGATCCTATAACTGAATGTTCTGTTTTTGGAATAAATCATGCGATTAATACCTTTTTTGTTTTACGTATTTGTACGCAATTAAGCATTATTTACAAAAGGAGGACTTACGTTTAAAAGCAAATCATTTAAAAATTGGTCAGATCCTGGTTTATTGATAGATATTTCAATGTGTTCCCATATCTTACCTCTTAACTCTTTCGCGTCATTAGGGTCATATATGACCCGGGGAAAAAACAATTTCTTTTGACTATTTACATTAATTGAAATCTATCGGTTTGTGCACGACATCATTATAGAAGGATGTAAGATTCTTGGCTAATTTTCTCAAGACTCCAGATATACAGGAAAAGAAAATATGTGAGATCAAAAATCACGAATTTCGAACTTTGTGAAATGACTTTTCTTTTTCAAAAATTTTTATATTCATTTATTTTTTTCAGCAAAAAGTTCTTTAGAAATACAAAATAGAATATCCAAAGATTGTATATTGCATATTTTGATATAATAAATTACTCTCAATTTTCCAGAAAAGCGTGTAGAATTTTCCGGGTCATATATGACCCTATAGTCCCCAAGGGTAACAGTGTTTTCGTCCCAAACCTGCAGCGAAATGTAGTTGGGACATTGTTTTTCTTTGTGAAATGCAGGTGGGACATCTTGCTCCTGGACATTTCATCTTATATCTGATGAATTATAACATATTTTGCAATATTTTAGAGTATTCTGCAAGCGTCTCATATTGTGCAATTGTATTGTGTGTCAATATATATGTTAGTAAGTTTATTTTTGCCAAATACCACTCAAAATATTGTGACAGTGACTGTTCAAGGGATTACCAGGAAGATTCCTTGAAGACCAGGAGTACAGTGTTCATCAAGGCAATCCAGTTTGCCATGGTTTTGGCCAAATTAGTAACTTCAAGCAAGAAAAACTCTTAAAAAGCCCGTGATATAGATTTTGAAAATGGTATGTACACTTCCCTTGAGGACAACAGGGTCATATATGACCCGGGGTTTTTCCGAGTTTTCACGCAATGGAAAATTTTTTTCCTCTCTGAACTATTATATTTGATCATAAAGCATTAGGAAAAACTCAATTTTGCATGAATTCATCTGCTGAATAAAAGTGGGACGCGAAAGAGTTAAGGCCTCTCCACACTAGCAGAAATTATTTTAAAAAATGCCTTCTTAATGAAAATTTCCCCTATCCTTGTAGACAGAAACGTCAGAATTTTTAAAAAAGGCAGTTTTTTTTTGTCGAAAATTACTTTTAGTATGCACTGAGAGAAATCCGAAAAAGTTAAAATAACATTCCGGAAATGTTAATTTTACCCTGTAGTATTAATCCGAAATCGGTGTAAATATTATGCTTTTTAGGTGTATTAAAGGTTAAAGTTACCCTTTTTCATGTTATTTTTACCCTTAAAAAGGTGTAAAATTACCATTAAAAAATATTGATATATTTTTACACCTAAAAAGTATTAAAATTATGAGGAAAAAAAGTTAATCGCACCCTCTTTCTTTCTCAGTGTGTAGTCAACATTAAAGTCCACATTTTTGTCCCTGATAATAAACGACAAATCATACGACATTATAAGAAAATATTAGCCGCTTCGAGTTATAGGGCATAAGATTTTTTATCTCAATTCTGGAAGCGTTATCACAAATTAAATTTTCCGCATCTTCTGAGTTTTACTTCCCTTTGCAAAAAAGAGTAAAGATCTTTAGCATTTGGAGGTCACCAAGATGAACAGTTGTCTATGTTAAAAAAATATATTGCTGATAAATAAAAACTGTTTATATACCTTTTAACGCTAATACAGATAAGATTATAAAATGTCAGAATAAGAAACGGTTATAGTAACCGTTGAAAATATGGAATATTTCACTTATTTGAAGTAAGCCTAAAAAGATAATGAGGTTCCAAAAGCATAATAGTCTTAATTACCGCTAAATAAAAATTGTCTGTTAAAATGTGTGGTAAGGTAAAATCTAGTAGTAAGTCTTGGTGCGCTTATGGTAGATGAGATTGCTTATAGTATTACAATTCTTGATGTACACAAATTCGAATATTTTTGGAGGAAATTACTCACATTTTATTGTTAATAGACGAAATGGCACTCAATGGGTCAAGTGGTAGAGCACTCGCTCTATGATGCAAGTGTCCCGGGTTCGAATCGCCTTAAGGTCACTATGAATTTTTCTGGCGTTAAAGGTGTTCGGATTGCATCCAGTGAGCTTCACTGAACTTGATTCCACGGGCATGGGACTGACAACTTCATCCCGTACAAGAAAAAATAATAAGGCATGTCTAGAACTGCCCTAGCGGGAAGGCCTAGTTCCTTCATGGAATGTTGTGCCAGCATTATTATTATTATTATTATTATTATTAAACAAATCTTCTACGCACTGGTACACTTTGATTTTTGATCAGTCCATCTTGGTGACTGATCTGCACGATCTGTCGATCAGCCACTCATGGCTCATGGAAAACTTAAAAACCGTCAGAACGGTGTCATTCTTGGATTGGCAATGGACGGAAAACTTATTTCTAGTTATTCCTATAACATTTTTTTTAAATATAAAATTTGAAGAAAAATATTCACTGGTAAAATCTTTTTTGTTCAAATATGAACTCATTGACATACAATACTACATCCACGAAATTCCACTTTTTTCAAATTCTTTTAAAATTTTTGAATTGTAATTTCATTAACTTTTCGAACTTATGCGTATAAGTATAGTTGGTTTTGTTAAGGTGCATATGAAAATAAGTTTATCGAAATCAATCAAGAAATATGTGGAAATATAGATTGGTCTGGTCAAGTTATGAAATGTAATTCCAAATAATGTAGAACATAGCAATACCAAAAACAGTTCGATTACTTTTTGAAATATTTCAGGTTCATTGTACTAAAGATTTATAAAGATATTCGCCATTCAAGTTCTAAAAAATCCTATCCTAGAGAATTTTCGGCCAGCAATTTGAATGTTAGGCTTTGTAGTAGATATCAGTAGGGGGAAGTTGTACACCATTTAATTAGGACACTTTTAAAATAGAACTTTTATTCTATTTTAAATTTAAATTGTACCCTATGATATGATTTAGCACTGCAAATCAATTGTGAAGCTAAATTTGCCATTACAATAGGGTATATTAAGCTAATTCAAAACCTGTTCCAAATGGAAATTTTTCGCTACTCCAAATGGAAACGTCATTGTTTTCATAATAAATACAGTACTAAATTATTATATTTATATATTTTCTGTACCACAGTTTCATTATTTAGTTAATTTTGCTCCAAAATAAAGCGAAAATCCATTCATATTCACAAATTTTGATTTATTAATTTCTCAGAAAAATTAAAAGTGTGCCTTTTCACCATCGAATTTTTCATCGATCGACCATGTTTTCCAATGAAAAACACAATGAGGTGACTGCTGTTTATTCGTTTTGTTTAAAATTTATGCCATATTTCTGGCTAATTTTAGTTAAATTAAGTGCTAATCTTTATTGTTAACGATACGTGAAGTTTTCAAATGAAATAATTACCTATTTCGTGAACAAAAAGGGTTTTTCTGAAGTGTCTGCAAATGCTTCAGTAGGAAACCCCGGAAATATGATTTTTTTTGGAGAGATTTTCTTATTGTTTTAGATGGGAAAGGAGAAAAGACCAGGAATAAGAACAAATCCTGCACTCAGTAGCAACTCAACAAGGTTTTGGAAGCCTTTCGTAGCGGTTTCACTTACACTGTTTGTCTCCAATTAGAAACTTTCCCTTGTCTCCATTTGGATTAATATATTTCCAATAGAAGCATTTTGCACTCGAGTATTTTTTTTTGTATTTAAGAAGTTTTCAAATTATATCTAAAGAATTTTCACTAAACAGTAACATTCTAGAAGAGTCAAGGAGGAAATTTATGTAATTCTCTTCAGAAAAAATATGAACTTAATATGTTGAATCTTCTGTCAAAGTTGAAGCGCCTGGAAATGGTTTTGAATTAGGACATTTACCCTAAAGGTCAATTCTATTTTAGAACAGGAGAAAAAGCTTAATTTTAAAGCTGCCCTAATTCAAAGGTGACCCACTTCCCTAGTTTTCAAGGCTTGAGAAATTAAATTAAAAAGAGAAAGGAACCAAAGGTAATTTCCGTGTTTCACAGTCCCCGATTAAGAAAAACCGTTCCTTCGTTTTTTTAACGTCAATTGATTTAATTATTTGAGGTGATTTTTGTTTCTTTAATAGAAAGTCCAAAAAAGAAAAGTGGGAATTTAAAGATATTTCATTTGGCCTTTCCGTTACTTAGTTCAGTTTTATTCAAGTTTCGATAAAATCGATCTTCAGTATACCTATAATATGAGCCTTAAAATGTGAAAACCGCAAGCCGGTATCTCTTATTGCTTTCTCCCACAAAGAGTTGACACGAATTTCATAACTGCAATGATTTTTCGAAACCTTTTAGAACAATAATCTTTAATATTAATTTTAAAGATACGAAAATTCCAAAAAGAAAGCCTGTTGAGAAGATATTTTGGATTTAAAATATTCGAATAGAATAATAAATTAGGTTTGGAAACCTTTTCACGAACTGCCAGCCTGCACAAAAGTCGACCTTTAATAACATTTTTCGTGCTTTTCGTATTCATGAGTCTCAAAAGACACTTCGCCATAGTTTGTGATCGATCTGATGAGCTCGTATATTAATTTGAACACCAATATCTGGCATTTTGAGGTACCCTGGCTAAATTCTTATGTTTATTCAGATTTCTGATATATACACCAAATTTATTGTTTTAAAAATTGCCTAATCTTATCGGCCTGATTAAACAAAACACACTACTTATAATGAAAAAGTAATAGCTAAAATTCAATCGTGAACTGCTAAGTGAGTAAAGTGGTCGTAAACACAATGTCTGTGTTAAATAACGGAGTAAATTCTGTGAATAAAACTTTTGGTAAGTAAGAATATTTTTGATATTAATATTATAGATTTTTCTTTGACATTAAAGAAAATATTCACGTACCAGAAAATTAAACAAAAAATACTAAAGAATATTTACTGTTATAACATTTTTAGAAAATAAAAGTGCTTTGGTCACTGGAGCATCTGGTGCAATCGGTGGAGCAATTTGTGAGGAACTTCTTAAAAATGGAATTAAGTATCTCGCTGTTCTTGATATGAATTCTCAAGAACCTAAGATTTTAAGTGATTGGAAGAAGACCTATCCCAGTGTCTCCATAAAGTACTTCCAAGTGGATGTGACTTCCCATGAAGAATTGGAAAAGTGTTTCAGTGAATTTACGAAGACTATTCCCAGTCTGGATATCGTTGTAAATTGTGCTGGAATCTTTGATGAAAGCTTGTATAGGAAAGTTCTAGAAGTCAATCTTATTGGAGTTATTGCATGTACTTCACTTGCAACTGAGCACATGAAAATAAATAAGGGAAATGAAGGGTCTAGAATTATTCTAAATGTTTCTTCAGCTGCGGGATTAATTCCCTTCAGTACATTTCCCACCTATAGTGCTTCTAAACACGGTGTTGTTGCATACACTCGGGCGGTAGCCCATGGACTTAGAGATTTGGGCATTAAATTCTTGAATCTATGTCCAGGAGCAACAGAATCTAAATTATTGGTTAAGAATTACATAAAAGATTATACTGCAATTGCAAGTCAAGAAGAATTGGACGCCAAAAAGCAGGCAATGATGGCTTTAATACAAAGGTTTTTGACTTAGATACCACAAAAAAATTAGAATTATTTCTTAATAATAATTCCTTTGCAGTCCGTCAGTCGTGAGTAGGGCAGCTGTAAAAATAATGCAGGAAGGTGAAAATGGAAGTACCTGGGTAGTAAAATGTGGAGAACTAACAGAATCTGTTTTACCTGAAGTAAGATTCTAAGATAGTATCAATAAAGGCACTTATGATGTTTGAGTACTTTTATTAAAATTTTATTTTTCAAATTTATACAATCAGTGACATTTAACATCTAAAGAGGGCAAAAACGAAAGACTTCTATAAAAGGTACAAAAAAATCTCATAATGTCAAGAAGGTCAAGTATTTAGTTCTTATGAAACCTCCTGAGATTCATCATTGATCGTTGAATCAGGAGACTCCGTTGTAAAATCTACAGTATTTTCCTCAGAAACTGAGAAAGATGTAGATTCTTTTTGCGGGGAACTACCTTCCGTTTTTTCCTCTTCACTTGAACTTGACGATGATACTGAGGAAGAATCAGAGTCTACAGAATATTCGCCATATCCGTAAGCAAAGCCATATCCATAATATATCTTTGGTACATTGTCAGTAGGAAGAGGAGGAAGGGTCATTTCTTCTACTGTTTCAGCAGGAGTTTCAATTGGAACATTTGATCCGGTAACTGGGTATGGTGCTAAAGGTGTTGCAGTTGGTGTATTGGCCACATAGGAAACATTGGCAACTGGAACTCCAATTGCTTGTTGGATAGCAATATTTTCCGCTGTGTCTTTACCATGATCCCGATGATCATAAATATGCACCTCACGGGCCCCGCCATAACCGTAATTACTGCCATATCCTCCACCTCCCCAGCCACCGCCACTTAAGCTTCTTACTGTCCCGTAAAGTGCTACTCCAGTCAGGATGTTGGACAAACTAAACAGGGATGACTTGGGCTTCTGATAGCCGTACATTCCTCCTCCCATCATCATTGGAGCACCTCCCATTCCCATGCCTCCGCCAAAGCCACCAGCCCCAGCACCAGGGTAATATCCATGCCCTCCCATGGCATGAGGAGATCCCCCATAACCACTAAATCCGCCATAGCCAGAAGACATGTAGGGATTGTGTGGATTCGATTGACCGAAATTCGTAGGACCTAGTCCATAAAACCTGGATGAATCCGCAGCATGAGACATTTGTGGTGCATGATGCTGCTGGTAAGGAGAATGGCCTTGTTGATAGCTGTTGTGATTCAGTGAGGAGTAAGGCGGTGGATGGGCATTTCTGGGTGAATATGCTGGTGGAGCTGCTCCAACTTTTCAAAACGTAGTAATATTGAAAAGAGAAATAACAGTCATGAGAAAAAGTGTTAATCATTGTGTTAATATTGCATGGGTGTCTTAAAAAGCTTGGTAGGTTTCGAGAGCAAGAAAATCAATTTTGCGCGATTTCAAAGCTCTTATTAAAAAAATTAATAGACGAGAGCATTGTTTATAATGACACGCAGATTAACGCTTGAAGCATTTCCGACATTCATTACGTAGGAAAGAAATATATTAGGTATCATCATAGTGTTTCTATGATAAAATGTATAAAAAGGTAAGAGTAGGGGAGACTGGGGCAAAATTTGTCAAAACGAAAATTTCAATATTCACTATTATCTCAAATAAAAGAGACTGAGGCTTGAAATCTTTATTATAGATAGCCTTCATGAACCTCCTTAAACTTACAAAGTTTCAAGGGATTCGACGAAGGATTATGTAAAATAAAAAATAATGAAATTTTGAGTCCTATTTTTGGAATATTTGGCTTACAGAAAATATCAATACTGATAAGCTCAATTTAACCAAATTTCTCGTTAAGATGAAGAAGAAATGAAGAATAAATTTCCTATAAAAATATGTCTATTTGATATTTTTAACGTTTGCGAGAGGAAAACGTCATAAATTATCCGAAGACTGACAAAATTTGCCCCAGCAATTTTGAAAATCTCCACAGAATCGACTTTTAGAAAATGATTCGAAGATCACATTTCTTTCGAGATAGAGGAAAATAGTCTTCTGCAATGATGTAGAGCAGTAACTTTTCTAAAAAAAAATATGCTCATTATAAAATGTTTAAGTTTTCTCAGAGCTCGTGAAAGAATTAAATATGCGTTTTGACAAGTTTTGCCCCAGTTTCCCCTACCCCATTTTTCCTTAAATATAGATTTTCTTAAATGCCCTATCAGGTAAGACCGTATATCGAGAACTTCATCACAAAAATGATATTTGCTGATATTAAAAGTTTTTATTTATTTGAAATTTCTTGAATGTCCTCAGTCATATTTTTTCAATTACAATTTCAACTTATTCAAAAAAAAACACAACAAATAGAGTACAACCCTCTTACTAATGCGTGGTAAGTATATAAAATGAGTAAATGAAAATTTACAAAAGGAAAGAATAAGTAATTAAGAAAATAGAAAAAAACATTAAAAAAAGAGATCTTATTAGGTGTAAGGCCCGGTTTAAAAATGTTGTGCCTCACGAGACTCACGGGGAAGGGATTTGGAGACTCCCCTGACAAATAACGTCTCATTAAACGTGTCCTGCTCCACACTTGGTACAACAAACAGGAAGCCAGGTACTTCGAGGATTCCATCGATATCAGGCGGTGCCAGTAACCAGTCCTATCCCACAAACACGTCACTATGCAGAGCAATGTTATCACGGGGACCCAGACCACAAATATATCTTATGTGTTAAAGGCAATTGTTAGTCGATGGATTGTCTCACTTTCCGTGAAAGAGAACAGCGCAACTCCATAGGCAGGGTTGGGCGGATTTTTTTTTAACATTTTACATAATTTTTTACATGTAAGTTAAAAAAGTTTTCTTCACGTGCTACATATTTAGCGTGTAAATTTAAAATGAAAAAAAAATGTAAAATTGATTGACTTATTAATTTAATTAAAAAAATAATCTTATTGCGTTCATTTTCGAATGAGAAAACAAGAAGAGAAAATGTGTAATAAAAAGGGGTGACAAAACGTCCTATGCTTTGCAAAATGCTCGAACTCATCACTAAGATGCTATAGGGGAAAATGCCCATCCCTCGTACGATCGCAAGCTTCGTAGTGACCAAATTTTTCCTATGCTTCTCAATAAATGTTACTCCACAATATATTTCAAAAACCGAGCACTTTCCCTTAAGGCCTCTACACATTGGGAGTAATTTTTGTTAAAACGTCCATTTTTGACAGGAGTTTGACATTTGAACCTACAGCGCTGCAGGCAATTTCTTTCAAAAAAGAAATTTTTGATGAAAATTGCTCCCAATCTGTTGTGGCCATTAGTTTTTAAACTGTGCGATAAGTCACATTTATAGAGAAACATAGGAAAAATTTATTCATTACAAAGCTTGGTATCGTATGATGTATACGATCGTTACGAGGTAAACTGGGCATCATTACCCGTACTGGTCTACAACCCATTTGAGCCGATTTATGAATTAAAGATCGCTAAAAATGGCTTATGAGTAATAAGATTGATTTTCGGATAAAAATTATTTATCAGTTCACTACCAGGTCATAACCGATTGGAAGGGGTTTCACATCGCAAAACCCTTAGTTCAACAATTTAGCAGAGATCCGTTTGTGTGTCAGTGTGACCATTGTCAAAGCTAGAGGTCAAACAATTATAGGTAGGTTCTTGCGATCTTCATGAATCTTTCCCATTTAAGAAATTATCTAGGTAGATTTTTGCCCATAACTAACAGAGACCTTGGCTAATTCCTTCTAATATATTTTTTTAAGTTTTTCACATCTGTTTTCTTTTTAAATTTATTTTTTGAATAAAGTATAACACGTTCGGTTTCACTGAAGAAGTCTTTGCTTTGAACTCCTGGCGTGTTTATTTAATCTGTTTCGCATCATGTTGCAAAACGGTTACACACCGATAATAACTTTTGGTTTAATTTTATTATTCTTCCACGATAATTTGAAAATATTTTAAATCTTCAATAAATCGTTCTAAACCAGTTTTATGCCAGTAAATACAGAAGTATAACGGTATAACGCAACAACGGTATAATGAGTTAGAGTAGGTATTACACAAAAGGCACAATTTTGTTGTTTTTATTCAAAAACATATTCTCGAAAGTCACAAATCCCAGTTTCAAAGAACAATTATTTTTAACGTTCCGTATTTTGAAACTTGTTATGTTTAATCTGTTATATTAACAAGAGTAGATTAAGATCACTAACAGTTCACTTAAGCTGCAATCACACTATCTTTGTGAAGAAAATAGCAAGTAATTAACGATTTTAACACTGGTGACTGACTAAAATTGTTCAAAGAGAGTCTTAAAATCACCACTTAATTAAGATTTATTATATTGTACGTATTTTTAATATTTTTTTCAGAAATATTTATATCTTGTCTGTGGAAAATCTAAACGTCATCATTCGTAAAAATAAAATATCCGCTGTTAAATTTTGAAAAGATGGATCTCACTTAGCCTATTGTAAGGCTTAAAATGAATCTTTGAAGGTTGAAAGCCAACAACGGAAGATTATTTTTATCATTTACGGGGATGAAATAAGATTCATCTTTTCAGGACTTAGTTTTTTATATTTACTATGGTGTTCTATTAAAAAAGTATAGGGTTTTCCTGCCCAGTCACGATCGAAGGTAGACAAGTATCATTTTAATGTGTTGCAAAGAACTTCATTGATCACGGTGCTTTTTAAAAGGATCCCCGGTAAGATAAAGGATCCTCCTACTTAATCCAAAGAATAGCTTGAACTTAAATAATCCAACAATTCTGAGTTATAAAACTGAACGAATTACCACTCAATATTAATAATAAAATCGAGAAACTGAAGTATGGATTTTTTTCCACTTCACTGATAACAGTTCAAAGCACTCACTTCCTGGATGATAATGACTGGCTCCTGGATAGGGAGGTGGTGGTCCGACAGGAGCACTAGGATTGTGTTTCCCATTTCCCACGTTCCACCCGATCGGCTGTTGATTGGTAGCCGGAGCCGCAGGTTTGGGAGCTGATGCTGCAACATTGGATGCACTTTTAGGTGGTGCTACAACGCTGGATTTTGGTGGAGCAGCGGGTTTAGGGGCAGGTTGAGGTGCATAGTGATGTTGTTGGTTCGATCGACCTGAATAGGATCTTCCACTTGAGGTCTTTGCCCGTCTACCGAGGCCAGAGCGCTTAGCCACGACTCCCTGGAGGGTCGTGAGCAAGACACTGGCCATCAGCAGCACCTTCAAATCTATCCAAATCTTCATGGTACACACAGAAGTTTCTGTCCGAGATTTGTGATCGTCCGTTCGTGATCACACAATAAAGGAGACTGAGGGTGATTTGAGCGCAAAAAAGATACGTTATTTTTCTCCATGATCATCTAGATTGTGATAGTGTGCGATCTCAAGTGAATAATTTTATTAAGCTCATATGTTCAGAGACATCCGGTAATTTATAGTGATTGGCATGTTCAGGGTTTAGGAGCAATTTTTTCCTGTGAAAAATGACTTCGCATTCTATTAAATTTAAGAAAAATGGAATAGTTCTAAAGTGAGGAGAGAACTAGAAAATACTTCTTTCACCTTTTGTGATTCTTTTTATAATTTGTAAAAGAGATAATATTTCTTCTATTTCAGGCAATTCATCTTTGAGATGAGACAAATTTACTTGCAAGACTGTATAATTCTGGCTGTTTTCATCCTCTGTGAGCTAAAAACACAATAAATCTTAAGTATTATATTTCTCAATTCAATTGTAATGTGATTGTGACCAATTTATCAATTAAACAAATGGATTTATTGCGATGTTACACACAACACTAAAAGAATTCACCTTCAATGCGAGTGCTTGAACTCACATAGTATTAAATTTCTTAGGAGAATTTTTAGGAGAATATTTTCTACTAGTAAATTTTCCTTTACAGATAATAATAAATTATATAATATTAATAATACATATTTTATTTTAATCTCTATCGCATGCCCTGCATGCCCTAAAAGAGTACAAATTAAGTTGAATAACAATTGTTTAATTTTATTTTTAATTAATTTCTACATTTTGCGAAAGATATTAAGTATTTTTTTTAAATTTGTATCTTTTTCTACAACTAAAATCCTTTTTTTGTTACAATAAATCATTGAAGATTGCATGGCTTGATATCCATATAAAATTTTCTTTGGAAAGGTTTTCTTGAACTTATCAAACTGCTTCCAATACTTTAAATGAACCCTGTACAAGAGCTGGTATAAGATTAAAATTCTTATCTTATGCTGTTCACACATCTTTTTGATTTAGTGAAATAAAAATTGATTAATATACATAGTGTCTTTGCTCTTAGGATCAATTTGTCTCTTTTCACAAAATTAAAATAGAAATTAAATTTTTCTTGTGAAATTGAGATCAGAATAAATCTGGAGTAAAGTATAACAGTATAACGTAGATTCTAATCTAAACGTTATTCGATAGAAATGAAAATAAAATAACAGAAATATAGGAATGAGGATAACAAGAAAATTTTAGGAGTTTATTCTATATTTAGATAATATGAATCATCATCTTCATCATCATTTGCAACCGCTTATCCCTATTAGGGTCGCGGGCCCATGACATGCAGGCTAGCAGTCTACGTCTACCGATCCTCTGCCAGGAAGATATTCGGATTCAATGTCAAGGCGCTCCAAGCAAGATCTTGAATTTGATTGTGAAGCCACCTTGTTGTAAGTCTATCCCGAGGTAGAGGTCTCCTTACAATGGTTTGCATAGTTTTTCTAGGGAGTCTTTGCTAGTGATTCATGCGCTGAACGTAACCATACCACCGAAAAGATGATCTCTCAACTCGAAGAAGCAAGCTTGCACTCGCGATCTTATACTACCGGTCACTACCCGAATCTCATGACCATTGATGACACTGGGAATGAACACAGCGTTGAAACCCGACAATTTAGTAGAACGGATAAGCTTGGCCTTCCTTCTTCTTGTACCAAGCTCCCTCATTATTATAGAAGCCTCGCCGAATCGCGACGAGAGTTGTGTTTCCATTTACCATTACTCATCCCGACTTTAGAAAACTATTTAAGATATCTTGCTTCTCTGACATCATATATTTTCTTAAACAAATTTTTCATCCATGCACAGATATAGTCTAAACCTAAACTTATTCTAATATAGGTTTTTCAATTTCGATTTGGAACGACTTTGGAAGCCCTGATTACTTTGAAGAACTATTCAAATTGATTCCCTTTGAAATTCTATTAAAATCCTTTGAGTAATTCCATACATCAACTTGTCAGAATATAAGTCGAATAAGTTTATTTTTTACAAAATTCGTTTTTTTTTTCGCTTTTCAGATACTCCTTAACATCCTCTACTTTCTCTATGAATATATATCAGAAACTTAATTATTCCCAAGGTGATAGGGGTTTCCAATCTTAAAAATTCTATACTCAGCATTTAAAATCTCAACTTGAAATCGGTCACCTGTAAAGTTGGCTATTCGCGACTTATTCGTTTCATATTCTGAGCCGTCGACATTCAATGAATTCTGACAGAAAAAAATGTATCTCTAGGGGAGACTGGGGCATATGTAACCATTTTCTATAGATGCGAATTTGAGGTGATTTTCCAAGGACACCGTGATTTTTTGGAAAATATTTCTTAGCTAATGTTTTACCCTTGGGTATAGGCAATTCGTCGAGGGTAATGCGGATGCTGGAAAACAATTGAGTTTTCCATAAAAATAAAATTTGTGTCCCTGTGCATTTTTCTCTTTTCACAAAATACCTGGGGTAGAAGTAAACACTTTCTGGGGAGGATGTAAACACCTTTTTTCCCACCCTTGAAATTAACTTTGCACCACTCTCGATTATTTTAATTACTTAAGAGATATATAAAGACTGTATATTTTTCAAAAAATCACGACACTTTTTACAAAGAATAATTAAAATAGCAAAAAAACTAAAAGCATGCATATCAAAGACATTTTTCAATGGATTTTCCCCATATTTTGACATCATGTGACTTTTTATTGAACACAGCGCCACCAATTTTTTTCGTAATCTATGAATTATAGATATTTCGCATGAAGGTCAATTTCCCGCTCTTTTACCTACTCATTTTGTGAAATTGAAATTGCCTGATTACATCTACCCCAAATGCTGTTTTCTGACCAATTATTAATTCTTTTGAAATAATGAGAATCTCAATTTCTCTAGTAAATGCATTAATATAATCCTAAAAGATGTAGAAAAGAACTGGTATTGCTACATTTCGATTATTTTACACAATTTTTAATTTCCAGGTGGAAATCCAAATGATCAAAATAATCGAAATATCAACATATTCGGGAAAAATGACTTTTATTTTTAAAGTATTTAGGATTTTATTGACCAATTCATCTGTGGACATACATCTCCATGGTATCTATGAATGCTTATGGGTTTTATCCTCTGGGGTCTTAAAATTAATGAAAAAAATCACAGTGTTTACAACTACCCCAGATTACTACTGCCCCAGTTCCCCCTACGTATTTCTATTTTGAGTAACCCCTTGTTGAGTAGTGGTAATAGTGAGCTTAGGCAGCGTATAGGCCTTATCCAGTATAATGAAGCTTCGTGTTCTATGTTCTAGGCCTGCTAAACGTAGAAAATCACTTATCCCAGGGCCAGAGCAAATTGCATTTCTCAGGTTCCATTAAAGAATATTAGAAAGTCAAACGAAAGCATAAGAGGACTCGAGATTACTGCAACTTTATAGATCATATAAGGTTCATAAAAGGAACGATATGGGCACTAAAGTCGTATAGTCTAACTAGTTATCCACGAACTCAAATATCTCACCTCTTGGAGAACCGATTTTGATGATTAGGGGAAAGTGCCCATGCTTTGCACGGTCTCAAGCTTTACAATGACTAAATTTTTCCTATGTTTCTGAATAAAGGGACAGATAATCCTAACCGGCTTATGTAGGTGAGATTCTTAACGTGAGCTAACTCGGAGTGCATGCAAATTCGATTTGGAGCTGAAGTTGGGAGACGCCATTCAGTTATCTTGAATCAAATTCGTGAAATTATACAAATTTTGTATTTAAACCAAAATATCAAGGATTTGGATGAACTGACAGAAAAGTGTTATATGGGTGAAATGTAGACCAGAATGTTCTCTATAATTTTGCCGTAGAACTTGAACTCATCGATTACTCAGAAGCCAAGATAAGCGAGGTTTTTTGTTTCTTAACTCGTTTTTTCATCCAGAGTGCCCCAAGTAGTCATTTGTTGAACTTCAACTATATCAAAGAATTGTTGTATTTTGCGGGACTTTCCATTTAAAACCATATTTTAAGTGTCTTTGTGGAGTAGAGGCAGTCAAATTGGCATCTGAGTGATTTCAAAGCGTTATTATTGGAAAAATCAATTTTTTCACACTTAAACGGCAAAATCGGAGTGATAGCGTAGTCTGAGTGGAAAATGATGTATGGACAAAATGTAGAGACAAATGTGCTCTACAATTATGTTGAAGTAATCATCAAAATCGGTTTAGCGACAGTCGAGATAATTGAGATTATGTGATATTGAAATTGGTTTTTCGACTGTGGCGCCCCTGGTGTTGGTCCCACGAAGTTCATATATTCTAGAAAGTTGTAGCATTTGGTGATATCTTTCGTTTAAGCCCTCATTCATCAAAATCGGTCACATAGAACCGGAGATATGATTTTTTGAATTTTGTGAAATTTGACCCCTCATATCTCCGGTTCTATTGAAACCACAGCGCACATACGCACCATTTTGGAAACGTCCTAGACTGGACTACAACATACTAAAATTTCATTAACTTGCACAATGCCGTTTTTGAGAAAAGTGACTTTGAATTTCGATGAATTTTGACGCTATCACAGCGCCACCTGTGGTGACTTTTTGAACTTCCATCTGAAAGTGCTCATCGAGACGAAACCAAAAAGGTAAAATTTAGGTCGCTATGTTAATTAGAACCGGAGATAGAGGCCGGTCAATGTTTGAACTTTGACCCCTTATAGCTCGGGTCAGGGGTTATGGATCGACTTAAGGTTTTTTTTGTTTGATAGGTATAATCAACGGCTACAACATACTAAAATTTCAGCCCGATTGCATAAGGAATTTTTGAGTTATTTAACTTTTAAGATTTAAAAATTTTCTCTTTAAAAAAAGCGCCCCTAGCGGTGGTTTTATGAACTTGCGATGTTAGAAGGGGAAGTGGCATTTCATGAGAGCTTTCCAAAAAGCCCTCACTTTTTAAATTCTGACAATTAGAACCGGAGTTATGGCCATTTTAAGAAATTTTTTTTGGACCCTTATAGCTCGGGTCAGGGGGGTCGGGGGACCTTAAGTTTGGTACTGATGGAAAGCTCTAAGGCCCAGCTATAACATACTAAAATTTGAGCCTGCTCGATGCCATAGGGGCGGAGCTATTGAGAAAACAAAAAAAGGGGGGTCTTCAAAATGGCGGAAGGAGGGGTGGGGGGTGGGGGGTCTATGCACCAAGTTGCAATTTTCATACGATATTTAACCTTTCCCGAAAACCGCAAGTCGATATCTTTTTTAGTTTAGGAGCTATTAAGCTCCAAAGAGCGGCCGGCCGGCCGGCCGGGAACGTAACTTAGCCCCCCATATATTCGTGATCAGGAAGTGGCGAAACACATTTTGGCCAAGTTTGAGCGCGATCGGACGACATGAAATTTTGTTAGGATTATAGTAGGTGAGATTGTTAAGAATCTCACCTAATACACCCTTCGTAAGTTTAAATACACCTGATTTGGACTGGGAAAACGCTGTAATATCCAGTTCTATTTACTGAAATAGTTTCATATATAAACCTAAGAACAGTTTTAAACAAAATATAAGAAAAGGGACAGATAATCCTAACCGGCTTATGTAGCTGAGATTCTTAACGTGAGCTAACTCGGAGTGCATGCAAATTCGATTTAGAGCTGAAGTTGAGGGACGCCATTCAGTTATCTTGAATCAAATTCGTACAGTCGAAAAACCAATTTCAATATTACATAACCTCAATTATCTCGACTGTCGCTGAACCGATTTTGATGATTACTTTAACATAATTGTAGAGCACATTTGTCTCTACATTTCGTCCATACATCATTTTTCGATCAGACTACGCTATCACTCCGATTTTGCCGTTTAAGTGTGAAAAAAATGATTTTTCCAATAATAACGCTTTGAAATCACTCAGATGCCAATTTGACTGCCTCTACTCCACCAAGACACTTAAAATAGGGGTTTAAATGGAAGTCCCGCAAAATACAACAATTCTTTGATATAGTTGAAGTTCAACAATAGACTACTTGGGGCACTCTGGATGAAAAAACGAGTTAAGAAACAAAAAACCTCGATTATCTTGGCTTCTGAGTAATCGATGAGTTCAAGTTCTACGGCAAAATTATAGAGAACATTCTGGTCTACATTTCACCCATATAACACTTTTCTGTCAGTTCATCCAAATCCTTGATATTTTGGTTTAAATACAAAATTTGCATAATTTCACGAATTTGATTCAAGATAACTGAATGGCGTCTCCCAACTTCAGCTCCAAATCGAATTTGCATGCACTCCGAGTTAGCTCACGTTAAGAATCTCACCTACATAAGCCGGTTAGGATTATCTGTCCCTTTTAAACACAAAACACTTTCCCTAGTTTTCAAAATCTAAAAGAGATAAGTCATATTTATTGAGAAACATGAGAAAAATTTAAATATTGTAAAGCTTGGGACCTTGTAAAGCATGGGAACTTTCCCCTACTGTTGCAAATAATTGAGATATTCGAAACCCTTCGTACCAATTTTTACCAGGATCAACTCTAATCTTTTAATTTGTAGTTTAATGCGAAAATTGCATTTCATTATGTCCTACAAGTTCATTTGAAAATTATTTTGGGTGTCACGCCGCGGAGGCTCACTAAACTGATCCGGGCTTATCACAGATTTTTAAATTAGATTATTCACTATCACTCTCAAGCTTTTGGTGTCTATTATTAAAAAAAATAGTTATTCAATCACCATAATGCTTTAAAAAATAATTATGTTGGATTTAAAATTTCAACTAGAAGATTTTAGATTTATTTAGAATAAACTTTATACCGATAATCTTTAAAGTGGTTTTCAGTACGAAATCAAGCACAATTTCACAATAATTGTATGAGAATCAAATGTTGAAGAACATCGTCATGCTTGTGAAAAGAAAATTTTCTATATGAAAATCATGAATCATGTGGATGATACGCTCAAGTGTGACGCCTCTTTTGATCAAAAGAAGATGCTCAGGTAAAACCTGATAGGCTAACTGATAAAGTGAACATGTTAGATTTTCTAGTCTTATCATTTGCAGGGATTTTTAAAGAGATTCAAAAATGTTTATAAATACGATCCCCCATTGGACACATTAATCCAGTCTGTGGGGAGCTTTCGTTGATCTTACAAGAAAAGTGATTCGTTCTTTCATTTTGGTGAAGAAAGCAGAAAGTTTTGTGATTCGTTAAGGAAAAAAAATGAAGATATTTTGGATTTTTGCTGCCCTTTTTGGCATCTTCATGGTTGTTGAGGCGCTTCCAGTATCTTCTGAAGTGCAAAAGGAAGCCGTTGAAGAGGAATTGGAATTACCTGAGGAAGCACCTCCTGCTGAGGAAGAAACTGCCTTCCCAAGGCGTAACGATTCATGGGGATCCAAGTCTCAGGTTGAAAAAAGAACTACATACTTATATATTATTTTCCCGCGAAAAATTAAAAGAAAAATAAAATTCACTTCTTGAATTGTGCCGCAGAAAAATGGCTTAATGTTATCTAAATCCTCTGCAAGGATTAACATATGTCGACAGTCTTTTATCGGCAACTGGCATAGGATTAAGCCATTTCACTGCTGTGATGTAGCCAATAGGTCAAAAATTCCACAGAAAAACATCCAATTTACGTATTGTTTTTCTTTTCTTTCTTGTCGAATTACAGAGCAACGTTATTGAAGTACCTGTTGTATGTCCAGAAGGGCAACTTTTAGATCACTTGGGCAATTGCAGAGACATTTGGTAGATGCCACACATTCTACAGATCCTTAAAATTCCTTTCGCAGTCATGATGAAATTAAATGTATAAACAGCAAGTTTTCATCTGTTTTATTCGCATTTAACACATGCCTTTGTACCTTAAAACTTGAACTTCCAAAAATTGATATTGATATTTATCACTAAAACACTTGTACCCTCACTGAAAATTAGTTATAGAGATTTATATGAATAATAAAAAAAAGTTTCTATTGCGTTATTACTTCACATGTTTTCTTTATTTTATTTTTTCTATTTATTTCCTGAACCTTCTATTTACCTTCTCTATCAGATATCAATTAATGAGTTCTTATGCAATATGTCTATGGGGTTTTATAGCTTTCTCTAGCATTACCTCTTAAGTATTCCAGACTAGTTCATTCCAGACACATATAATTTTTTTTTATCAAACGCTCAATTATTCGTAGTATAAAAGTGATGCAAGTATGATACAATATGGTTCAGTTACAGTATATTTCAGTTATTCCAATCACATTTAATGTAAATGGAAAACTTTTCTTTGACTCCTTTTATCTTGGAAGTGTTGTCGCTATAAGATTTAAGGTACAATCCCAAAATGTAGATTATCCGATTGCGAATTCAAAAGAATTAATCCAACTGAATCACAAATTCCATCTAGACCAGACACAAAAAAAGTTAAGATAACTTTCCACATGGGCTAGGAAGAAATTTTCACGAAAATGGTCAGACTTATAGCCTATCTGAAGATATTGTTGACTATTTATTTTTAATATGGACTACCAAAGAATTTGTTTAATCTAAATCTTTGACTAGGGTGATTAACGACAAAAAAAAAGAAATTAGAAGAATCATGAAAGCTCGTAGAAAGTTGAGAAATTAAAATTTCTCAAAAGATATTAAATAATATAATTAAATTACTGAAAAACATCTGTTGTATGAATTACTTGTAGAATCTCAAAGCGTAACATTTTCATGCAGGATTCTATTTTCTCCGTTGATACACTTAATCTTCTGAAAATAGTATTTAGTATGTACATAGCACAGCAATGTTATTAATGCTTTTTTGTTTATAACATATTTTAGCTTAAGGATTAGGGAAGAACAATTTTATCATACGAGAACCAGTAAACGTAGGGGGTAAGGGATAGCTTAAAAAATAGATTTTTCACAGAAAATCATTTTGTTTTCACAACAAAGCCGCCTTCAGATTCAGAAAAGAAAGATAAGACATTATTACCACCAAAATTAATTAGAAAATGAATTATTTTAAATTTCAATCCGCAAAACCCACCCAAGAAGCAAAATAGCTGCCTTACAGAACCACGTATTAAACAAGTCTTTTAGTGCACTTTTAAAAAACTTAAAGTGAGAATTTTCTGTTGAAATTCCTATAGACACTCTAAAGATCCTTAAGAGTGCGCCCTGTGAATGCCCTAACTTCTCAATAAAGCTAGAAAATCTTAAGATTTGATTATTGACGAAGGCTGAAAGTTCGAGCCAATAGCTTTGGTAAAAATCTGCTTTTTCTGAACTACCCCATATCCCTGCCTCTTACTGGTTCTTGTATGAGTTTTTCTGAAGATTTTGCTTGAATTTAAATTTCCAAACCCTTTGTTTACTGTATTTTACTTTATACTTAAAGACTTACGTAGGTTAAAAAGATTATAAAACACCATATTTTCTCCATTTTTTAAAAGAACTTTCGAATACTGGAAAAACGCTACCAAGGCGAATTTGACTTATCCATGATAGGAGACTTCATCTGGAGATTTCTATCTGAGAAAAAATAATCATGACTCTGCACCAAAAGAAGTAGAAGATCCATAAGGTCTTAAAAGCTAACCCTCTAACGGGTAAGACCGCCTCCATGCGGTCTTCACAAAAATCACATTTACAGCGACAATAAAGTTTTCATTCATTTAAAAGTGCTATAGTGTCCTCGGTAATAGTCTTATAAACATCTCTTGAAAGTTTGAACTCATTTTGACTCTTCGTTTTGTTGCTATTCCCAGTTTTGTGTGACAGGTCAGAGAAAAAGCAACAAAAAATATTTGTGGAAAAAAACTAATTTCAAATTTCCATAAAAATACCGATTTAAATTTATCTGACTAAAATAAATTTATTTTTTACTGAAAGATATGTCATTCTACTTTGTATATTTTATTTAAAAAAATTGAAAAAACTAAAAATGTTAATTTTAGAAGCAAAAAGAATTTCAAAAAATTTTTATATTTTCGAACCTAGCGCCTAAGCTAAAAAGGATAATGAAGAATGGATGGTTTTTTCGACTTTATTGGATCATATTTATCCTAGAAAACATTGTTTTAGAACTTTTTTCGCATATTAAAGAAAACACCGTTAGAGGGTTAAATAAAAACATTAATTAAAGGTGTCAGTGAGTACAAATTATTTGTTGGTGCTTGGACATTAATCCTTTAAGGACTAATGGAACACCGGCGTCCCAAAAACGTATTTTTTTTGTTTATCTAAAGGATAAAGGGACAAAATAACTATTTAATAAAAACATTTTTTTTTAATTTTTGTGCCACCGGTGTCCTATTTTTTAAAAACGGTGTCTTTCCTAATGGTCTTTAAATAGTTAAGGAAAAGAATATATGGGTACCGTAGTTCGTCAGGGTATTTGGAGTTACTCTAGGAAAACACCAACTCTTTCCAGAGCTTTCGGTTCGGTCTCCAAGGCTTTATCAGTGGCGGGAGCAAAAAGAGAACCCATTTTATTTTCTACTTAACAACAATTTTTTTTTATCTGTAGAACATTTTTCACACTTACTCGAGTCTAAAATTCGTAGCCTGTACCCATGTCCACGTCGGTTTTTTCACAATGGTTAAGGAAAAGCTTTCAGGTTTCGTGCACACTCTGGCTTCAAACATTTCAATACTTTTTCCATATTTCTTTAATAAATCTGACCTATCTGTGGCAAAATATTTTAACAGCTAGTTTTAAGTCACACATTTCCTGAAAAACATAGGTCATGTTCAATAACGAAATATGATAAAATATGAATTGTTCAAACAAGGTGGCTGAATAAAATTCAGGATCTTGCGTGGGAGCACCTTGGGATCGAACCCGAACATCTTCCTGAAGTGGCGGAGGATCGAAAGGCATGGGCTGTTAAACTTGGTGTCATGGGCCCGTGACCCCAATAGGATTAATCGGTTGAAAATGAATGAATGAGTGAATGAATTGTTCAATGCCAAAGTGTGTGCAAAGACTGAAAGCCTTCTCCTACCTGATATAGTGTCTCAAAGATCAATATGTGACAATCCTAGGTCCTTTGACATCATTCAACCGCTAAAGGAAACACTAGGACAGAAGTAAACATGGGTTAGTTTCATCACTGGTTTCTATTTCTAAATTACTAGAACTTAGGTCGACCATTTCGTCAGTGAATAAGAATCCTTATAGCATCATGAATTCATATAAGTCTCTTCCTCCGAAGTCGGAATGTTGAGGTGTAAATAGCTGGAGGTAATGCGATACATAGCATCTTCGCCTCAATT
The DNA here is from genome assembly GCF_024763615.1 of Phlebotomus papatasi. Classification (NCBI taxonomy): domain Eukaryota; kingdom Metazoa; phylum Arthropoda; class Insecta; order Diptera; family Psychodidae; genus Phlebotomus; species Phlebotomus papatasi. The sequence continues at coordinate 44,608,208 of NC_077224.1, forward strand.
CCTGTGTTCTCCTCAAGCGGGCTAGATGCCTGGTAGGCCCTGGTACACTTAGATAAGTGATAGGGGTATCCAACCCCAGTGGCAAGTCGTGAATCTGAGGCTAACGAACAAGGGGGTAAATCCTTCTAGAGAAGGTTGGGCGAGGGGCCAAAAACCCCTCCCCGTAAAAGAAAAATTGTTAGGGGGAAGTGGGACACCTTTGAAAGTGGGGTACTTTTGAAATTGGGATTTTCCACTTACTTTTAAATAAAATTGAGCCTTATCTTGATATAATTTAACTGCACAAACAGAATGTGACGCTAAATTACATTATGATATGGCTCAATTCTACTTAAACATAGGAGAAAAGTCCCATAATTTCAAAGGTGCCCCAATGCACCCTACGAAAACTCGCAAGGAGCTTCGGATAAGACGGACCATACGGCAACGACCTATGCGACGTACAAAGGACACACGATTCAATGAATTCCCATAGCTACTAAACAGGGAGCCTGAAAGCATGAGGATGAGGGCGCGTCCCAAAGTGGACAATGTCCTTAAACAGCTGGGGGTGCTGAGGTGCTAGAGACGGAGAGTTACCAGGACTTGGAGGAGGTTAATGCGAGAGGCCCGGTCCCTTAAAGCAGAGGTGTGCAAGAAACCGTTGAAACCGAATTAACGTCAAAATAAGTTTGTTATAGTAGCGTTTTGACCATTAACATACATGTTTCATTTGAAGTTAATTCGGTTTCAACGGTTTCTTGCACACCTCTGCCTTAAAGGGACGTTTCTACCAATGTTAGTAAAGTAAGTATTGGACTAATGCTTTATTAAAAAAAAAAAAATAATATAAAAACCCGGGGATAAAAAGTTCAAAATTGTTCAAACATTTCCTCGTTTCGACTGTGCCAGCCGTGCCACCCATATTCCCATAAACGATAAATTGAAAGCCTATTAATTCAGTTTCCTAAAAGTATTCTATAGTAAATAATAATCATATTTTCCACCTTATCTAATCATAAAATATGGGAATTACTGTTTATATATTCTCATAATATTCTAATAAGCATGTTTATCATTAAGAACCACGAAATTTATAATTCAATTTAATAATAAATTTCTTTAATTAGTATTTCATTGTAAAAGAACAAATTACGTATTAACTATAATAATAATTACAACTTTTATTTCAATTTGCTTATCATTACACTTCAAGCATTTATTTGTATTGCTGTATCATGGGAATGATAATATTTTTGATTAAAGTTGCTTAGGTCCCAAAGAATCGCCTACATTTATGTTTTTCTACTTCTCTCTCAATTTAAAAAAAGTTTCGTTGCCAATAAAAATTCAATATCTTTTGCTTACTAAAATAATTTTAAAATAGGTGAAGGAATTAAGAATTTAACTTTCAAGGAATAAAGGCAAAACACATCCAATACAAGACTTTAATTGTTTGCAAAAAAACAACAAAAATATTCCTGGAAGGTGCACTTTCTGTAATCCAAAAACAAATCAACTGATGAGTTTAGTCATTTTTCTTATCACTTGCCACACTATCAATCATGTTAGATGAGACGAATGTGACATAATCAGATGGTAGAATGTGCAATTAATTTTGTTAAACATCAATTTATTACAATTTTCCATGTGTACAATAGATATAAGAAAAAAAAAACAGTGAGATTATATAATGTACAAGCAACGTTGCCTAAATCTTATCTCTAACAGGTTCATTTTATTTTCCACAAAAATTTTCATTCCTAAAGATAAAAGATTCGCTTTGTCGGTGTTTCTTTTTATAACTGAAAATATTTCTTAATATGTTTAGTCCAGAAGATGCAGCATTTTGTAGCTCTTGTCACGAGTTTTTGTAGAACTCTTGATCACATTATTTAGAAAATTGGTTTGCACTCTCCTCGGGAGTTCAGGCGGTACCCAGGCTCACATACCTTCGGAGACTTGATGACGTTACTAGGTTTCACTTTCTGCGAAGGAAGATAGCCAAAAATTGATAAGAATATCTTTTGTTGCAGACATGAAAATGGATTCTATTTAAGAAAATCGTTAATTCCTACCATTTGAGTTTTGTTTTCTGGAACAGAAAATGCCGTTGTTGGGGCAAAACCAAACGCAACAGGGGCTGGGGCAGGATCACTAGTCTTCTTTGAAGTATCCACATCCATGGTAATTTAACGCACTTGAAAACTTTTTGAACACTTCTTGGACAATTCACACGATCAACTGTATGGTGTCCGTGGGCAAACGCTTTATTTTATTGTTACCCCTTATCAATCCACCTTTAAACAATCATTCCGCGATAATGGCTGTCTTTGATAAGGAGACTGGTTTCAAACTATGTTGTGCCAAGCCTATAAGATTTTTTTCCGTTGTGTCGGTAGTCTTTCCTATTTCCGGCTTATAATGGATAAAAGGTTTTATGCAGAATACCAGCAAATACTTTTGGAATGAACAGTGCTTTCCCAAGAATCGTCGATAAGGAAATCAAAACAGAACGAGCCTCATTCTCAAACTTTATCATACCCAAACGGGTGAGGTAACATGAAAAGTGAATTTGCAGACTTATTTACGTACATTAGCAAATGGGCATTTATTCAAGACGTCATATAAGAACAATTTAGACAAAATATTTGAGCACTTCAGTAGTTCTGTTTTTAGAAAATTGGTCGGCATTTGCCAAATGAATCAAGACGATGGCCGGGAGGACACACTGTCGGAGCCTTTATCACATTAAACATTTTGGGAATCTACAAGAAAATAATTTTAGTGAAATTAGTAAATGTCTGCAAACCAAACTTTCCACTCAATTACATGAACTTTCACACAAGGCGGCTCTATCACTTCCTGTCTGGTCTCCAAAGAGCTTACAGCTTTCTCTTGGGTGCTCTTGGAGCTTTTTTGATTGTTAATAGAATCCACAGTGATGCTTTTTGATGCCATTCTTTGAAGGAACTCACAAGTCTCGATGTGAATATGACGATGACAGAGCTTAAACTGGCTAAAAGCCAATGTGTTGCAAAATATTGTCACTTCTTATCACAAAGTCTTGGCGAACATTGGATCTACCTCACGACTCACCGTTGCTCACCGTGGAAAAATCCGAATGCAACATATTGATTTTTATTTATTGTCTCAGAAGTGGTGACCAATTTATCTCCAGATAATGGAATAAGGAAGTCAGAATAGCTTTAAATTGACTAATTTTCCACGAAACATCAATACTACAATTCGATTTATAGCAAACAAATCAATTTTATTATTGACTAGTGACTTCATAAGTCTTGTCAATTTTCTTAAAAGGTTGATGGAAAATTAGGAAATCAACTATTTTTTATTGTTTAACTAAGGACTAACTATTTAAGGAAAAAACCTTGAATTTAAGAAACGGTTTGAGAAATTCTCTTTCAATATTCAAATTTATCTGCACGAAGGGTATCACAGTTTACACCTGTAAATCAATAAATATTATAAAAATTTTCTCATTATTTTGATAAGAAAATCTTCTTAGCCCTTTGAGGGTGGTTAAAGAAATAAAGAGTACAAGATCTACACAAATTTACTATTTCAGAGTTATATTGGCACAATGCAATCCACAAATTTGTTTTGAACAAATTACGTTATAAAAAGGTGAACTATAGGATAATTGCGGGCAAATATAGTCATTCGAGGAGAGATGGAACACCTTTTTTATATTGAATATTGCGGATACGTTTTGAATGCGAGACAAAGACGAATCTCACTGGTTTATCATTTGAAGACTCTAAATTTAAGCAATCAATATTAGAAATGCCTAGATGAAAATAGTCACTTCGCAAAAGAGGATTTAAAAAAAGTTGCATTTTGAGGCACTCAAAAAAAGTGAGGGTGAGATGGAACACCCCTAATATTTTAGCAAAATATTTATAGTTTATTTTATTAATTTAGAATAGGAGGGAAGTGATTTTAGACATGAACACTATTTCATTGAATTTATTGAAGTTTATTTTATTTTTTCAGTATAAATGATTTATTTTGTGGAATATGTGGCTCATATATTTCGATGGCAGTTTCGCTGAGTGTATCAAGTCAGTCTTAGCAGAAATTTAGAAAAAATAATTTCTAAGATTTACTTGAAAAGATTTTGAAGAACATTGACCAAAATTAACACCGGAAGTGTTGCCAAAACTATTAAGTTCCATCTCTCCTCAACCCCCAAATACACGTATTCTTATGGCGAAATAAAAATTTTTGGCCATTTTTCAGACATCCAAAAAATTCAATTTGAATTTTCTCGCACAATTTTAAAGGTAAAAAGCTGTAACTTGGGGGTTTTCATTAGAATGTTGAAGGTCACAAATAGACCAAATGAGGTGGAGATCGTGCATAGGGTGTAGGCAGGAGGCGAAGTGGTTCATCTCTCCCACTGTTCCAACTCTCCTCGAATGACTATACATATAAAAATTGGTAATTTGACTTGATTTTCCTCATTTGTACAAAACAGCATTTGTACTGCCATTTGTACATTGTCCGTAAATATTATACTAAATTATGTAGGAATAAATGGTAGAGTGACATTTCTATTAACATATTTTATTTTTAATTTCTAGATAAAAATCTAGATTAACTCTAAATTTTCAAAATCTAGATCTAGAAGATTTTGAAAATATTTCAAAATTTTATTTAATAAAAAAAACATAATTTTTACAACCTGTAGGGGAATTCTGTAACGTTATGACAATGTCATATGACAAATTTTCGTGGTAAATTCGAGAACATTACAACATTAAATCCCAGTGAGCATTGAATGGTTGTTGCAAATACCTGTAACTGATATGAATTTTATTTTCGATTAATTTTTTCCGAATTTACCACATAAAATTTTTAAATCTGTCATATGATATTGTCATATCGTTAGAGAATTTCCCTCCTGGACTGTGATGATCAATTTGTTGGTGAACAATAATCCTAAGTCCCGAGTCTAATAATCTACGAATCTAAGAATCGTTTATACCGTAGTTGTTGGTGTCTTTGGTCTCTGAGGTCAAATTTACCCTGCAGCTGTCCGTGAGCTTTTCTTTAATTCTATCATTTTTTGGTGGTCTTCTCCAATCCAGTCTACAATATCAAAGAGGCTTTTTACACCGCCGCATTAGATTGGGATTGAACTGTTTCAAAATCGGATTTCGGATCATTAAGTCTCAATCTAAGGCCGCAATATAAACGGTTTCATTGAGGTAATTTAAACTGCTGCATTAGATTCAGACTGAATTATATCAAAATCCGATTTCGGGACCATTTAATCCCAATTCAATGCGGCGGTGTAAATGTCCTCAAAGTGTATAGAGATTATATCAAGTACCACGTAGGGTGCAAGGATCCGCAATAGGATACTTATAGTTTCGTAATAATTAATAGAACTCAAACATTTGTATTTTATTTCAGAAGCAGATTTCCTCCTTCCTCAGGTCTACGAATACATTTTTGAAGTAAATTTTGGACAATATTTTAAAAATATTTACAAACAATCTAAATACACTTACACGGAAAATTCGGGTAACTTCGCTCCATTTGCTTTCCCGCCAAGAATGAGTCAAATGATTAGTGTTAGCTCTCATCACATCTGTAGAACCGTGTGTAAATTTCTGAATCCATTTCATTGACCGAAAAAAAGCTTAATATTTCAATTTTATATATATTTTTTAATTTATATAATTTTTTACACTATTCAATTCTGAGGAACGCCTAATTTTTGTTACAAAATGGCCTAGGTGGTACCTATTTCTAAAGCTTTATTAGAAAGTTATTTAAATAAAAATCCTATTTTGAAAGATTTAAAGATAAAATACTCAGGATCCACAAAAGGACATCATCTAAAATTAAATTGACATTTTAATCTGTTGCAATCTAGGTCAAGCGATTATCTAGATACAGAAGCTCCAGTCTTGAAATTTTAAAAAACCCCATGTTAACAGAATTATTGAAGTACTTTACTTCCTGAAATCATCACAAAAATTAGCTCTTACCGTCATGAGAATTAATGTTCTTTATAGTTTTTGCTTGAGATTATGAAAAGATATGTTTTGCGATAAAATAATTAAAGAAAAATACTATTTTTCTTTAATTATTTTGTAAAGATTTGTTTGGAATTATAAAATGAAAGTATTAACGTGTTTTTATTTATTTATTAAGACTCTTAATTTAAGCCCCAGATCGAGAATAATTAATAAAACACCGAGGTAGGGTAAAGTGATACAAGTTGGACATAGTGTTACAAGTTGGACAATTCGACGGTACAAGTTGGACATGGATTTTTTCTTGATAAATACAGTACAAAATTTGTTTTTAAACGCAAGGTACCAAATTATAAAAAAAAGTGTCCAATTTTATCCCAAAGTGTCCAAAATAAGAAACTGGTTAAAATTATGAGCCTTTCCCCTAGGTCGTTTATGGATACTTTACCGATTCATTATCGATTGTGACAAATGCAGCCAGGTTGTAAATTTCAAGACCTTTCTAAAAAATTCAAATATAATCAAATTGGTTGAAAAATAGACCCTCTTTTATTTAGAAGCTCTCCTAAATCCTAAATATTTCTGAGAAGAAATATTTCGCAAGAGAAAAAAAAACAAATAATTAAGCAGACTCTCTTTTTGTATTTTATCATTTTATTTCATTACCTATAATTTCTTTTATAATAATTTTCTTTAAATTTTATTTGCTTATATTTTATGTATTTTTCATCATTTTTTTCACCACCATATTCCATGTAACTTAACTGACATTTAGCATTACACATTATTACATGTTTTTTTTTTCTCAGTTTTATAAATGATTACTTTCTGTGATTTTTTTTGTTTAAATTCATCCAATTTCTTTTCAATTTTGCTTCGTTTCAATGAATTGGTATTTTTCTTTGCAAAAAATGTGACAAATATTGTGTTTTCTTTTTTTTTTAAATATGGAACATTCTCATTGCTATGCTGACCAATTTGACTTGCAGTGCGGAAAAGCCATGCGATTCCCTTTATAACTGCGAGAAGCACTACCCTGCTGATGTTTTTCGTATGTGATTTTCATCTTTATTAAATTCATTTTATAAATTAGTTAAATAATTTCTTTTAAATATACTCAATGACGCACTTTATTAACTATAATGTATCTTTTTTTTTTCAACGAGAATGATAAATGTAATGTTTTTATTGTTTTCTCAATTTTAATTCACTTTTCATTTTAAATAATTAATTTAATAAGATTTTCTTCACCACCTCTTACGTGTGACATTTTTTTTCAATTGTGTAAACTTTCGATTGAGATAATAGGGGTCTTGAGAGACCTAGTTCTTCACCTAGTTCTAGACCTTCAGCTCCTAGAGTCAATTTGTTTTTATTTTCATGGTGTTTTTTTTATTAAAATTCTAACAGATCTTTCATCCACTGTGATTTTTCTTTTTATATCAATTAGTTAAATTTATTATTTTTAAATAATTATACTTTCACTTTTTATAATTTTTTTTTAATGTATAATTTAAAAGTTTTATCTGCGCAATTCATACATAATTTTTCTTCATCTTTTATTTCAAATATACATAACTACGATGCCTAAGCTCTATTTTTATGTACGCCACCGCATTTTTTTTCATAATTATATTCACTAAGAATTTAATGATTTTTTTCTTTTTTTTTCAAAAATTTGCACTTATCGAAAAAGATTTTTTTTGCAACGCTATCGATTCCTTGATAAAAAGTTGAAATGAAAAATAAATTTTGAAAAAGTAAATTATTTTCGTTTTGAAGATGATAGGTTACCGATTTTGGTTTTAACGGGTTAAATTTTTGAAAATTTCAAAATCTACAAAAATTTTCTTTATGAAAATGTGAAGAGGTGGGTTTCTAGTGGGACTCTGAAAAATTTAATATTTTCGATCTGAGACCAAGGCAAAGAAGAAAAAAAAGCTTTTAAATATTCTTTTTTGAAGATATTACTTTATTTTTCATTAAATAACTCACGATTCAAGCATGTTTAGATGATTGCTAATTTTTTGTTTTCTACAAAAGAAAATGTTTAATCATAATGTTCACATTGAACTTATATTTAATTCGTCAATGGTAAAATTTGTTTAAAATTAAAGACATAATTCAAAACAGTAAATCTATATATGTTGTTTTCTTAAATAATTTTATTTTTTCAATATTTTTTTTAATATATTTCTCTAAATCGTTTTAAACGAAATGTTTTATTTAACGGTCATCAAATTCAAACGAACGTTTTAAATTTTTTTTTGGTATGAAGGTGTGTGTTTTGTGTGGTTTTTTAATAGAGTTTTTTCAATAGTTCCTAATATATTTAATGTTTTTTTAACAATACTAATTACGCAACACTAATATACAAGTATTTCATCATTTTTTATTTTTTCTCTTTATTATTGTAAGACTAAAGATGCAGTAGCGTACAATCGATTTCTTTTTTTTTTTTGTTTTAATTTATTTAACACTTATATACGAGGCTCAATTTATTGTTTATTATCAATATAACGAATTTATCTCATCTGTTACTGTCTAAAAATCATCTTTCAGTGATTTTTTCCATAATTTTTTGAGACTTCAAGATACTTTACATGCAACTCCTCACAACTTTTTCTTCCTTATCTTTGGATCAATTTCTTGTTATGTCACAATCCTCGATATATTTTGTGATAGCACACTTAGAGACATTTTTTAATGGGTTTGCATTAATGAAAACTTAGTGCAAAACCATTTAATTTATTTTTGTATTCTAAGAGTGATGCCACAGATAATTTCTTCACACTATCGCTATAGAATTTTTCACCAGTTAAATGACTATTTTTTAAATATATCATTTCTTTTTTTTTATTCTTGTTAATTTTATCATCATTTAATTACTCCACACGTTTTTCTCAATTTTTCCTTTTTTTTTACTACACTTTATCTCAATTTTTTTGGTATAATGAACTGTGTGTGAAACTTTTATACAAATTTCTATCTTCGATTCTTGCACACATTCTAATATAGTAATTTGTTTGTTTCTGTTTTTTTGGGGGCATTGATTTTTTTTTAGTTTTTGCATAATTTCCACAATTTTTTATTTTTTTTGTATTCTTTCTCCTGGGCAGTGAATGGAATAGAATGGAAACAGGCCCTTGTAATGCTCACATTTTTTCTTTTTAAATTTTTCAATTTTAATTAAATATACTTGTTTTTCATAATATATATTTTTTTTAATTTTTTACTTCTCATCCTTGCTCTTGTTCTTTAAGATACGTTGCCATTATCAATGTTTTACATAATTTATGCTTTTTTCTTTATTTTTTTTATATCTTTCACTCAAGATTTCACACAATCACTATCACAATTTTAATTAAATTATATATTTGCGATATTACACTTTCTTCTCTTTTTTTAAAAAATTGTCCTTCCTCTTTTCAACACTTTTCTTTAGTATGAGATTATGTGAAAAAATAATAGATGGAAATTGTCTCTCAATTTCATTTGATTAATTCATACTATTAAAAATATATTAGAGATTTTAACAAAATATCTCTGCTAATTTTTTGGTTTTTTCAACTTTAGTTTTCTTTTTTTTTTTAATCTTTTCACTCAATAATTTGCATTTTTTCGGTTGTTCTTGTTACTCGTTTTTTTTAATAATTTTATTAGCTTGTAACTTTTTCTTCCCACAGATTTTTTTTCATTACACAAATATATAATTTAATAAAGTATATTTTTTCATCATCAATTAACGTTTATTTTGTACAGATTGAAATAATAACTCAGCAATATCATCAGTCAAAAATATACCATTAAATACTTATAAATTACATTTATTTATAATATCTCCAATCACACTCACATAATTTTCTTCAATTTTTCAATTTGTTTATAAGTATTTAGTCATACTATTTTTTTTTTATTTAAGTTGTTCTTTTATGTAATCTTGGGCGTTTACTCTCAACGTACTCTTTTCACTCTCAATAGTAATTCATTTGAGAGATTGTCTGATCTCAAAACACTATTTTCTTCTCTCTTTAATTCTTTTTTTGGCTTATGATTTTCTTTTCGAACACCCAACGGTTCTAGCTCGATTTCTTATAGTTGCAGTTCTAACAGATTTTTTTTTTAAGTATTTAAATCCTTATTTTACAATTTATTTTATCTACTCAAGCCACACTATTTGAAGGTGTCGTTTCCTTCAGTGAATTTGAAGGTGTCAATGGTTTTCTTTATTCATCTTCTTAAATCTGGAACTAAATTTTTGTCTCAAGTGTCGCTGTTTACTTCATAGTTGTTCTGCAATGGCTTTTAATTTTTATTTTCTTCAATTAAAACGTGGCGCTTTCGAGTTTTTTTTTTACTACAAATCATTCTCATTAATGAATGACTTATATTGATGATCTAAATTTTCCACATTTTGATATTTTCTTTGTAATTTCATTAAGTCATTTCTAATCATTTTTTGGTTTACGCTTTTTTGTTTTTTTTTTACTAAGTTTTTTTTTCATTTTAGTTAAAATTCTCACCTATTCATACGTTTTCAGTTACATTTTTTTTTGTGTGTGCATTATTTTGTTTTCTTTTTGCCTAAGCCATCCTGACTATCCTGCAGGCGATGTTTCAACCTTCATTTCCATACTGCTTAACTTTGGTTGGTAGATTCTTTTTAAACGCTACTAGTCATAGAATGTGTGTGTTCCCTTAATCAATCATTAACTCAAAATGGACGGAACCCCTCCTCTCGGAGCGATCGTGCTTAATGTTGCGTGCCCATGCCTTGCATTCGATGTTGATAAGGACACCAGCTAAGGAAAGACAAGAAAATTGTTGTTAAATATGAATACTCATTTTGGGTAATGTCCCCTCATTTAGTACGTCGGTAATAATTTGTCGCTTTCGAGACGCTAATTGGACAACAACTACCAACAACTTGATTGATTGAACAAGTCTTCAGTGAGAATTTCTTTGGAATCCTGCTGTGAGAGTTGTAAATTATTATCAAGAGATAGTCCGGGGTTTATTAATTAACTTGAAAAAAGTTTTCTGTCATATTGCACAAACTTGCAAACTCTTTCAAACTTGATAATTGAATTTTAATAGGAAACCTTATAAAATTGCTATATCACCTAAGCAATAAATAATTCCTAATTTTCAGTGGTCGAGTTTCAAAGAGATTAATTCGCATGAGTTGAGGGTAGATCAGGCTGTTGCATACATATTCGCATTAAAAGGGGACGAAGTAGGGAAAAGTAGGGCAGTTTTACGCAGTATAGGGGAGACTGGGGCTAAAAGTAACAAATCGAAAAATTCACAATATCTTCCAAGGAAAAAAGACAGCGGCTCAAATTTTTTTTCTATAGATAGCCTCCATAGACCTTCTTGAATGTCGTAAGTTTCTTAGAATTCGAACAAGGAATTTAGAAAATAAAAAAAATATCGAAATTTTTAGCCGTATTTTTGAAATATTTTCCTTGCAGAAGATAACAATTATTACCTACTTATTTTCCAAAATTGATGCACTGGTGAATATTTTCTATATAATTTGGATTTTTTTGAATACGAATCCGCTATCTATTTTAGAATTTCGCAAAAGTTCTTTTCTCCAGAAATCCTTTTATTAAAAATGACCACTTGGGGAAAAAGTAACAAAAGTTATAGAGGAAAAAGTAACAAAAAAGCGAAGCAAATTCTGATGTCTCACGGAGAAAAGAAATGTCATTATCATGTCTCGCCATTTGTTGTTTGCATTGGTGAAACAATTTGCAGTCTTATGTGTGTTTTTTCTAAAATAGCTTGAAAAGCGCTTTTCTCGTTGTCTCACTTTTCTCGCAGAGAAAACGGTGTTTTACAAAGGTGTACATGAATAAATTTTCTATGAAAATATGTCCTCTAGGTATTTTTTTCAAATTTACGGAAGCCTGTAATGAAGCGAATCAAAATATTATAATACCCAATGTCTGGTACTATTTGCCCCAGCATTTTTGAGAATAGTCACAAAATTACCTTTTAGAAATTGGGTCGATAATCGAATTTCCTTACAAACTAGAGGAAAATTACTTTCACAATGTTGTAGAGCGATAAATTTCCTATAAAAGTGCGCTAATTAGAAATTTTTGAAGCGCTCGAGTAGCTTATAAAAAAATAAAATATCTGTTTTGTGACTTTTTGCCCCAGTCTCCCCTAACTTTTCTATTAAAACTCTTACAAGAGAATTGAATTAATATATTCAATCTATGTCCTGTTACAATTCTAATATTATCTTCAAATAATCAGCTCAGTCAGAGCTAGCCATTTTTAAACATCTCGCAATGCTCGAAAGTAGTGCAATTTCAACATATCTTCTGTTCCGTTTTTTTCTCCTTTATCGAGATTTTGTGTATTCAAAAACTTCGAACATTTTTTTACATGACTGATATATACAACCAGAGAAAGAGCTTCCTCGCCATTTTGCTATGGAGGTTGGTAGCCAACGCTAAGACGGCGGTGGATGCTGAAAACTATGCAGTTTCTCATCGAAACGAAATTGTACTTCGAAGGTATTATTGATGAATAAAGTTATCTATCTAATTTTTATTCTCTTAGTTTTATCAGTTCTCCCAATATCAAAATAATGTAAATATGGATTTTATAACCTTATAAAACAATAAAAGAAAAAAATAGTTTTGATTAGTCATCTTAAAAATAGTATCTTCTTTTATGTTGTTTCTGTCCTGATTTTCGGTTGAATATAATAGTAACAATAGCTCTATTCAGTAATAGCCTTTCTAAAAGCAAGGCCACTGCAAAGAGTGCAAAGTCAAGCCAAATTCGAATATCGACAGGAATTCTAAAGTGAAAATTCATATTTGTGTCACTTTAGCGCTGGCTGTTCTTCCCTTTCAGATTTTCGGTATTCTCAATACTTCAATTGTCAACAACGTCAACAAAAGTACATAATCGTTTGCTGGAAAATATGAATTTTCGTGTAGTTTTATGGAATTTCAAGGATTTCAAAACATTTGAATTTCTTGATTAAAATACATGTCCTTTTGATGAACTTATTCAGTTTAGTGCTAATAATCGGTTTAAATTTTTCGAACTGCCAACGGTTTTTAGGTTAATTCCGTTAATTCTCTCTAATAGGGGAAAGTGATCTGCCTTTGAATGCGGCAACCTTTGAATGTTTCAATTTTTCTCTAATTTCTTAAAGCTAAAATTCTATTTTGTAAACTATAGTTAATAGTATTAACTATTTTTTAATAACTTCGATTAACAAAACGGTATTTTAGCTTTGGGAAATAAGAAAAAAATTGAAGAATTCAAAGGCTGCCGCATTCAAAGGCAGGCCACTTTCCCTTATAACCTCGTATTGGTGCAGTATAAACCTCAACATGAGAAAGCTCTCAAATTGGGAAAGTTTACTACTGAAAGTAAAAAATACGTGCTTTTAGAGCTCTTTGTCTCTTGACCTTTATTCCGTTCTTTTGTGACCATTTTTTCGTTAGTCATCAGTAGGCATAATAAGATTACGGATTGGTTTTAAGATCTATTTCACCTATCTCACCAGTTTTCATGGAAAATGGATTCAGCAGATTCAGATTTTTTTTTGTAAAACTGGTCAAGAAAAATGAGATTTGGTGAATGAAAATTTTAAATCGTAAAATGAAAAAAAGAGAAATACTCTCAACAAAAAATATAACTAAGAAGTTGTGAACTGTATTGGCATATCCGGTTTAATTTGCAGAGACTTATGATCACTGTCTTGATTTTTATTGACAAAAATATAATTTTTACTTACAAATTTCATATTTTTACTAATCAATTTTCTGATATATTTGCTCAAAATATGGCAAAACACAAAAGATCAGTAATAAATCATGTTTATTCTAAAAAATTAAATTTGGACAGAATAAAATTAAATTTGATAAGTAAAAAAAGGAACTGAGGCATTATCATAATGTAATCTAGCATCACAATTGTTTTATAGAGCTAAATTGTGTTACAGTAAGGGCCACTTCCATTTAAGAATAGGAGAAAAAAGCCTAATTTTAAAGTTACCCTATTTCAAAGTGCCCCACTTCCCTCTATATTCAGATTAATTAACTTCCTTCCTGTTCATTAAAATTTCTGGATAATTCTACCCCGGTTTCCCCTATAGCTCTTAATATAGGTATGATTAAAATTTGTTTTTATCATAGATCTATTCTCAATACCACAAGAATGTCCTGCAATCCAGTGATTAAAAGCTCTGACTGTTCACGAAATACGTAAAAAAAAATCACTTTTAGATATTACTCATATATTAATCACGTGTGATTTTCTTCTAATTATTTATTATTTAAAAAAAGAATTACAAATTAAGTGCAGTGCTCTGGATTCCATGCCCTGTGAAATCCCCGACTTTATGACAAAGCGAGAAAACACAAGATTTGACCACTGAGGAAGGCTTGGAGTCTGAGGCGAAAGCTTTGGGAAGAATCTAGAATTTTCTAAGCTCTTCGTAAATATTTGTGAATTTCTATTGGAGACTTACGAAATGCTCGTAAATCGTATAACTCACAAACAAGTTCGTAAAAGTGTGTACTTCTTTTGTACAGACAAAAGAAGTTTTTGGCAAACAAATATTTACGAATAAATAACAAAATTTTATGAACATTTTTTGTGTGTTTACGAACATTTACGAACAAATGTCTGTAGAAGTACAAAAAATGCTCGTTAAATGATCATCTTACAATGTTTGTAAAAAAGTACAAACTTTTACAATCTTGTTTGTGGGTTATACGATTTACGAGCATTTCATAAGTCCGAAATAGGATTTACGACAAACATTTACGAACAATTTTACAAAATATTTTTTCTGTGCATTTATTAGCATAGTCTTGTTTATATTAGTCCAACTACGAATCATCCTTCGTGCTTTGTAAACTATCATTCTTGGAAGAAAACTTTTGACAGTATTTCACTTTGCCAGTTGGCATAAATTCCTCTGAATATTTTGTACATTTCTTCCCAACCATGTCCCATCTGGCAGCAAGCATTTAACTTTATTTTAAAGCTCAATCAATATGGTATTACACAATACAAACCCATTTCCAAAAACGTTAAAGGCACTTTAATAATAAATAAGCTGACGAAGGGTATTAGATCTCTGTTTCTGAATAACTGCTCCAACACCCATAAACTATTCTTAAAGTGCTTCTTGTGAGAAATTTCTAAGACAAATTGCAAATTTCATTAGATCCCAATTTGGCCCGGGGGAGACTTACACTAATTAGTATATGTAAACTTGGGTTGTTCTTCATTTATGCAACATCTAGCAATTTTGATTTTAATTAGGGCATCCTATAATTAATCTTGCTTTAGTGAAGATGCATTGTTTATACGCATAAAAGGGAGCTGACGTATAATGAATAGACCATCCCCTGTACCCACTGTACCTATAATAGTGCTCTCTTCGTGTCATTCTTTCACGTCTGCATTTGAAAAGCTTCCTAACTGAACAAATTAATCCGGCATTGAGGTAAAATCAATTCGGAAATTCTCACGATTTACCGAAGGCCAAGTTCTGCCAACCCTTTCTGGCATCTCGAGCTTTTGGCATTTAATCCATAAAAGCTCTCAAAAAAAAGAACGTATTTATTCAGCATCTCAATTACATTAAATGATATCCTACTTTCGCAAAGATTGGTTCAATATTGAATCATTGCCGCGTGGTTTAAAGGACAAAAAGCAAAGAAAAAAGGAGGAACGACATTTATATTATCCACTTCAAAGTGTATGTATTATGGATCAATAACAGTGGCTATGTTGATGCATGGAGATTTCTACACACGAAAAATTAGCGCATGCTCAATGAAAGTACACTAACATTATGTAGGTCAGAGGAAATATATATTGGCTGGAGTGTGAGATGCCGCACTTAGTGAATTTATTTGATATAATTTTTTTTTTTGAAGTAAATGAAAAAGTTAGAAGGAGGAAAGCAGAGGCAAAAAAGAATCAACAATTTCCTTTGATTCTGCTGCTTCAGAAGGGAAGATGGATCTCAGATGAAGCATTACGAGTCAACGAGGAAACTTCTTATCATACGACCCCAGGGATGCGCAAGGACGTTCCACTTCGAGTGGAAAAACATAACCAAACCAGGAAGCAATAATAGGTCCTATTCACACTCGAAGTATTAAAATCAGTGGCGTAGTAAATAACAATAAAGATACGTCCCTCTTCGATTATCACTCAATTTTCTTTTGGTCACCAATGCAGAACGCAAGGGTGATATTCTAGCAAAAAAAAAACATTTTAAAAATATAAATTTTTCTCAAATGTTGTAAAATAAACAGGAAAATTTGTAAACGCAACAGTGTATTTTTTATCAGTGTTGTGTTTAAACATCTAACGTTTTCTAAAAGCTCAAAAAGGTTTTTTAACTTCTGTTATTTTTTTCAAATATTTTCTTATATATTGTACTATTTTCTGTATCTTAAAGTCTCTATGTCTAAATTTTGGCAAATTTTTAAATATAAAATAAAACATCTTTAATTATCGTAAATTTCGGAGGATTTTTTATTCTACATTTTTATAAATTATTTCGCAATGAAGTATACATACTTTTAAAAAAAAGTTCAGAGGGGATTGAGTGTAATTTTCTCCATCTATTTATGTTCACAAAACTACACTAAAAATAATAATAAGTTTTTGATTAATGCTTGGTTACATGTTGATAATGAGATGGGACTGACTAAACTAAATATACAACAAAGGGTTTATTAGAAAAATGCGAAATAAAACCTTAAAAAAAACACTTTATATAATTAAGTTGAGTATTATGTGAAGTTAATTAAGTTCAGTTAAATATTAATCCAAATTTTAGTGTGACAATTAAAAATAAGGAAATCGTTCAAACTCGGTTTTTTGTTAGATTTTTTTCAAATACTTATAGGGACACCTTAGAGAAACAAAATTGAAAAAAAATATTTTACAAAAAACTCACTAGAGTAACTAATCAAGAAAAAGCTTTTGAATAATGAGCTCAAAATTATATTGATATTCTAAATTTTCCATATTAGCTATACGATATGTTTTATTAAATTTAATAAGAAGACTATCTATTCCTGTTATGACTACCATATTATTCAACTTCTCGTATTTTTATTAACTTTCTCGGAGTTTAAAAAACTTTATTATTGGTCTAGAAAATTTCAATATCATTTCAAATAATACTTCCTTTTCTCTTGCTGATTGCTCTAATAAATAGAGTGCAATAATCGTTCGATTTTGAATCATTGATTTTATGTCTTCTTTTCGTCTTCTTAATAAATCATATTTTTGTATAATTTTTGAATTAAGAAGTTTTTTAAAATAAAATTATGCTGTTTATCCGTTCGTCCATCTGATTAGTTCAGAGGTCAAATTTTCGAACGTAATGACCTGTCACAATACAACTGGTTATTGGTTACTGTGGTTAATTGGAAATTTAGCCATGGCCAATACCAATTATCTCGTATAACACTCCGTTTTGTATTAATCCGAGATACTTTCCCTTCTTTTAAGTAGTGAGGCACAATTATCTTCATTATACATATTAACCAGTAACCAGTCAAAAACTTATCTGATTACCCTGGTGAATTTAGATTCAGATATACAGTTTAAACGGTTAGAAATAGTGTTTAGTTGTCGTTGCAGATCCCGTCTCTAATAAGTTGACATCACGTCAAAAAAATTTTTTTTAAGAAGTTGAGGTAAGGATCGTACAATTTCTTAAATTTTCAGATAGATTGTGAAAGTTTCATAGCTAGAATTTTTTCACTTAAAATATATTATTCCGTACACGATAATAACCTTGAATAATTCCCTAAAGCCATTTTTTAAGGTCAAACACTATTCATATTTCTTCAGATAGTAATCCTCAACCGAACGGAACAAGTATAGATTTCTAAGATTAGTCCTTGAATACTGGTTAAATCTGAATTGGTTCAAGCAGGTAGTTTATTTATAAATTAAATTAAATTCGAAATTGAATGGTCTTACTTAAAAAATATAAAAAAATTAAAAAAAATATGGTTTGAGAAATAAATGTAATAGGATATCTCGAACTTATAAACATGATTTTTCCAGAAATTTAGATTGCCAAATAAACTTTTATTTTAAACTCTTTTAGATATAATCACTGGAATTAAACAATGGGGTGTTATAGATTTCCTTAGAAAGAATATTGAGCAAACTACTATTTATTCTGAGTAATAAACTCCCTCCCAGTTCATTGAAATACATTTATCACTCTAATGCAATTATGTTTTTTACCAAAGAATTTAATTTTCTGGCTAATTCTGCTCCAATCTTCTCTACTACATCATGTGGAGCAAATAAACTATTTTCTAACCCTTTTTGGAAATTAACGCTCAATGGAAAATTTCCCTAGCAATAAATTCATAAATTCTAAAGAGGAATAAATTTGAGGATGGATTTTACTAGACCGGACCGGGTGCTATATAAAAATCCTACGCCACTGTCTAGAAAAGAGACGGAATTGTAGGGTGGATAAAAGGTAAGGGATGATTGTGGTGTATCCGGTGTAGCGTGAAAGGCATGACATGTCCAAAACACAATTTATCGCTTCCGGTCACACGGAGATTATTCTTTAGGAATCATTTTAGGAAAACGTTAGTTTAGGAATCTGTCACCTAGAATAATAGTCCCTAAATGCATTTGAGTGCATCCACTTTTTTATTTAATATTCAACTCAACTGATCATTTAATATTTTATTTCTCACTGAAATATTGTACTTGTTGTCAAACCAAGTGTAAGCAGGGCCTTATAATGGGTACAATTTTGAGCTAAACTCTGCTAATTGAGAAAGTTTAATGCCTGAGCGATAAGCTGTGCAAAATCCTCACAAACTTTGTACTTCATATACTATTTCAATTACCCCATGATTGAACAAAAAGCAATGGGATGATACTTACTTTTAGGTCGTTCGAACAGAACAGCAACGAGTGGAGGAAGGTAGTTCTTGGTGTTTCGGAAGGGGAAGAAGTAACCGGGAAAGCCTCTTCGTGGGAAGTATTGAATATTCCCGATGTTCTCCACATCAGCCGGATTTTCACCCTCACACGACACCCAAACCACGTTGGTCTGTAAACGTCTCTGATTTTATCAAATTTGTTGAATATGTATTCATTTTTGGTATTAGTGCAAAAATTAAGACTTTTGTTACATTCTCTTTTTTTCTCATTTTCATCTTCATTTCAATATTTTCTTTGGCATTTTGCTCTGAAAGAATTTCAACTTGGTTAGATTAGAAGAAAGAAAAAAATAAATAAATTTTGGCACGCTCACGAAGATTGCAATCTCCGCGGATTACCATTAAGTGGTGTTGACATCGAAACTTAAAACAGAAAATTGCATAACATTTTTGCATGTTAGTCACAGTGAATCCTGTTTATATTTATCAATATGCTCCACATAAAGCATTTTCACGGAGAAACGGTTCGTTCAGCCAATTGGATGTGTTTAGTAATGTGCAAATTCGGCTAACAAAAATCTTACAAAAAAATAATACTTAAATTTAGTCTAGGGTTGCAAGGGGGTTGAAATGTTCTCCAATTTTTCAGTGGCACGCAATCAAGAATTTATATCAAAATAATAGAATTCACAATAATGAAATACGTTGCATTTTTTCTAGCTTACATTCAAATTAAAATCAAATTAGAACAGAATTTTCCATGAAAAAAATTTAAAAGAAATATTTTCATGGTTTCTGTAAATATGTTTTGTTGATAAAATATGGTTTTCCAAAAATTTAAATCGAATATGATACATCTTTAAATAGACTATTTTAAAATTAGGATAATTATAAAATATTCGGTCCATTTAGCGTTGATGAAAATTATATACCATTGACCTGGTTTTGATTTAATCCTGATAATCTAGCCGTACTACATTTCAGGTGTTTTTTGCCCTTTCCCTCACGTGTATAAATTTCCAAACACAATTTTGAACAATATTAATTTAAATTGATTATTAATATTAATTATTCAATGAATGTTATTCAATATCTAATTGTGAAGGCTCTTTGAAAACCTAACGAGAGGACAAGAAATCTCCGTACCGTAACGCTGTAAGAAGCGTAAATAGGAATTTGTAAATCAAAACCAGGGTAAAAACCATGTTCAATTTTCATTGAAGTTCTTCAAAGAGATCAAAATAGGATGTATTAGGGATATCTATATATACCTAAATCGTCTTATTACAGCCTACATGGGATAGAAAAAATTCACTTGGCAAAATTTTAGAATGGCCCAAAGTTCCGATTTCCTAATAAAGGTTTTAGTTGCTGTAAATTTTAGAAATTACGGCTAATCTTTAAAAGATTTAAGGAACAAAAACACTGTTTTGCGAAACTCAGGGAAAAGTGTGCTATCTTCGGGCGACTCAAGCTTCGAACAACACATTTTTTCTAAGTTTTTAACAGATTTCACCCGTAGTTCTTTTCAATTTCAATTTCAATTAATTCAATAATTAATTTCAATTCACTTAATTAAAATTTTCACTGTCGAGCGGAAAGATTTAGAATTTGGTTTTAATCTTGGTTTTACCATCACGAAAACCCCTTTTTAGTTGCCGATACAGGGGATGCTGGACCCGGTGACACAGTGGATCTATTTAGTCGTCAATAAAAATGTTAAAAAAAAACAATCCAGAAATGAGCCGATAACTTCAACTTTAAAGCACTTCTAACTTCAAATTTAAAGCGTATTAAGCGGTCTTTAGACAAGAGATTTAGCCAAGGATTAAGCCTAGTTCCCGAAGGGCTCAAAATCCTATATGGCGAGCAATTTCATTGCCTTTTGAGAGCCTAATAGGTCATTTATCCTTAAGAATTCAGTCCTAAGTTAAATTTTTCCAAATTTCGTAATTGCCAATCAATTAGAGCAGATAAGCCATTTGGCTAAGCCTTAGGTCTGAAGCCCATGGTACTGTTCTTAAGTAAAATATTTGGATTAAGGGACAATTCGATCACCGATGATCCAAAAAAAATCATATGGTCATCTATAGTTTGGCACTCTCTTCCTTTAAAACTTCAAAAAATAATATTGGCCTAATTTAAATTCGATGAGTTTCGAATTTTAAAATTAATTTCCATTAAATCATAGCATTATCACAAATTCTATTTTATTTCTTATTTTATAAAATGTTTCTCCAAAATATTTCTAAGCATATAGCTCCAGTTTTGATCTCGAATAACTTCCTATATCCAGATGGAATATAAAATCGTTTAATTAATTAGAAATCTATATTTCTTGTCCATGACGAAGCATAAGTTTAAAGACTTTTTGACTTGTAATTCAAAATAAGGAATGTCATTATAAGAAGCGAAGTATTTATCAATAAATTGAATATAAAAAATTAATTTTAGACTGGAGCAAATTCCTTAATATTTTTTTGTGAAAATGGTCAGGAAGTAGTTTGTAAGTAATTTGGTAAATAATTTATTAAAAGCAAGTTCAAAATAGGGTTTATAAGTTGTTAAAGCTTAAAAATGTTAATATTTTTCTAGATATTCTAGACAAAGGGAACAGTATAAGAGTTATGAACAATTTAAGAATAGTAAGTAGGTAGGGACCTATTTTTAAGCTGTGGGGCTACATTGTTATACGATTTTTTCGTAAATTTCTAAAAGAAGCTGATTTGCAATTATCTTATTTAGTTCCACAATTGTTTTGTCTATCTAAATTTCATTACGTTAAAGCCCAGTTTCTTTTAGAAAAATGCTAAAATATCGTATATCATAATGTTGCCCCAGAGTTTAAAGTAGCCCCACCCCCGCATAGATATTAGGTGAGATTCTTAACAATCTCACCTACTATAATCCTAACAAAATTTCATGTCGTCCGATCGACCTCAAACTTGGCCAAAATGTGTTTCAGCACTTCCTGATCACGAATATATATGTGGCTATTTTACGTTCCCGGCCGGCCGGCCGGCCGGCCGCTCTTTGGAGCTTAATAGCTCCTAAACTAAAAAAGATATCGACTTGCGGTTTTCGGCAAAGGTTATATATCGGGTGAAAATTGCAACTTGGTGCATAGACCCCCCACCCCCCACCCCTCCTTCCGCCATTTTTAAGACCCCCCTTTTTTTGTTTTCTCAATAGCTCCGCCCCTATGGCATCGAGCGGGCTCAAATTTTAGTATGTTATAGCTGGGCCTTAGAGCTTTCCATCAATACCAAACTTAAGGTCCCCCGACCCCCCTGACCCGAGCTATAAGGGTCCAAAAAAAATTTCTTAAAATGGCCATAACTCCGGTTCTAATTGTCAGAATTTAAAAAGTGAGTGCTTTTTGGAAAGCTCTCGTGAAATGCCAATTCCCCTTCTAATATCGCAAGTTCATAAAACCACCGCTAGGGGCGCTATTATTAAAAAGAAAATTTTTAAATCTTATAAGTTAA
Organism: Phlebotomus papatasi; assembly: GCF_024763615.1. Classification (NCBI taxonomy): domain Eukaryota; kingdom Metazoa; phylum Arthropoda; class Insecta; order Diptera; family Psychodidae; genus Phlebotomus; species Phlebotomus papatasi. Next base: position 44,630,624 of record NC_077224.1, read on the forward strand.
ATAACTCAAAAATTCCATTGTGCATCGGGCTGAAATTTTAGTATGTTGTAGCCGTTGATTATACCTACCAAACAAAAAAAAACCTTAAGTCGATCTAAAACCCCTGACCCGAGCTATAAGGGGTCAAAGTTCGAACATTGACCGGCCTCTATCTCCGGTTCTAACTAACATAGCGACCTAAATTTTACCTTTTTGGTTTCGTCTCAATGAGCACTTTCAGATGGAAGTTCAAAAAGTCACCACAGGTGGCGCTGTGATAGCGTCAAAATTCATCGAAATTCAAAGTCACTTTTCTCAAAAACGGCATTGTGCAAGTTAATGAAATTTTAGTATGTTGTAGTCCAGTCTAGGACGTTTCCAAAATGGTGCGTATGTGCGCTGTGGTTTCAATAGAACCGGAGATATGAGGGGTCAAAGTTCACGAAATTCAAAAAATCATATCTCCGGTTCTATGTGACCGATTTTGATGAATGAGGGCTTAAACGAAAGATCTTACCAAATTCTACAGCTTTCTAGAATATTTGAACTTCGTGGGACCAACACCAGGGGCGCCACAGTCGAAAAACCAATTTCAATATCACATAACCTCAATTATCTCGACTGTCGCTGAACCGATTTTGATGATTACTTCGACATAATTGTAGGGGACATTTGTCTCTACATTTCGTCCATACATCATTTTCCACTCAGACTACGCTATCACTCCGATTTTGCCGTTTAAGTGTGAAAAAATTGATTTTTCCCATAATAACGCTTTGAAATCACTCAGATGCCAATTTGACTGCCTCTACTCCACCAAGGCACTTAAAATAGGGGTTTAAATGGAAAGTCCCACAAAATACAACAATTCTTTGATATAGTTGAAGTTCAACAAATGACTACTTGGGGCACTCTGGATGAAAAAACGAGTTAAGAAACAAAAAACCTCGCTTATCTTGGCTTCTGAGTAATCGATGAGTTCAAGTTTTACGGCAAAATTATAGAGAACATTCTGGTCTACATTTCACCCATATAACACTTTTCTGTCAGTTCATCCAAATCCTTGATATTTTGGTTTAAATACAAAATTTGTATAATTTCACGAATTTGATTCAAGATAACTGAATGGCGTCTCCCAACTTCAGCTCCAAATCGAATTTGCATGCACTCCGAGTTAGCTCGCGTTAAGAATCTCACCTACATAAGCCGGTTAGGATTATCTGTCCCTTTCTGATTACTTTTGACTTAATTTCTGACTACAATAGAATATTTTACTGAATATATTCTACTGATTTATTTTTTAAGAAAGGAAATAAATTTATTATAAAAAAAATTTTTTATACCAAGACTTCAATTTTAGCCAATGTTTTTTTGGCTGTTCCTCGAAACCAAAATTTAGGCTATCGGGTTTTTTCGCAATATCTCGACCAGCTTTATTTACTTTTCTAATTCAACAAGTTTCAATGTTAGTTGTCTAAATGTAAATCTAAATTATTTAGGATTTCTGAATATTTTCTACAAAGTTTAAAATGTTTATAAAGTTTGTAAACTTTTTCGGTAAGCGATAGGAATTCAGTTGCTAATCTTGTAATCAAAGTTATGACTGATTCTATCAAAATAATAAAATAATAATAACGATTTTTCAAAATTGTGAATTCCTTTTTCAATAATTGTCCTGAAAACTCTGCCACTGAATGAAGAAGAAAAAATTTGGTATTCCATGATATAATGCAACCCTAGATAAGGCACTTTGTGTTAATCGAATATGAAGGAAAGGAGACAGAAATGTGTGCGCTTCACGATGAATATTAAACAAGTACAAAATCACAAGAAAAGAATGAAGAAGAACAAAAAAAAATAGATTAGAGTGAAAAATTTTCTGTAAAGTACATTTTGATGGGGATGAATTTTGTTATGGCATTAATTTACACACGAAACACTTTATCTTGCAGGATACACAAAAAAATGGACAAAGTGTTATTCTGAGATGAAATATACAAAGTTTATATCCTGGGATGAAGAATAATGTTGCGAGATGAAAGAATCATTTTTATGGTGAAATTTCCCTTGCGAAATGGAAGAAAACACATATAGGATGGAAAAATTTTCAACTGATCGATACTTACATTTTTACTGCCTCGTTTTTCCTCAGCTGCGACATGCTGTTTCAAATCTTCGGGCATGTTGTCAGGTAACGTGGTAGCATTCGTGTAAATATCTGGGATCCAATTGAAAATCTACAGAAAATTTTTGCATAAAATATTAATTAAAATCTCATTCATTTGGAATATTTACTGTAGGCAGGACCATAAAGTAAGAAACGCACCTTATTTAATTTTAAGAATATGCACGGTGATGATTTCGGGAAGTTGTACTTCTTTTGAGCAGTACATGGATCCCAGCTGGTAGCTGGTACATTGCAAACTTTACCCTCCGGCGGGGGATGATCGAAGTCACAGTCCACACGATTTTCTACCTTGGTTTCATCCATATACGCTGCAAAATAGAAAATAAGCATCTTTACTAAGAAATTTATTTAATTTGGCTTTTAATGGCATCTCATGTTACCCTAAATCTCATGATAAGTTTTATCTTAAATTCTATTAAAGACTTCAAATATTGAATTACAGTAAAATAAATCAAATGCAATCTACCATGTATAATCCGCAAACAAATCTGTGGTTAGAAGGTTGAAGTTCAAATTCAACATAACCCTTTGGAATTTCAATTTTCCAACTTGCATATCCCCATTTCGCTTGAAAAGTGAATGAGATTTGGGTTTTCGGGTTGAGGAATTTGGAATGCAAAAGATTTTGATGAAACTGCTAAAATAAATGAGGAATTTTGTTGACGGTTGCCAAATTAATCATTAATGTAACGGTGTTATCACACTTGCACATTAAAATTTTAATGTGATTCATATTAATTGTCGTTTGTGAGCGTCTAAATATATTAATTGTGTCTTTGAGTCACTGAATATTTGGGGTTTTTCTATTTATTGATAAAGAAGTGGACTTGGCCTGCAAAAATAAGTTTAAATTTACCTAAAGCATTAATATTTTTCACATTAAAAAATTAAAGAGAAAATCGCATTAATTTTTCGCATTAATGCTATAAATCAAATTATATCAAATTTTGCGGGCCAAGTCTATCTTTTTATCAACAAATAGATCAAATTTTGAATATAAAATGATTCAAATACACAAATTACACATTTGGACTCTCACCAGCGACAATTAATGTGAATCATATTAAAATTTTAATGTGCAAGTGTGATAACACAGTAACACTGTTTAGCTAAAATATTCTATCTTCCTTATTTTTCTTTTGTATTTATTTGTCTGTTTTTTTTTTAGTTTCTTTTATTTATATCTAAAATTTCTTTCAGTATGGATCCAAATTCCTCTCTAAATTAAGCAAGGTAGGTACCAATGGTAAACAGTTTTACCTCAGGCAAACCTTTTAAATCTGGAAAATTTCATGAAATCAAAATTTGCATCCTTTTCTTTCCTGAATGTTTGTAATATGTCTATACAACTCTTTCGCACTCAAAATTGTATTGAACTAAACCAAATTTGCCGTGATGTTCAATAAAAAAAGGAGAGTGTGAAAAAGTGCAACAGACAATTGCGAAACGTCTGAGAAAGTAAGTTGTGCATATTTTGGTTTCATGGACTTCTTCTGATCTAGAGAGCCTACAAAACCACTAAAAAAATAGATTTGGTCTGTAAAATTTTGAAATTTAGTTAGTACTGACTCTGGCACACCTTTTAAATCAGGAAATTTCATGAAATTAAAATTCCACATGTTTTTCTCCCTCAAACGTTTTCCATATCCCTGTCTCACATTTTTCCACATTAAATTAGATTGAACTAAATTGAATTTGGCGTGATGTTCAAAAAAGAAGAAGAGTGCAAAAGAGTTGGATGGACTTATCCAAACAATTTGAGAAGGAAAAGGATGTGAATTTCTATTTCATTGAATTTTCATGATCTAAATGGTACGCCGGAGCTATAAAAATTAACTTTTGGGGGCAATAATATGATAACTTATTTATTTAATATTTCCTTTGACTGCGCACTTGAATGAGAATTTCATTACTCTTAAAGTTCTAAATTGAGTGCAAATTAATTTCATTTTTTCCAAATTAAATTTAATTTTTTATGCCTGTGACAGCACACTTTTTAGCTCAGTATAATTTCATGAAATCAAAATTCGCGTCCTTTTCCTTTTTTAAAGAATTGCATAGGTCTATGGTGTCAAAATTAGATTGACCTAAATTGAATTTCTTATAATGTTCAAAAGAAGAAAAAAAGTCCGAAAAAGTGGGATAGGCATATGCAAAGCCTTTAAGTAAGAAAGGGAAGTGGATTTTGATTACATGAAATTTTCCTGACCTAAAAAGTGTGCCGAAGCCATTACTGCTTATTTTTATAATGTCTAATTTATAATTCTCTTTCCACTTAACTTGCAGATAATTTTAGCAAGTATTTACCTTAAACTTTTATAATGTAAAGAATTAAATTATTATAAAAATGAGCAATTTTCGAAATATAATTGAAATTAGTTAATAAGAAAATAATGGCTTTATAAATAAAAAAAAAATTAAGAATAGCGCACAATATAAGTTAAAAGGTCTTCAAATAATGAATAACTATTAAATAGTAAAAATAAATAAAAATTGCAAATATTATTAAAATAAATTTAGAAGATTGTGGTAAATGATAAACTTTGAAAATAAATTTATTCATAAGACAATTTTATTGACCTGATAACTAATAATAGCCACGGATTTAGAAATCTGTAGCACTTTAAGGGTTAAAAGCGCTTAACTAGTATAATTGTTTTAATTTTTTTTGTGAATTCTGAACAATAACTGCAGAGAAAAAAATATTTCGTAAAATTGTTTGTAAATGTTTGTGAATCCCTATTGGGGACTTACAAAACGTTGGTAAATTGTACTACCCACAGAAAAATTCGTAAAAGTTTATCCTCCTTACAAGCATTGTTCGTAACATAATCATTTAACGAGCATTTTTTCTTATACAAACATTTGTTAGTAAATTTTCGTCAACATAAAAATGTTCGTAAAGTTATGTCATTTTTTGTAAAGCTAAGCTTTTCCAGATATACAAAAATGTACGAACGGTACGAACAAATGTTTGTAAAATAACAAAAATATGCTCGCCAAGTGCTCGTATTACAAACAATGTTTGTGAAAAAGTACAAACATTTACAAACTTTTTAGTGAGTTATACAATTTACGAACCTTTAGTAAATCCCCAGTGGAAATTCACCAACATTTACGAACAATTTTGCGAAATATTGTATTTTGTGTAGTATTTTAGCATTTATACAGGCCAGCAAAACTTTTGTATAGAGTGGCTTGGCTGAATAAATAGCCCACTGTATAATCTAGTTTCGTTCTCCCCTGTTTAAACCAGCGATATAGCAAATGAAATAGTAATTTTGTATAATTTTTCTGTACGTCAATTTGCTTCATGTACATTAAATTTAAAGAGTATTTAAATAAAAATATGTTACCCTATTTTGTTCAGACGCCTTTTCGAATTATAAAATATTCTTTATGAAGAATTTGCTCTTCATAAAACTTAAAATCTTCAGTGAAATCTGGAACACATTCTTGAGAATGTCTCTAACGTTTCATTTTATTTTTTTTAACTAAATTAAAATTTAAATAACGACGTAATCTTATTGTTTCTAAGTAAAGCAGGAAAATTGGTAAATTTCTTACGTTTTAGGAAATCATCAATCTCTTTAACCCAATACTCCATATTCTCAGGACTCGACGCCTTGTACCAGACCAAAGTACTCTCGACATTTGACTCAGGTGGCATTGGCCTAAAGCCCAAGCCTACAAAGAGAAAACACCCATAAGAACCTTATGCAAGGAAGTATTTTTTATTGCAGAAAAAAATCACCTGGATTCGTTCCAATTAATCCGTTTTCCAGCTGCCACTTTGGCATGTTTGTATCTAGTGTTTGATAAAAGACAGCTAACATTGCTGCAAAGAAGCCACATAGTGCTGCGTAGAACAGGATGTAGAAAATCAAGATTTTCGCTGCAAAGACAAGGTAAGAATATATTTTAATACAAAATTGCTAAGGGAATGTCACAATATTTGAATTATTTAAGGTATATGTTGAAAAAAAATTCCATTTCCTGGGATATTCATGCTATGAAACCATACATTTTTCATTTTTTCCACCCCATTCTGTGGCAGTGACTGGAAAATTGTACAGAGGGTACAAGAAGTCCAAGTTTTCACCCTCACCTCATCCCTCATGATCATGATATTTTATGTGAAGTCTTACATAAGGTTTCATTTTGAATACACCATTTTGCAGGAGGAGTTGAAAGTTTCAGCACGGTATAGAGGCAAAATTAAATTCTTGCAGCCAAATGGGCGCCAAACTGACTAGCCTTCCTTTTCGTCTCCAAAATGTTCGAAGGAGACAAAGAATCGATAGCAATGTTGCTCCCATAAAGCACATAAAAGCAATGTTACAATAAAAATCCACTGTTGCAACTGTCTTAACTTGCGTTATTACGTAACAAATACGGAGTAAAAATACCATAAGCATGATGGTTGTGAAAGAGCAGAGTTGAGGCAATGGGGTTAAAATATGCCTAAAGGTCAAACAAAGAAAAGTGCTATTCGGGGGTGCAAATGAGTCTAACATTACAATAAAATACCTTCCAAATATTGCGACACCCAAGGGTGAATAAGCTTTGTTACATTTTGGGGCCGATTGAAAGCCCCAAAAAATATCCAATAATAGCCCGAAAATGCGACAAGAGGAAATAAACAGAACTCTTGCAATAATCAATAAATGGGGTTTATCGGGGCAATTCACTGAGCTATCTAAACAATGAAAATGTTAATTATGCACAAGTGTAATTAGAAAACACATGTGTTAGCGTATACAAGGTATACTTCATTGAGGAATTTTCCACATGAAACTGCGAAATTTATGTGAAAACTAAATTGGAAAACAAGTTCAGATATTAAACCATAATTTTTCCTTATTCTTTTCATAGATATCGATGAAAATGCAATTTAGAAAACAACAATTTATACCATAGATTTTGAAATAGCAAAACGGCTTTCTTATCACTCCTACTACATTACATTTAAATTCTGAATAGATATTGTCATTCTAAAATTTTGAGCTTGAAGAATTCGTCTCTTTGTCTTGCATCGATTAATAGAAGCCAAACGGTGTTGTGTAGCATCTTGGGGTCTTCGAGAGATCTCTACTAACTAAACTGAATCAGAGAAGAGTTATATGAACAAAATACTAAGCAACAGAAACTAAAAATCCTGCTTAGCTTTATTTAAGCCTTATCAACAGGTGATAAAATGTCTAATACCATAACTTTAGAACCCTATGAATGCTTGGAAGTTCTAAAAAAACAGATAACACGATGGGACTAAAATGTTTTAGGGACTTAGAAGCACGTATCTAGTAGCATTATGTGTTGAACACACTTGCGACTTAAGCCGAGAGACGACTTAATGTAATTGAAATCAAAATAATGATTTGTCTAAATTCCCATTAATTTCCCACTAAGTAAGCTATTTCACGTCTTGATCCGAAAGATGGATAGTCAGAAACTGATGGAAATATAATCTAATAATTATTTTGATTTATAATTACATTAAGCCGCCTCTCGGCTTAAGCCGTAAGTGTGTCCAGCACAGTAGGATAACTCATTAGGGAAATATTCTTTGTACATCGTAATATTTCTAAAACAAAAGTCCCTCTTTTCTGAAATTTGCTTGTATTAGTTAATAGTATAGTATAGTATAGTATATTTATTTAATCACAAAATAGGGTTCGTCCCTCTTACAATTGTGATAAAGAGAAAGAAAATTAAAATTAAATAACAAAAGAACACAGAGTTAAAGAGAAAAAAACAAAGGTGGAAAAAAGAAGAGAAAAAAAGATAAGATGAAAAGATGCCTCTTTAAGATTCACTCAGCCTGTATTCGAAAAAAACCGCCGAATTCCATCCGCGGACCTACGTATGTCACTGGGAATTGCGTTGTAGAGCACAACACCCTTTACAAAGAGTGACCGGTACAGACAATCACTCCTGACCTTAGGCACTATGAGTCCCCGAACCCTGGCCGAACCCCCCCTCACCAGAAGACCCGACAGGTACTGAGGACACCCAAAAATCAGCAAATGAAACAAAAAGAGCACGGCTCTTGAGTTCAAATGAGAAATAAGGTCACAGCCGATAAATACATTTCTATGGGGAGTGATGTGGTCCCGGCGATTTAAGCCACAGATATACCTGACACAATTATTGAAAGAGACAGTTAAACGACGAATGGTGTCACTATCCGCCGCAAAGAAAAGCTCTGCTCCGTAAGTAAAGAAAGGAAGAAGAAGCGCTCGCGCGAGGAGCAAGCGAGTGTCATAAGGTGTGATGTCCCGGAAGCGCCTAAGGGTATACAAGGAGTAGTTGACCTTTCGGCAAATTGAAGTAGCATGGTCTGACCAAGATAGCGTAGAATTGAAGATTATTCCAAGGTTTTTAACCTGATCTACGATGGGAATAATATCTCCGTGTAGGAGTAGAGGAAAGAAATCAAATGAAGGGGTTTTCTTATAAATGATGATAGCTTGGGACTTTTTAGGGTTTAGAAGCAAACCATTCAGCAACGCCCAGTGCTCAATTTTGGAAAGATTAGAGTTCATAAGATCGAAGGCACCCTGTGGATTAGTAGGATCACCATCCACATAGATTTGAAGGTCATCTGCATAAAGATGAAATAGGCAATTTAACAAGACTGAAGGTAAATCATTTATAAAGAGAGAGAACATCAGAGGGCCAAGAATTGAACCCTGAGCAATGCCCTTACTTAAGAATGCAGGTGGTGAAGTTTCATCACCAAATTTGATGACATGTGATCTACCAGAGAAGTATGATCGAATGAGGGCTATTGCAGACGAAGAAAATTTGAAGAGACTACACAACTTGTAGCAAAGAAGGTCGTGAGGAAGGCTATCAAAGGCCTTAGTGAAATCTAGAAGAACTAGAATCGCAAAACGACCACGATCGATAGCTGAAGAGATGTCATGGTTTACCTTGAGAAGGGCAGAAGTAGTACTGTGACCTTTACGGAAACCCGACTGAAAGGCACAGAGGAGTTCATTTGCGGTCAGATGTTGCGAAATTTGTTCGTGTAGAATAAATTCAAAAGCTTTTGAGAGGACAGGAAGTAGGCTTTAATCGAATTTAGTTTTTAGGATTTATAATTCAAATTATCTTTTCGAAGGTTCAGTTTTCGCTAAAAAGAAAAAGAATAAAGGTCTCCTGAAAAGTTTGAGAAAAGCGAAAAAACAGTGGCATTAACGTCATTAAATTTACCTACACACCAGGTATTTCTATTTACGTAAATCTGACAATACTTCTCTTTAAAGCATTTAATACAATGAATATAAAATTGCAGATTTATAAAACATTTAGAAAAACAATTTTCGTAATTTTCTCCTTGAGATTTCTGCTTTTTTAAATAACGTAAAACTTCTGCAAAACGTTCTGACGAAAGTTTTTAAAAATTTACAAATTTACTGATAAAATTTCTTCAGAAAGTTCTCCAGAACAGATTTTCAGTCGTAGTGTAATATTTTTTGTAGTTGAAAAGTTTAAGTACCGTCGTTGCGGGTGACTTTGCACTCGGGGGGTGACTTTGCACTCTGCTGTTCGTGAGACTTTGAACAATTCTATCACTTATTGATAGTCTTCGCCGATCCGGTCTACCATGTCAAAGTATATAGGGATATGTTAAGTACCAAGTAAGGTACAATGATCCTCAAAAGGATTCTTGTGGTTTCAGTAATAGTCAATGAAATGCTAATATAGGTATTTTGTCAAAAAACGGCTCCGTGAAAAAGTTATCTGAAGGTGCAATTTTAAAATCGATTTCAGAGTAGTAAATTGCCCAAATCTATTCTAAATTTATCTGGTTAGAATAATCCACTTCGATTTTGTTGATTATTTTTATTAAAATATTTTTTTTCCCTATTACCTTTCTAAGAACGCATGATTTATGTTATAAAATTGCATGTAATGGTCTTTCTAAAGCTTTATTATAAAAGTATTTGGCTAAAAATTATCCAATTTTTTGATAATTTAAGATAAAGTGACCGAGACCTACAAGATGGTGTGGTCGCCATCTTGGTTTGACGTTTCTGTCCGCCATTTTGAATAACTGTCAAAACCTAAAACTGGTCCGATTGAACTGAAATTTTAGTATGTTCTAGCTGATGTCAAAACCTTTTCAGAACATATATAACATCCGACCTAGGTCAAGCGATTACTACGATTGTTACTGAGGCATTTCATTTAGATTTTAAAATTAAGGATTAGTAAATAAAGATCGCCAAAATATGATGATTTCAAAATTTTAAAATTTGAGCCTCTGTATCAAGGTAAATACTTGACGTAGACCAGAACATAGATACGTTCTGAAAAGGTCTTGACATCAGCTAGAACATACTAAAATTTCAACTCAATCGGGCCAGTTTTAGGTTTTGACAGTTATTCAAAATGGCGGACGGAAACGTCAAATCAAGATGGCGATCATGTCATCTTGTAGATCTCGTGCATATTACCCTTAGATGTAAAGATCTTCATTGTCGTTTATTATCAGAAATTGTTGATTTTTTAGTATTTATTAAAAAGTGCAAAGTCACCCGCACCTTATACCCAGTGCAAGCCTTTTTTCTTGATTTTTTTAAACATAGTAAAATTTTATAAAATTAATGCTAGTGGCACAAAATCCATTCATTAATAACTGAATACAAATAATTTTACTCAAAAACCCCCCTCCCTTCACTTTAACTATCCACTTTTAGAGAGCAAAGTTGAAAAATAGCGAAAAAACGTGCAAAGTCACCCGCAACGACGGTATATTTTCATTCATTTGTTGAGTGGTTACAGAATTCTGGATAATGATTCTATTCCAATAAGAAATGAACATGTTTTATTTAGAACTTTACTGTTCTCAAGTTCTTCTACGTAATCGATTTTTTTTCGAAATGATTCCTGTCATGACTATTTAGTGGTTCTGGACCGTGTCGTGGACTAGGCAGAGAGTCGAGACTGGAACCAAAACATAGAAAAGTCGATAATGCAGAGCACTCGAGAACAGTAAAGTGCTAAGAAAACATGTTCATTTTTTCATTGGAATAGCACAATAATACCTTACATATCGCTATGCGTAATTTTTAATAAAACCAAACATTCCTCAATTATAGAAAGAGAATGTTTTAATAGAAATATACAATTATACTATCGAAAATCTATAAATTTATTTTTAAAAATATTTTATAGTGTTTATAGTGTTACACACCAGAGAAGAATATGTCCATACTTAAAAGCTTTCCTTCACAAGCGTAGAGAATTTACTTCAATATGGACATACATTTCTCTCGTATGTAGAGGCCATTAGAGAGAACTTGTTATTTAATATTTGTGTATTATATCTTCTGATTTACTTAATTATTATAGTTATAAAAATAGAATAAAACTGCAATCAGACGAGAAAAATCTCGTATGTATTTCTATCGGTTAATTTCGGTTATTGTTGCAGTTTTATTGAAAAACTTTTACTATTTACTTACGAAAATATACCTTATATTTACGACTTTAAAGTTTAAACCTTGTTTTGTCATACAATTTTATCGACAAATAATTTTTTAGCAGTGCCTGAATTCTTAGTCTGAACTGGTGACTTTGTTTTCACCAAATATTTTTCATTAGTTATTGCGAAATGTCAAATATCAAATTTTATGAGCCTAATAGGGGAATGTTGGCATGGTTCGCACAGAGTGAACCTTGAAACAACGCAAATTTTATCTTTGTTTACAAGGAGCTAGTTCGTCATTTTTTAGCCATAAAATAAATAATTATTAAGCTCATAAGACACGATGAGAAATAGTAAGTCAGCTCTTTGCAAACAAAGACAAAATTCACATCGTTTGAAGGTTCACTCTGTGCGAACCATACCTACATTCCCCTACATACAAAACAAGTTTGTAGAAACAATTTTGCATAGTACTCAAACTCAATTTGCTTTACAAAACAATTTAAATCATCAAATCATCAATAAATCTATAAAATAACATTTTCTGCAGGAAACGTTAAAATTAAACTATTAGTTTGATAGGCTAAAACAGATAATTCGATTATGCCAATATAAATTTAAATGTGTTTGACCAAACTAATTAAAATTGAGGTAAAATACAATTTACATATCATATTCATTTCAAGTGGAATCGGAATAGAATGAGGATAGATGGATGCCAACAATGTTTATAAGGACATTACATACAATTATTATTGTATTTCGTCAAATATTGGATGTTCTAGTGCACAATCCTAAAATACGTAACGATCTAAAATCAATTCCAGAATTCATTGGCTCAATTACGTTTACATAAATACGTTAAGGCAAAATTTCGCAATTTGATATGGTTAATTTTAACCTTTTGAATGCAATTTTCGAAGACAAATTATAAATAAACATTAGTAATATTGATTTTAAGTTTAGACTTACTTTATTATACAATTGAAATAAGTTTATAATTTCTATTAACTCTATAAACAAATAAAACTCATTGCTGTTCCTCAATGAATGGGAGGTTGGCAAATGATTCAAATCTTTCATTCAAGTTAAAGTTTTAAACAAATTGACTGGCTCATAAAATATATGTATATAGACATGAAAATTCTCTATTATTGTTGTGATATTATTGATGTTATAAACTTCATCAAAATATATCAGAGATGTTTTACTTGAAGTGTATACTGATCAAATATTCTATAGATTTTACTGATGTTCATTGTGATCTTCATAGTGAATATCGATTTCCTACCGATAAAATTGATGAATATATTAAAAACCCATTCCGAAATAAGAAATTGCTTAAGATAAATAGATTTTAGAATATTTGAGCATGAGTAACAAGCATACGGACAATTAAAAATGTAAATCCGAGAAATGAATATCATTTACGGGTACATTACCGATTAAGTCTGATGCAGCCGAATTGGAAATTACAAGATTTTTCAACCAACTCCAAATTAAAGTAAATCGTTTAAAATAAGGCCCTTTAATGTGGTTAAACTTTGACCTTCAAAATTCGATATCGAAATATTTTTCGAACATAGATGTCCAAGGAGGAAATATTCCCCTTGACTACCTCCAAAACATATTCGAAAATGAAAAAAAATCTAGGAGCCGTTTTTCGATGGGGAAGGAGGAGATGTGGGAGAATAAATGAAAATGTCCTAGATAATGTTGACTTACGGAAGGGGGGGTCGTTGAAGACCGGAAGTCGATATCTCCAACCGTTTGGCCTCTAGCGTCGTGTCATAAGTTAAAAAAGGGATTGATTGCTCTCCCTTTGAGTTCGAGCAATAAAAATCATTTTTCGAAAGGTTGTGAAAATGCAGATGAAACAAAAATTATATAATGGATATAAAGGCAATTTAAAACTATTTTTGCGGGCCAAAATTGCCTTTTTTATCAATAAATAAATCAAATTCTAAATAATTAAGTGATTCAAAGACACAAGTCTGATAAACAATTGTGATAAAAGGGTATGGATCCCAACAGTCTCAGTTTGATCATCGAGAATATTTAGCCTGTAATATTTCTCAGTTAAGATTTATCCCAAACTGCCAGACTATGGCCTTACGCTCTTTAATTAGAAGCCCTGTACATAAATTTCCTGAAGCCCAAACGGTAAGAGATATCGACTTATGGAATTGTGTAAACCATCCAACAAGGACACATTATCTCAAGCCTCTTTGTTTTGACTCCTACCTCATCTGTATTATTAAATTAAAAACTCATATTTTATTCATTTCAAATTCAACCAATTAGCTAAAAGCTATCCAGTCCCATATTTATTATTCGACAAAACAACATGACCTATTCAATGTATCTTTAAAACAAATTATTCTCGAAAGCTCTTAAAACTTTGAAAATACCACGGTGTTTTGTGAAAGTTTCATTTATTTCTTTATTTCCCATGAGACTAAAATTCTCAGTTTCAAATGTTCGTTTTGGGGTAATGTTTCCGAATGGGGTTGGAGAAATTTTATCATTTCCGACGTGAAAATTATTGAGGGGGGACACTACCATGAATTCACTCTGAATTTCACCTAAATTCTCTATCTCTATTTCCAAATGAGACAGGAAGGAAGCATGGGTTGAATTCTTATTGTGGAAAAATGTCCCCTCATATAGAATTCATGAGGCCTGATGGAGACAAGAGACACAAGATGTGAGAGCTATTGATTTATAAATAGCAATGTCATATGATTGATCAAGGTGAAAGAGGAAAAAATAATGCCGAGAAAAAAAAGCACTTGATATTATTTTGCTTCAACCCTTTCATTTATGGAGGGTTGTTCGAAGAGCATAAGCATGTTAATATTGATTACCTCAGCGATCAAAATTCAATTCTGTTCCCGATATCGCTGAACAGGGGAATGCTCAGTGGCCCAGAAGCGCCATTTACTTGACACATTAGCAATGTTCAATAAATCGCATTCCATGTGAGACATTGGAGACATTCAATCAAACACAGTGAGTATGAGGAGAGAGGAGATATTTTCGAGTGATACAATTTTGCTTCATTAATCAAATCATGTTGGATAGAAGCTACGCTGGAGACAGGGTTTATTGAATTACCCATTTTATGTAATGAAAAGCCCACCAGTAGGAGATGCCACAAATGAAATATCGATGTCAAATGCACCTCTTCTGCCAGAATACGTTACGTGTCACTGACATTGAACAATTCTATTAATTATTCCACTATGTTCATTAAATTCCATTTCTGATAGAGTGCATGACGTCAGCTGCTATCTAAATCAAAACATAATGCAATGTAATCAACAATTCTCGCAGGCTTTTTTTTGCATCTACAGCGCCATCTTCCTAACAGAATTTAATATATTATTTTTTAGCTACTATAAATTGAATAGACAATGATTTGGCACCGAAGCCTTTTATCGTAACTTTTCATCACCATCGTGATTATGAGTGACCCACACCCCACTGAACAATTTTCCTCACTCACCGGAAGAGCCCATGAATATTTCCATTTGACCTTTCTCCTTCCTCCAAGCCTTCGTCTTATTCAATATTTCCGAAATAATAATTACTCATTTAAATATTTACTGTCGAAGAAAAGGCGTGGCAAATTTTCTCACCATGATCCCTTTAGATAACAATAACAGAAGTGTTCAATTGAAATATCAGAGTTGGAAATTTCTATAGAATATTTCTTATTATTCAATTAAACAATATTCTTAGAATATTGCCAATCGATATTGTCAAATTAAATTTTATTTACTAAGCTGTTCTTAGTCAGATAGAAAGACAACAGCCTTGTTTTTTTTTCACACGATAGGGGAGACTGGGGCAAAAAATCACAAAACGGATTTTTTTTAGAAACTACCCGAGCGCCCCAGAAATTTCTAATTAACGCAGTTCTATAGGAAATTTACCGCTCTACATGCGAAAGTCATTTTCCTTTATTTTTGTAAGGAAATACATTTATCGAGCCGTTTTCTGAAAGGTGATCTTGTGACCATTCTCGAAAATGAGGGTGGAATCACCACTTCTCGCCAGTGCCCCACTTCTCGCCACTTACATTGAAATCGCTATTTTTCGCAATTTATGAAATAAATGAGTCGCAATTTTTTTGTATTGTTTCTGCTTCTACGCATAGAATCGAAAAATAATAATTATTCATTTTGGATTCACGATTTTGATCACTTTTTAGAGCAATATTTTAAGCAAGTGCATCGAATCCAACATCTCTTACCAAATGTACTAAGTGTCGTCAAATTTTCATCAGGCCAAAAATACCTATTTGGGTAAATAATTTGTCTATTGAATATTTAATTGCACTTGTGGAATACATAATATTTGTATTTAGTCAATTAATATTTCATTTTATATTATTTTTGTATAAAAATGAGGCATGGCGAGAAGTGGTAATATTCTGGAATTGATTTTACCACCTGTCGCCATATCTTTTCAATAGGCGACGCTAACTTCACTTCGTACATTCTCAGTTGTCAAATCTGCATTGTTTACTTTCTGCAAAAGCCCCATAATTTGATTTCTCAAATAAAAGTGAAGAAAAATCATTTAAAGAGAGTAATAATAAAGTGATCACAAGGAAAGAGAAATGGGGAATGTATTCTTTTCATAGCATTGCCTAAAATAACCGAGTGTGGTTCTTTTCAAGTGGGTGGCGAGAAGTGGTTACAAATTTTACAAAACTGGCGAAAAGTGGTAAAAAGTGGCGACGAAATGGTTATTTTTGCATTATTAATAAAAATCAGTTTTTTAAGTAGTCCAGCGTTATGTTCTAGGATTATTGTTTTCACGTATCTAGAGCCAATACATCTAAGTAACTTTGTGTCAAATTTGACTTATCTTGTAACAAGGATTCAAAAGTTATGACTAAATGAATTTAATTTTTTCATTAACATGGCGATAGCCGGTTATTCCACCCTATAGGGCAAATAGTATCAGGCATGGGATATTATCACATTTTGAATCGTTTTGTTACGGTCTTCCGTAAATTAAAAAAAAATACCTAGATGACATATTTTCATAGGAAATTTATTCCTCTACAACTTTGCAAAACACCGTTTTCTCTATCTGAACAAGAAAAACGCTTTTCAAGCTATTATAGAAAGAACACACAAGAGACTGCAAATCGTTTGACCAATGCAAACAACAAGAGGCGACACATGATAATGACGTTTCTTTTCGCCATGAGACATCAGAAATTGCTTCGGTTTTTCTTACTTTTTGCTCCATACCTTTTGTTACTTTTTACCCCAAAGTGCTTGTTTTTAATAAAAAGATTTCTTGAGAAAAGAATCTTTGTAAAATTATAAAATAGATAGCGACTTCGTATTCAATGAATCCAAATCATTTAGGAAATAACCACAAGTTCATAAATTTTGAATAATCAGTAGGTAATAATTGATATATTCTTCAAGGAAAATATTTCAAAAATAGGGCTAAAAATTTCGATATTTTTTATTTTCTAAATTCCTTGTTCGAATTCTAAGAAACCGCTAAGAAAATAAATTCTAAGAAATTTTAAGCCGCTATCTTATTTATCTTGGAAGATATTTAATTTTGAAATTTTCGATTTGTGACTTTTTGCCCCAGTCTCCCCTACTGATGACACTTAAGGAACCTGAAAAAGAATATTTTCACCGTTTGGCTCACCAACGCTCAGATGGCAATGGACATAAACATTGCACTCTAACAAATGTTTATATTTTTATACATATATTTTATGACTTTTAAAAACACCTGCTCTAAAGCATTAAATATTAATAAATTGAAATTGGCATTAATTGTTTGTGTAATTTGAATCTTTAGCCTTTCTTTATGCTTTAATGGTATTTTGACTAATTTCTTCAGAATTTCTTTAGATAGGAAACTATCATCAATGTAAGGATTTACAGAATATTGATCATACACTGAGAAAAAACGGGGGTGCGATTACCTTTTTTTCTCATAACTTTAACACTTTTTAGGTGTAAAAATATGTCAACATTTTTTAATGTTAATTTTACACCTTTTTAAGGGTAAAATTAACATGAAAAGGATCCTTTTAACCCCTAATACACCTTAAAAGGGTAATATTTACACCGATTTTGGATCAATACTGCAGGGTAAAAGTAACATTTCCGGAATGTTATTTTAACTTTTTCGGATTTCTCTCAGTGTTGGTAATTTTATATGTATCACAACTGTTTCAGTTTTAAAGTTTTTCATAAGGAATCAGGACAGACTTTATTTTTATCTGACTGATAAGTGTCTTTCCTAATCAATTTGTATGTTTTCCGTAATATAATAAATATATAAATAATAAAATAGTGGGAATTGCAAATATGTTAAAAAAAATAACAGATACTTTAAATTTGTTATATAATTTGCTATAAAAAAAAGATTTAATAAGTGAACCAGAATATAAGTATGTCAATAGTAGGGTCAAAATAACACTTTCACATCTTTCCACTTTTCTAGTTGGCGCTAGTTGAACAAAATCTGTCCATAGGATTACTTAATCGACTTAATTAAATTAAATAGGTATTTTATATATAAAACACAATGCAATGGCAATCTATATATTCGTATAAACATATAAGTGACTTGATACTCGGACTATTATCGCCATATACGGCAAACAAACCCTATTGCATTGTATATGTATTTGCAAAGTCCTATTTTCGTAATTGGTTTTTGGAATTTCAACTCTGTTGAATCGTGAAAAGCTCCGGCACCCAACCCTGAGGGTGTGAGCAATAAATGAAAAATAGACTCTCATTGTGCAATGTTGATATTTTCCGTTGAGTTTGAGAGTTGTTAGCACGCAACAATTTGAATAGCTTTGACGAATGTGGGCCTCAGACAAAGCCCTGAGGGTTGGATGGCTCAGGTGCTTTAAGGAGAAAGAATTGGGTGTTATACACCTGTTAAATTTGAACACACCTTGAATATGACAGAGAGTATTCGCCCTCATCGACGTAGACAAACCCTCACTGTTGCTTTTCTTTCTTGGAGTTCCCTTACAAAAATTATAGACGAAGGATATAACCCCTATCATAGTGGAAGATTTTGGGGTTAAAATGATTATACACGGAGATAGTTCTGGTTCTCGTCTTTTCCATATGCTTAGCTCATTTAATTGACATGGAAAGAGAGAAAGAATAAGACATTTTGTAATATTTGGGTTATAAGGGTGAAAATGAAAAAAAAGACTCGAAAATAGATGGGATTGCTAGAACTCAGCTCCTAAATTTGGCATAGCAACAAGACGAAGCTTTCAGAAGCTTTCACACCAATTTTCCCCTTCCAACCAAAATCATCTCATAAGACAGCAAGAAATAATATATACTTTTCCGTTTTGCTGTATTTGATGGAGATACGACCTGGCGAAAGAGAATACGCGTGTACAGAATACATAAATGATATACTCTCACCATGAATGTCATTTCAGTTTCTCTTTTTTTTCTATCTGACACTTCCATCCCAGCACTGAACACACCCTCAAGTTCCTGTAGTGACTATTTTATCTTTTGGGTGAATCACACGAGAGTGGGCGGCTGGCGAGACAATGTCTCGTGCATTTATTCATTATTCTATAATTTGAATATCACAGTTAAAACATGCATTTTAAATCTAAAAGATAAATGAGTCACTATATTTTACAATTTCTTTATATCAAATTTTAAAATTCAACAGTTTCCGTTTAAAATAATTATGAATATAAAAAAATTGAAATACTGTCATTTCTATTGACATTAGAAGACTAAAAGCCTTCCCCTATATGATTTTTTAAATAGTTTTAAGGATGCTGTAGAATTGAAAAAAAGTAAAAAACTATTTTTCACTGAAGAAAATGTTTAAGAATTCTCTTCTCCCTCTGTTCCAAAAAAAAAAAATCATACATCTTATCATACAAAATGTAGGAGAAATCGCGCTACCTTCGGACGATTTATGTTTCGCACAAATCATTTTTTTTTCAATGTGTTATAAATTAAATAATACGTAATAATAAATATTCTAATCATAATAAATGAATTTAGACCATCATAATATTACATTTTAATAGCTAGTCCAATGCCTCAAATTTTCAGAAAAGCGCTATGGGTGAAATTCATATGAAGCATAGAGAAAAAATTTAATTGTCCGAAGCTTGAGTCGTCCTTAGGTAGCGCGCTTTCCCCTACACAGAAAAAAAAAATTTGTAAAAATGTTCGTAAATTTTTGTGAATTCCTATGGGGCAGTTACAAAATGCTCGTGAATCGTATAATCCACAAACAAGTTCGTAAAAGTTTGTACTTTTTTCACAAACATTGTTAGTAACATGATCATTTGACGAACATTTTTTTGTACTTTTACAAACATTTGTTCGTAAATGTTCGTAAACACACAAAAATGTTCGTAAAATTTTGTCATTTGTTCGTAAATGTTTGTTTATCTGTCGAACATTTTACAAAAATTTACGAACAAATGACAAGATTTTACGAACATTTTTTGTGTGTTTACGAACATTTACGAACAAATGTTTGTAAAAGTACAAAAAATGCTCGTCAAATGATCATGTTACGAACAATGTTTGTGAAAAGATGTACAAACTTTTACGAACATGTTTGTGGGTTATACGATTCACGAGCATTTTGTAACTCCCCCATAGGAATTCACAAACATTTTCGAACATTTTTACAAAATATTTTTTTGTGTGTACTAGCAAACGTACACTTTTTTTTGGAGTAGAGGGAGTATTATTTTGGCGCAGAAGATTATTGTGCATAACCAGAACCCCTCTTAGAAAAATTTGGATTATTTTAATAACATAGGACACATAGGACATCCTAATTTGCATAAAAAGTAGACCAAAAAGATTCGCATACTACCCCAAAAAATTGAGAATATCCTGAAAGTGGAGCCCAAATGAGGGATTGTTAGCCACTTTAATTAAAATTAATGGTTGAATTTCCTCCTCAATTATTCTTTCACCAGAACATAAATATTCAATTGTATTCCTCTATCGCATCATTCCTTCCAGTTTTTATATTCTATTCACACGGATTTGCCGGAATAAATTTTTGCAAGTATTATGGAAAAGCAAAAGAGTCCTAATGTGATATAAAAGCCTCTAATTTAGAAACTGTTGTGGCAGAAAGAGGGTGAATTTCCACCAAGAGGCACACAGTCTCAAATATACAGCTGAGTTTATTGCCATTTGAGGGGATAAGGGGGTTGTAGGGAGGAAAATGTCAGAGTTCAGTCAGCATTGTAGACGAAGGAGAGAAAGCTGATTAAGATGGGAGAAAAATGTGCTACATGAAACTTCTTCACCCGACTTTTCGGCCAAGTTTAAGCGGAACAATTCTCTGACTATTTATGGTAACATTCTGCAAGTTGGTAGATTTAATATGTTAGTGCTTATGGGGCTTGGGTTCTTTTGTTCTTTACGATTTTAGACTGAATTCGTAAATGCCCTAAATGTAAACCATTTTAAATCACCTTATGTTTAGTGTAAAATCTCTTTGTAACCTAAAGTGTTTAAATTTAAGATTATAAAAACAGTTTCAGCTTGAAAGGTTGAGTCAAGGATTTCTCTAGACTTCACTAAAACCGTGTTTTTGGTTTATTTCAAAAACAAACTCGCTTTAGTAGTTTATTTACGGTTTTAATACTCTTCTCTTATCCGGCGCTAAATTTTACGGTTTTAATACTAATTGATGTTATTGTAACCATAGGTTAGCAAGATTGATGTTGATTAATGTTGTTCCAAACGAATAAGCCATGGCTAATGAAAGCGACAAATATGTGTCTGCTAGAAATAGTACTATGTATTTCCGGTTTATAAGAGTATTAGAAAAAAGCTATTTTTAGTTACTTGTTTTCTTCTAAAGCAACAGTGCAGTGTTTTAGGGCCATTTTTTGTAAAATCTGTTTTAAACAGGTACGGGGAACAATTTTTCAAATGCAATACCAAATACTTATTCTAATTTAACAAATTTTTACTAAAACTTATCTAAATATTATTTTTATTTAACTTAGCTTCAAAGAGCTTTGAAAATTTATTGCTCGCCATTTCCTTCAAATATCTTACAGAAAGTCAATAGACAAAGTCGATCGATAAATCAACAGTGCAAAATAAAATTTATTCTGTATTGTTTTAGCGATCGGTACAGTACATGGAAGCTTATTACTAAAAAATGAATACTCAAAAAATGTATAAATACATTAGTTTTTATAAATATGAAATCGTTTTGAAAGTTCAAATTCCAACACATGGTGCTAACACAAATCTCCATAACCCATAATATAGAACACACCAAAAACAAACGCTACTTAACTGGACGGGTTAAATTACATAATAAAATATGAGATAGATTACCAGAATATACAGTTTATCTTCCTAATTTATCCAGAAAACAATATTTATCGGTATTAGTTCATTATTATATTTCATTTAATTAATAAGTATGCATTTGATTTTGTGATTAAATCATTTATTTGAAATGCTCAAAATCCCCAGATAATAATATCAATATTTAGGACAGTCTGCATTTGAAGTGGCCATCGATAGTTATTGACAATGGTTGGGGTTGGTATATTCTCAATCCCCAACAGAACATTGATTTTATTTTTAAACTCTTTTCGAGGAAATGAGAAAATATTGTGATGGAATTTTCTGATAAAATTTTCTTCTCTATTACGGACTTTTTATATTACATATATACCATATATATATGGTTTTCTACCAATCTTTAGAAGATTGGAAAAGAATTTATTGGTTTTATCGTGGAAATGACAAGAAATATGGACGTAGGATTCAATGGAATTTTTCGCGTCAATAATGAAGAGGAAATGTCTTATAAATGGCGCACATGGATTAAAATTAGAAAGCGATAGATTAATTCAAATAAAATAAAGACAGAAGAATATGACAAATTACCGTGCAATTTTGAAATACTTTGAATGCTGTTAGAGCATTCTGAATGATGGCAAGAATTCATTTAAGAGTTATGTAATCTAATCTAACAAAGTAGAACACAACTCCTTCTTATTGGCCATTTTAGGAAATAAACTTGGGAATAAATAAAATTAATTTGCTCATGACCTTTTCATACTGTTTAGCTCAATATTTACCCAATTTTTGCCTATTTATCAAGTTACATTTATTTACTAAAGGCTGTTAATATAAACAATTTTTCTAATCAATTTTCCTTAATACATTTTCCCTTTTTCCCAACTAAAAGATACTCTCGATAATGTTTTTATTATATCCATGCACATTTTATACTTTTTTGATCAATTGGCAGATTATTCGATCATCACTGTAACCCTTTTGTGGTCAAATTGTAATAAATGTTAAATATCAAAAGAAAGAGGATACATTGAGAAAAATTTATTTATAAACTAATACAATTATTTGAAATTTCACACGTATTACGCATTAAAAAACGGGTTGAAAATTATATATTTTCGGTGTTTTAAGTGTACGTACAACTTAAAATGTCTCTTAAAAATACTTTTTTTTAATTTCCTCTAAGGTCCTTGACATATTCAGACGGTTTAGAAGACTTGCAGGGAATGATATTATGCACATTTTAAGCCTGAG
The DNA here is from genome assembly GCF_024763615.1 of Phlebotomus papatasi. Classification (NCBI taxonomy): domain Eukaryota; kingdom Metazoa; phylum Arthropoda; class Insecta; order Diptera; family Psychodidae; genus Phlebotomus; species Phlebotomus papatasi. The sequence goes on from NC_077224.1 coordinate 44,653,839, forward strand.
ATAAATAAAATTCGACTTATAACTGAAGAATTGAAATTAGATTTTCCGAAAACATTATAATAGAACTTCAAATTCGTAGAAAAATCATATGAAGTGTTTAACAAACTGGTTTCAGATTTGAGATTCTTTGAGGATCTCTCTAATAGTTTCACCCCTCTAATAAGCTGTATCAGTATAGTATAAAGATATAGACAAGAACGTTAATTTGGATTTATAGTGGATCTCATGCTTTTTAACAAATTTTCTTATTGCTTCACTTTATTCATATATAATATTTTTCACAAATTTGTAATCAGTATCAGCAAACAATTCTTGTGAATATATTGGAGCTGCATAAGGTAAAATTTGCCGAAGGCAGCCAAAATCCCGAGTGGTTAAAATTTTGAAAGGGACGAAATTATATGGAGAATAATGTGTAGAATAATTTCCCAAAACATAGAAAATTTCCCTTTGCCTCCAGTAAGATGAATCCAATCGTGGGAATAACTATGATACTATTACGAATTCGGAATTTTCGCTTTCCAAATTTTGGTCCTTTCGGGATTTTGATTTTCGGGTTTTTGCGTTCGTGATTTCGACTTTCGAGATTTTCACCTGGACCCAAAATTTGGAATACTGAATAAAGCGGAATTCCGGACAAATCACTTTGGAAGTTTGGACTATAATAATCTTAGAAATAATTTTGTAATTATGCACTTCTAAAGTCTTTTGGAGATTTATTTAATCAAGCTATAGGAGACTTGTATGAGCTTTAAAATGGTTTGACCGGAATCCTAAATTCAAGTATTGCTTCCGTATGGGGAGGTGGGGTACCTTTGGATTGGGGACCTTTGAAATAGGGCTTTTTCCTCCTAATTTTAAATAGATCTAAGTTTTATCAGAACCTAATTTAACTTTATAATTGGATTATAGGACTAAATTATAGGTATGGTGGTAAGCAGGACTTCCATTTAAAATAGGAGAAATAGGTTTATTTTAAAGGCTCCAATTTAAATGTACCCACTTCTCCCTAAATTCCGTGTATTGGTACAGGAATACAGATTACACAAAATTTGTTTATGGCAGCAGCAACAATGATAAATCTGAATTCAAGAAATAAAACTACATAGGAGTGTGAATAAGTTCCTATTGTTTCTTTATTTGTATTATACTAATGAGAGGGCGGCGGGGTAAAGCGATAAATATAGCCTCTTCCTGTCAATACCTTAGGAGGAAGTGGGGCACCTTTGAAAGCGGGACACCTGTGAAATTGGGATTTCTCACCTATTTTTAAACAAAATTGAGCCTTATCGTGATATAATTTAGGTGCACAAACATATTGAGAAGCTAAATTACATTATGATATGGCTTAATTCCACTTAAACATAGCTGAAAAATCCCAATTTCAAAGGTGCCCCACTTTCAAATGTGCCTCACTTCTCCCTATATTCACCTACAAGCAAATCAGAAGCCTGGAATGTCCCAGTATATATGTACATTCAGGTGAGTAATAAAAGATTAGGTAAGCAAACTCATTAGAAATATAGGAACCCGATGTTAACGAATAAGGGATCTGATCCCTTAAGAGAGGATTAGACAAGGGAATAACAAAAATACAAATGCAAAAGCAAGATGCAGCAGCTACTGGTACCGGAGGCAGTTGACGAGAAGTCGTTAAGGCTGGACGAAGTTAGTGCGAGAGGTCCTATTCCTTAAAAGAGACTTTGCAACCACCCAAGTAAGTAAGTAACTTGTATTACATCCGTTGCTCCTTCAAAGCTTCGTTCAAATGCACCAATTGTCCTCGATAGACACCTTCAGTGACAGTTTCTTTTAGACATTTAGGTGAAAGTGTCCAGTGTCCATGCTTAGTATTATCCCAAGTTTCTTAATAACTAAATTTTTCCTATCTTTCTCAATAAATATTATTGCACCCTATGCAATAGGCACTTTCCCCTATGGCTAATAACGCTATACCCAATATCCGACTAAATACAGAGCTTTAAACCACGATTTCGTTTTTATATACTAAGAATTGCCATTATGTATCCACTTTTCATCTCTATAGTCACTATCCGATGCAAAATCCCTTCCTTTTCTGGGCATTAGGGCAGCCGTTTACATAAGCCTTGTTCAGCTCGTTCGACACCCTTTCAATCGTTCCCAATGTTTGTAAATCTAGCGATGAGAACCAATGTATTATAGTCCTAGTACAACTCATTCTTTCTCCCTGAAATCTCAAACACGTGTTAGAAAACGCTAGTCAATGGTCGTAAATTATTTTGATTATAAAATACGTATACCCAAGCGAATCAGGGGGCATTCGACCCTAATCACTAGGAGATTTCGCTAAAGAATATGAACTTCTATGTAACTCCTAGCGATGAATGATTTTCAACAAATATGCATTCCCCAAATAGCTGTTTCTCATCATTCGTCTTCGCACTTTTCCTTCAGCTTTTCCTCTCTATAGGCCTCTTTTCTCTCACGTCGTCTGTGCGCATGACGTCATGTGACAGTGTGGCATGATGACGTCTATTGCGGTATCGCGGGATGAGGCATGAGGCCTTCGTGAAGGGGGTTAAAATATTTATAATAAATGTGTCATGAGAGAGTCTCAGGCACGGCAGGTGCTCGTCTTGTCGTCAAATTAAGTGAATTCCACCTCAATTATATGTTCTAGGTTCTCTTCTGACTTGGTACACCACCCTCTTTCTCATACAAAGGTTTGTTCTTTTTTCGAAACTTCAATGCGGGCGTAATTGTGCGTTTGACCCTCGCCCAACGTCCGGACGTCCAATTTCTCCGTCGGTTTGGCACTCAATTAAGGCACGAGGATGGTGAATAAAAAAAAAAGACCAAGGAAATTGACGTGATTGTTGAGCACAACTAATATGACATTTATTGATGATGATGGCATCCTTCGTCACCGTATTCAGACAGATATAAAATTAAAAAAATGCAACCGAGAATATTCATAATTGGGTCAGATGTTAGCACGCGAAAATGGTTCAGTTTATACGTATATAATATCTTGGCAAAATATCAATTTTCCACTCTTCACGCAAAAACATTGTTGATTGCAAAAGAAAGACAACAAAAGTTACAAACAAGAGGCATATTATACAAGACAATTTGTCTCCATTTACACGAGCAATGCCGAAAGATGCTATGATGAGGGAATAGTAATCAATTTAAGTGAGTATTTCCATACGAAAAGACACAATTTCTGAGGCTGAAGAATTTCCTAATTGATATCAATGCGTATTGATTGTTTGTGTCAATTGATCTGAGGCAGAATTTTATTGAAGAGGATGCCATCAATTTTCGTTTTTCTTTCATACCCTGATCGTGACTTTCACTTTGTCTATAAATAACTCAAATTCATTTTGTGACATTTATTTATCAGAAAGATAAAGATTAAATTAATTTTTGAACTTAATTTTACAAAAGGGCTGATAAAGTTCAGTTTTCAAAATTTTGTCCCCTTTTTTTTGAAACTTTTTAGAAAATAATTATAACAATTAAAATAATAATATAAAAATCTTATGGAAGAAATATGTTTAGATTTAAAATATAATTTCTAATCAATTTTAAATGTCCTATGCTCCATTATATATAGTATTTTACTGAACACAAATGTTATTGTCTGATCAAAATTTCTAAAAACATAAAAAATGGAAACCATAGCGTGTGACACCTTTAAAATAGGGTTTTCCAATTACAAATGAAACTGGACCTTAGGGCCCAAATCTCTAGCTAATCCTCGAGAATATTTACCCTGTAAAAGTGGACAGTAAAAGAAGGATTGGGCAAAAGAAATTTATGCAAAAGATCTATAAATCGATGATCCTGAGTTTTCAGTCTATAATGGTTTAGGATAAATCTTTAAGGGGAAATGGGGCACTTTTGACAGTAAGTCACCTTTGAAATTGGGATTTTTCACTTATTTTTAAATAAAATCAAGCCTGATCGTCCTCATCGTGATATAATTTGACTGCACAAACAGATTTAGAAGCTAAATTACATTATGATATGGCCTAGTTCCACTTAAACATAGGAGAAAAATCCCAATTTCGAAGATGCCCCACTTTTAAAAGTGCCCCAGTTCCCCCTACTGCCAAATTTTATAGGCTAAATACTCAACGATATAATTTAGCTCCACAAAATCAATTGTTAATCAGAATTATGTCACGATAAAGCTCAGTTTCATTTAAAAATCGGCGAAAAATGCCCGATTTTTAAGGTTTTCCAATTCGAAGATGCCTCACTTCCACCCAATACTTTAATTCGTGTAATGAAACAATTTTGAAAAAGAAACAATAACAAAATATAAATCATCTTGACAACTTCAGTTTGGATTAAATTGATATCTGATCATTTTTTTCGTCATATACAAAAAGAAAACATATTTTACTGATTAAACTGAGAATTTGTCTATAAGAAAACGTTTTATTTAAAACGTATTAAATGGTATTAAACTATTAACAGTTTACAGTTTTTTTTTAATATATTTTTACTTTTACATTAAGTTGTATAATTTAGAACCTCTCGGATTTTTAATTTTTGTTTTTATTTTTTCAAAGTGTTTATTACTTAAAATTATTTCATTTTATTTGTGGATTATAGAGCGATGGCCTATAGCGGGGCTCTACTGTAAATTCTCTCTGGGGACTTTCGAAATGTTCGTGAATTGTATGACCCACTCAAGAGTTCTTTTTTCTCAAATATTGTTCGTAAAATGATCACAGGGCGAAGATTTTTTGTTTTCTTTTTTTTAATATTATATTTGTTCTTAAAAGTTTGTAAATAATCAGAAAAATTCACGTAAAACTTCATTATTTTTTCGTAAAGCTTTGCCAGATAAAAAAATGAAGAAAATTGTTTGTAAAAGAAAAAGATGCTCGTTACGTGATTATGAAAAGGGGTGGCATAGTGTCCCAAGCAGGGGGGCGACATTAGCTCTGAAAAATGCAACCAGTTTTAGTGTAAATTTTTTCATGTTTTCGTACACATTTCACGAGATATCTCTAAAACTACGTAGGTTGCCAATTTGGGTTTTTCGGTTGCCTATTCTATATTAAATTGGCTTTTATTTTGTATTTGTATTATTTCCTAATTCATTCTATAATGACAGAAAATAGCTAATAAACTGAAAAGTTTTATCGGCACGTTAGAAACATATGGGAAACTATACTGAACCTCGTAACTCAAATTTTATACCAGTTCTATGTTATTGTGGAGTAATCCAAACCACCCCCCACTTGCGTATTAATCCGTTATCCCATGATTCATGCAGAGTAGCGGACTTGATGTCGGCAAGTTCGCTTGCCATTGACATGGACCGCTATTGGGCAAGACATGCGTAAATTTTATGCCTCGACACGATTAATAATACACTCAGTCCCGGCATTTAATCCTTCGGAATTATGCACCTGACGGAATTATGCACATACAATTATGCAATTTGCCTACTTTAGGGAGTCAATTTATGAAATCATTTTTGAAATACGCCTGAATGTGTAGTATGTTGCGACGCGGGAATTTGAAAACATTTCGCTACTTTTTCAGAATAAAACTTTTATTTCTTTTATTTAGGTAAATTTTTTAAATATTCTAACCATTTATTGAAGAACTCTGGCCAAAAAGTACTGTTTGTTAATGCAGTTCTATTACCCAGTTGAACCTTTTTTTCAACTACTTTTACTCCGCGTAAAATTCGTTCTACGGTCAATTTATTCATAAGAAAGCCCCTGCGGATATGCAAATTTTCTCGATGCCTAATGCCATTTCGCGCGATTTTTTTGGTCCCGAAAATGTGCATAATGCCGGGATCTAGTGTAATAATTTTATACCTCGAAACTATAGTTTCGGGTTATGAAAAAAATTAAATCACGGTGAGACCCGGCGTGCTTTAGAAATATGTGAAATATCATATGCCAATGTGGCCTACTTCCCCCTAAACAGAAAAAAAAATATTTTGTAAAAGTGTTCGTAAATGTTTGTTAATTCCTACTGAGAACTTATGAAATGCTCGTAAATCGTATAACCTACTAAAAAATTCGTAAAAGTTTGTATATTTTTTCACAAATGTTGTTCGTAGCATAAGCACCGGACGAACATTTTTTGTTATTTTACAAACATTTGTTTATACATTTTTGTTTATCTGGCAAAACTTTACGAAGAAATGACAAAATTTTACGAACATGTTTTTGTGTTGTTATGAACCTTTGCAAATATTTTTAAAAGAACCAAAAGCATTTGTCAAGTGATAATATTACAAAATATTGTTTGTGAAAGAGTACAAACTGTAAGGAACTTTTTGGTGTACGATTTACGAGCATTTCCCAAGTCCCCAGTAGGAACACACAAACATTTACCTACGAATAATTTTACAAAACATTTTTTTCTGTGTAGTAAAATCAACTGCATCATCTAAATTTATTAAAGATAATACTCGTGATTTAAATGATAAAATAGTGCTTTTGTAAATAGATAAACAAGATTTTTCTGGAGTGTATTTTTTTAACTTCAGAAACTTATTTGATATTACAATTTAAGCTTTGAGTATCTGTTTAAAATCACAAAACGACCCTTTATCAAGAAAAACTAAGTTTTAGAATCATTGGAAGATAATTGTAAAGAACAGGGCATGAAAAAAAGATAATAAATATTATTTTTTTAAATTACTTTTAGTGAAATTTATAATATATGTAGTTTCTAATTTTCGTACTTTCTTTCATGAATCTTTCTGTATGTGTTCAAACATTTTCTTCTGCATAGAATGTTATGTAAACTTTGTTCGTGAAACTGAAAGCTCGTGTTTTCCTAAAAAAAAGTAAAACACATATAAATTTTATTTATATTGAATTATACGAGGAATTTATCAATACAATATTTACTGAAAGACTGTTTACCCAAAGAGTGGGGAATATTCTAATCAGAATTGTACATACTATTGAGTAACGAAAATAGTTGAGAATATATCTCTATCACCGAGCTATTTATTTGAATTTCACAACTTGTATTTTACAGCAGTGACTCATGTGACTAAATGTTTGCCAATCTTTGGCGTGAAATGATTTTCAGATAAATTAAATTTGCTATGGAAATATTTTAAATAATACAATTTTATGGATGAAGGTCACTTTATGGACTTTTGATTAACCATTTTAGCATGATTATGTTCGAGTTGTTCTTTTACAATTTTCCACTCATTAGATTATTCCTGTTTATGATTCCCAAAGGATTTATATTTTAATAACATTTATTTGGGTCAATATACAGAAGAGCATTTTTAATGAAACTCCGAATGCGTAACAAATGATGTATGTTCAATCAATTAAATATCAATATAAACACCAATTGATATCAATGAAAAACCATTATTTCACACGAGAAAAATCACTTCACACAAGTTTGCGATTTATTGGCACAAATTGAAAGCTCTAAAGTTGATGTTTTCAGAGGAAAATTTAGATGTTCTATCTAATTTAGATGTCCTATATAAAATTCAGTGACAATGAATTTTCTTTTATAACTAAGAGGAACACAAACAACGAAGATGGGCTTTGTGCTTCGGTACTTAGAAAACCTTGTCAGAGCAACAATCTAAATTGTTTTGAAAAAGATGGTCCAAAACCAGACAAAAAAAAATGAGACACATGGAGGAAAACATGAGGACAAGTAATCGACTTTAGTGAAAAAATTGTCTTTCTCTTTCTCACAAGACGCAGCACAAAGTATATAAATATTTTCTTGTTTATATGCCAAAATTTGCTTCTACTTCTTTTTCACAACCATCGTGTGAGATTGCGGATATTTTTGGAATGCGTGGGTGTTGTTATATTTAGACTTTTTTCCTCATCATCAAGAATTCGCTCCTTAGGAGACTTCTATATCCCTATCGCAAAAGGAAGAATAAGATTATCTTAAGCAAGAGGCATAAGATAGCTTTCTCGTGAAAATGTTTCCCATCCTCCACTATGGATGATTTTTCTCATGATGTTTTTCTTCAGGGGTGGAAAATGGTGCGAGATAAAACTCAATTTGTCGCTTTACGAGGGGAAGACGGAATTTTAGGGACGTGTAACAGAAAATCAAGATAAAATATTAACTGATTTGCTAGATATTTCCACCATCCTTTCTATTTGCTGTGACTCCGTAGTATGGTTATAAAATTTTCGATATTATGAGAATCTGCTTGGGACCACTAGAAACATCGTCACTTGAATTATCAAATGTACTATCTGTTGTACAAAAGCATAAAGCAGATAAAAGAATTGCTATTTAAAGTAACGTAATGCTTATTATTAAACCCTTTTTTACTATCCTTATGCGGTTATAAGAATAGAGATTTCGTTACATGACTGAACTTTTATAATTTAATACAGCCACCCAGCGAGCACCAAACGCTAAGCCTTTTCAAATCAGCTGAAAAAATATATATTTTCAGCTGAGTTCTGCTAACCTTGAAGTGACACTAGCGATCGCACCGGCAATTAGTCAAAGTTATTCTTTTTCCCCAATCGTGTGAGAGACTTTAATGAACTTGGTTTTTGTCTTTCCTGAGGTTGCCGGGATTGAGTAGAAGCTAAATGTAAACCCTTTCCATTATTACAATTTCATGATTCTTACCGACAGTGTTTAGTTCTGCCATCATCCGCTGCGAGCGCTAAACAGTGCCATTTTCATGTATTTGCTTAGCACTTTTTGTTCGAGAGCTGCTGACTGGCCAGCAGACCGATTCAGCAAAAAATGCTGAAAATGCTATTTTTTTCTGCTAACTGTGTTAGCTGGGCAATACAGCCATATTTTTTCAAAACTTCTTCTACGATTATTTTAGAGTTAAATATGATTTTAAATTGTTATCATGTCGGAAAAAAAATTTGGGAAAATTAAAACTTTAACACTCTTTTTGAAACGGTTCTTAAACTACGCCCAATAATATTTTTAAGTACCTCCTACCGTCTCCTTTACAAATTGTTCATAGTCAATTTATTTTCTAAAATTCTGCATTGAAATCTCAAAGTGCATTGCGAAATACGGTACGCCCTCTAAAAATTTTTATTTAAATTTCAAATTTCTATTATTTTAATTTCACTTTTTCAAAAAAACTTCATTTTTGTGATGAGATGATATTTTACCTCTTAAAAATTCTCCTTCAAATTGAAAAGCTGTGCGCGACTTAAGAGTATTCGGATCTTCTGAATTTTATCATCAAATCATTAGGTGTGGTGTCAAAGATGGGCAAATCGACACAATTTGTATGAATAATCGACAGATTGACTTTAGCTAATACCCCTTGGATTTTATGTATTCAAATATTAATTGAGGATAACTGTAGCATTTTATGTTAAAAACACTCCTATAATAGCAAAGTGCCATGTTTTTGTAAAATTAACTACGCCCTCTTAAGGAGTTACGTAGGTCAAAAAGACAAAAAAGGAGCATATTTTTTTTTTATTTTTTCTTTCAACATAATACAAAATTTATTTATTTCACCCTTTTAGGCATATAAAAGTACAATATTTAAACTATTTTTTCTGAAATTTTCATTTAAAAATTTTAAAAATTCAGGTTATGAGAATTCATTTTCGGAAACCTCTTTGAAAAAAAAAACAATTCTTTTCAGTTCAAGGACTAATTTAACTCATTAGTAGAGGGAAGTGGGGCACATTTGAACTTAGAATTTTTCTCTTATATTTAAAAGTGAAATAGAAAGCTGCATATAGAGCTAAATTATGCTTCTCAATCTGTTTGTGCACCTAAATTATATCACGATAAGGCTCAATTTTATTTAAAAATAGGTGAAAAATCCCAATTTCAAAGGTATTCCACTTCCCCTTAACCGAAAAGTATGTTTTTTTTTTCTTCAGAAAACAATCTTAAAAAATCTAGTCTCAATGGCGAAATTCTTTAAGTTTTATAATTAAAATTAAAAAAAAAATGGTTCAAATGTTATATTTTTAAATCCTTAAAAGCTTGAATTAAATTATTTTTTATGATACAGAAAAAAATTAGAGAAAATATTATATTTTTTAGTCTTCTTGACCTATGTAACCCCTTAAGATTCTTTTTATTATTAAAAAGAACAATTAAAAATCATTATTTACAGTTTGTGATTTTGATAAAACCGAGTATAAAATTTAAAAATTAGGTATTTGTTTCTAATCCGCTTAAAAAAGTAAAAGTTATAAAGAAAAGATCGTATTTCTATAGTTTTTCTATCTTTGTGTATACAAAAGTGTAAATTTTCTGATGTTTTTATACCTACATATTTCAAACAAAATAGTCTTTTTAAATTGAGAAGTTAATGATTTGGAAAGATGAATTTTTGAATTATTTAATGTTCTAGAAGATTTTTTAAGTAATATTTTGTTTACTGAAATGCAAAATTTTCTTTGTAAAAATTTAGAAAACATTTGCCATAAAAATATCGAAAATATAGAAAGTCGACATATTTTGTGTTTAAAAACTTTTTAAGTATTAAGAAAAATCTTTAGATCAAAAGGGCACAAAACAAACTGAAATCTGAATCTCAAGCATCATCCACATGACCACATGTAGTTAAATATTTAACCAAAAATTTTAAAGAATATTATTTTAGTCTCATTTTTTTCTCTGACCACTTCGAAGAATTTTAAGCTTTACGGCGTTATCACACTTACACATATGTTATTACACAAATATGTTATTTGTGTCTTTGAGTCACTTAATATTTGGGGTTTTTCTATTTATTTGATAAAGAAGTGGACTTAGCCTGCAAAAATAAGTTTAAATTTACCTAAAGCATAAATATTTTTCACATTAAAAAATTAAAGAGAAAATCGCATTAATTTTTCGCATTAATGCTATAAATCAATTTATATCAAATTTTGCGGGCCAAGTCTACCTTTTTATCAACAAATAGATCAAATTTTGAATATAAAATGATTCAAACACACAAATTATACATTTGGACTCTCACCAGCGACAATTAATGTGAATCATATTAAAATTTTAATGTGCAAGTGTGATAACACAGTTAGACACTCAGAAAATCTTATTAAAATAGAATATTCTATGTAAGTTAATATTTAATTATATGTATCCAATATTTAAATTCAAATATTAGTGAATAATACTTGAAGAAGTATCATGGATATATAAAAGTGTCTCACAAACAGCTCTATTTATACAATCAATTTTGTGTCCAAAGCGTCTTCTTCCATCAACGTCACCTTCATACGCTATGTTTCACCACGAGACTACAGACGATTATACAAATGTCTACAATATGTTGTTGCTAAGCCAGTTCAAACTGATTCTGATGCAAAATACACAGAATTGTAATTTTTTTCCTCTCATTTTCTATTCATTCACACTCAAATATTGCTCGTGGTCATGGTCTAGCATAAGCCACAAGAATCGAGCAAAACATTTTCATCGAGACTTGCAATCGGCAAAGTATATGAGCATTTTCCCCAGATTTATTTTCCTCTCACATTAATTGTTTTCGTGGGCAGACAATTAATCTTGCACTAGTTGAAATAATAGCACACTCACTATTTCTACCACACAAAATATCCTTGGTAAATTCCGCGATGATCCCTTCAATTTGGGCGCAATAAACTCTATGCGAGTGTTTTGGTTGGAATTAATGTAGACCGAAGATTTGTTATTGAATAAATAACTATTAAATTTCTGCTGAACACAGCTTTCGCTTATTGAGAAATTCATGACGTATGATAAATAAAATGACGAATGAGGCATTCTTTTTTTTTATTTGATTCAACACAAGGAAGGCCTTCATAAAATTCCATCAGTTTTATTGTTGAGCTAAAAGATTCACGAGACTTATTGCATTTGTAATGAAAACTGATACTATATGGCCTTTTCATTAACCCTTTAATGTCGAAATTTTGGAATAATTCTTTCCAAAAATATGCTTAATGTGTGCAACATAATATTAAAGAGATTTAGGTTAGAAATCACACATGAGAAAGTCACTGAAAAATATTGATTCAAAGCCCTTGCCCTGTATAAATTGATCATCAAAATATGTCATCAAAAGAGGCATTTTGAAGTAATTCGAGTCAAAATTTTTCATTTTGATGAGAATTTCTCGCAACTGGTGCTTTCCAAAAATGGCCTCTACTAAAGTTCTCTATTCATTGGAGCAATTTTCGTCAAAAATTGCTTCTTTGAAGGAAATCGTCAGAAATCTTGTAAAATGAAGAGGCAACTCTTGTAGAGGTCTTTACGCGTACAAAGTAAGAACAGTATTTATTAACTTGTTTCTTCAATAATTTTTTCTAACCCATAAAATTGTAATAATCTAAAAAGTTAAAGTTGAATTTTATTTATTAAAGCCATTAGAATCGGATATATGAAATTTGCTTTAATTGCAAGGCAATTTAGATAATATGACTTATATTAAAATTACTTATAAAAATTAATAAATTTAGACCTTGAAGGTCTCTAAACATTATGAAAAATTTTAATCAAATTTTAGCGTTTTGAAGCAAATCGCCTGCAAATAAAAGATGACTTACTTCAAAATAACAAAAGTTTAACGTAAATTTCCACACTGAGAGAAATCCGAAAAAGTTAAAATAACATTCCGGAAATGTTAATTTTACCCTGCAGTATTGATCCGAAATCGGTGTAAATATTACCCTTTTCAGGTGTATTATGGGTTAAAATTACCCTCTTTCATGTAAATTTTACCCTTAAAAAGGTGCAAAATTAACATTAAAAAATGTTGATATATACTTACAAATAAAAAGTGTTAAAGTTATGAGGAAAAAATGTTAATCGCACACCCATTTTTTTTTCTCAGTGCAATAATGGATAAGAAATCTTATTTCCTTTATGGCCTCTACAGACTAGAAAAATTGATGTCCATATTTGACAGTCTTTCTTATAGAAGCGTAGGCAATTTATCAATATGGAGATAAATCTAGAGAAATTTATGTCCATATTGACTGTTGTTTTCTACACAAACTTATAAGCTCTCTACACTAGAGAAATTTATGTCCATATTGATGCAAATTCCCAACGCTTGTGTAGAAAACATTTTTCAATATGACAGTTTTGACAGTTTTTCCTATGAAAGCGTAAGTAATTTGTTTCAATATGGATATAAATCACTCTAGTGTGTAGAAGCTATTACAAATTAGAGAAATTTATGTCCATATTTGGTGTTATTGGAGAAATTTTGGCAGTTGCTCCTGCACAAGCGTAATAGCCTCTACACATTAAAAAAATACGTCCATATTGAAGTAAATTCCGTAAGCTTGTGTAAGAGAAGTTCGCTTCAATATTCCACATATTGACGAAAGCTGTTGGTCATTCATATGGCTTCTTCACACTAGAGAAATTCATGTCCATGTTACAGCAAGTTGCCTAAACTTGTGTAGAAAAACTGTTAAATATGGACATAAATTTTTCAAGTGTGTAGAGATAAATAATGGCCTCTACACATTGTGTGAGGTCATTATTCATATGAAATCCTTTGACATGTTTTACGAGATTAATGTGCAGATATGCATGTGCAAGTAATTTACTTCAATCATTCATGAAATCCCTTGAAATAATTTGTTAAATAACAGAAATTTAACACCAAAAGATAGATTACTTAACCCTTTATGGACGATACGTTTTTCACTGACCGAAAATCAACAATAAAAATTAAATCGATAAACAAAATTAAATTCATTTGGAACATTCAACAGAGTTTGATTCGGTGTATTTTTTTACCTTTATGGCGCCTATACACTAGAGAAATTTATGTCCATATTGAAGCAAATTCCCTACGTTTTGTGTAAGGACACTCTTCAATATAGACATAAATTTCTCCATAATGACCTCTAAGAGACAATTATGACCAATATAGAATGCTAATTTTCACTCCAATAAAAAATATGTATTATGAGTATTCTGGTTTGTACTCACAAAATAGTTTTGCTTTCAAAAATTGGAAATATAAGACAAAAATATTAAAATCGATAATTTGAAAATTCGTCACTTTTGAGCTTAAATATTTATTACAAATAACAGGAGATTTTCAATAAATATGCTAGATCCCTACAACCTTCTACTTTTTCGATTTCGTGATGAAATAACTTTAGGTATTCAGGAAAAATTATTTTCTTTATGGGACCCCACGGTATTCCAATCGTTCTTAAAGGGTTAAAATTTATGCATTTAAATTAATTAATTTAGGCGCAGTGAATGCGTCGAGTGGTGTTACTGATTTTCGTTTGAACCCTCTTTAGGTCACAATATTCTGACAATATAAGTCTTCACTTAATTCCACCGGGAATGGGACAGACAATCCCATCCTTGTATAAGCAAAAAATATTAATGGATATCCCGAAATATCGCCTGCGAGAACACTAGTAATTCCTTTATGGATGGTTCTGCCACCATTATTATTATATTATTATTAAATCTATAGAAATAGTGGAAGATTCTTTTAAATAAATTTTCGTTCAAATACATTGCTAATTTTATTTTCTTCAAATTTATTTAAAACAGTATTTAAAGTAAAGAGTTACACTTCAATAAGTTTTTTTTTCAATCCAACTGGAACATAATCAATAATAATATAATAATACTAAAAGTAAGTGTACTAATTTTACATTCACTTGTAAAATGGTCAATAAGTAGGAATGATATCAATATATTTCGGTAAATTAGGTTTGCAATAAAATTGTTATAAGAATTTTAGGACTGTTTAAAATTTTCTTTGTTTCATTTTTACTGAAAATTACAACAGAATTATTACATTACAAGCAATTAAAGAATTTATTGCTTATAAAAGAGAAAAAAAAACACATAAAAATGGACATTATAAGAGTTTATGCCTTTTCTTGAATGACTGTGTTTGTTCAACAAATATTAGAAATAGGGGGAAGTGGGGCAGTTTGAATTGGGACAGCTTTGAAATTGGGATCTTTTTCCTATTTTTTATTTATTTTTTTTATGAAAATCTGCCTTTGAAACTGTGTGTTTCTTAGAGGCAACATTACAGGCAGGAAATTATTTGCGTCCACCGCCGTCTCAGCGTTGGTGACCAACCTACTCCAGAGCCAAACGGTGGAAATGCTCCTTCTCAGTTAAAGTCCTTCTAATTTAAATCCACAAACCAATTGTGATGCTAAATTACACGATGATATGGCTCAATTTCATTTAAAAATAAAAAGAGCCCAATTACAATGCTGCCCCAATTCAAAGGTACCCCATTGCCCTCTATAGAACAAAAATACCATTCAAAATTTGATTAGTCTTTTAGTTCCATTAATATTAAGACCTTATTCGTTAATAATACTTAAATATTCTCTTCTTTTAGAAATTCTTACACGTTCTCAATATTAGAATGCTATATTGAGTAGTAAAGTCAATGGGTTAATCTTAAATGCAATGAGCAATTTTCTCAACATTCACCATAAAACTTGAAAAATTCATTTCGATCATAGTGATAACTATTCTTTATGAGATTTTTATCAGTTTGAGATTTTATTGACCTTTTGATATAGAAAGAAACAATGGCATAGAAAAGCGTTATAATAGAAGTAGAATAAACACTTAATTGCACCATTCTGACATTTTCCAACCACAAATCCTCTTTTCTATAAAAGCAAAAGTGCATTAAAAGAAAATTGCAGTGAAGGAGAGCCTCTCTCCGACATGTGCAATATTTATTGGTGCTTTGACGAGAAATGTCAATAAATTATTTAGAAAGTTATTAGTCGACAAAGTCTTAAAGCACAGTATTGTGACTTTATTAAAACTATCAATTATTTTTCATTCTGTATCGATTGGTTTCCCTCTTTGTTCTTTTCCATGTGCTTCGAAGGAAACGACAAAATACTAAAACTTTTGATAAATTATTTACAAATTCGTCATTATTTACCTATTTGAATAAATTGCTCTTTCTTTATCATACTCGACGTCATTAAGACAATTTTCAAGATGAGTAAATAAGTTTTTATGCTTCAGACTTTGTGCTTCACTTGGAATATCATTAATGTTTGTCCGTGATTTTTACTCACAAAAAAAAGAACTTGTTAATTTGCAGTCCACTCAAAAAAATATATTTTCTGGGGGTCAAAAATCGTCATAGTGAATGTGATAATTTCTGATACAAATTATCGGGCAAATTTTAACCCAATGGTTTTAAGTGCTCTTTTTGTTTGCTATTCGCACACAGACAGATGTAAATTTGAAGAATAATATTTGGTGAAAACCAAATAAATATAAAAATTCACAGAGAGTTCCTGATAAGAATTTCATAACAATTTATCATTCTCTCAATGCACAGCTCCCCCAAAAGAGATTAGCATAACGAAAGAGCCCATTTAGCCAGTGAGATATATTCTTTAGAAAATACTGAGAAAAGTGACGATGCTGTGCCAAAATTATTGATGCAGATTTTAATGTGAGTTTTCTAAAGTTTTCTCTGCCAAATTTAAATTAAGTTGTGGATAATGTTTTACATTTAAAATAATAAAATTAATACTAATTCTTTTAATGAAGGTTTTTAGGACTTTGTTTTGCCATGAATAATTGAAGTTAAATTCACGTAATTTTAACGTGCCAAAATAGGGAGAAGTGGGGCACCTTTGAATTACAGTACCTTTGAAGTTGGACATTTTTCTCTCATTTTTAAAAAGATAATGGTAATTTAGCTTCATAATTGATTTGTGAAGTTTAATTATATCATGGTAAGTTCCTGTTCTTCCATTTAAAAAAAAAAGAGAAAAAAACTCAATTTGAAAGCTGACGCAACTCAAACGTGCCCCACCTCCCCTATCGTTAAAGAATATTAATGACAATCAACCTAAAGTTCAGATTTAGAATAATCATCAATTCGTGAAATTATGCGTAACCTTATTAATATTTTCGTGCTCACATTTACATAACATTAGAGTTAACTCTTCAATATTTTTCATAGAAATAAACATAGAAAAATATCGAAATAACAGTACGAGCCTTACTATCATAGAACATCTACTGTAAAGAAATTGTAATTCAGCATAAATCAAAATAATTAGGATACACTGTCATGCATCATGAGAATTTTTGGATTTAGTTTAGGATACTTCAATAACTTAGTATTTTTATACATATTGAAAAACATAGAAAATTTACGTAAGTTATCGATTATAGCATCAGCCGCATCAGCCCTAAGAATTGACTTTTACTTCACAATGAAGAATTCCACATCGCTTTAAAAATTATTTAATGTTCAATTACAATTGAAACGCTTTTGTAAACATAGAAAAAAAATGAAACAATAATGCAAACTTTGTTAATTTAGAGTTTCTACATTATGAAAAGTGTGATTGATGTAAAAGAATCAAAGAGGTCGAACTCCATTCTATGGTACAATAAATTTTTTTAAATGGAGCAAATATACGATGGTTTAATAAATTTTATATGAGAGTTTATATGGGAAAACATCGAAAATTAACTTAAATGATCCTCTAGACATAATGGTTTATGAAGAATCGTTATTTATGCAAGAGCAAGCGAATTTTCCCACATCTTTTAAATGATAAATTAAATGTACGATCGAAATAAAATCGATTTTGTATGCAAATAAATATAGAAAAATATCGAAATAATTAAATAATAACATGCGGATTTAAATAACATAGAATTTTCATAATAGATCAATTGTTAATCAGAACAAGTCAATTTTACTAAACACGCTAACGGTATTCTATCATTTAGTAAAGACAGTTCAATAATTTTCAAAGTAAAATAACATTAATAAACACAGTGTTTCTTCAAAGATTTATTTGACAATTTGAAAAGAAATAGAAAAATATTTGAATATTAGTACGAATTTTAATAACGGAAAGTTTTCATAGTAGATATAAAGTTATGCAATTTAAAGGAAAATTATTAACCTCACTCTCAGCTGCAGTGAGCCATTCTGAATTTAATTTAGTTCAGTTAAATAAATTTTGTATGAGAAATGTTGAGAAATTTCATAGAGAATTATAATAAATTCTCGATTACGCAGTACAAAGACTTGTTTTACTTTCAATGAATTTTAGTAAAACATGCCAAATTTTTTAATAGATTATCTTAAATTTATTAAAATTTATATGAAAATAAACATAGAGAAACTAACATTATTAGTTTATTCTGAAATTCGAATTTCACCAAACTGTAACCAACTTTTAAAATAACTCAGCCAAAAATATTATATTTTCAATAACAATATGTTGCATAACTATTTAGAATACTCTTCTGTAGTAATTTTCCTCGCAATAAATTTCATCTCAATGTCTATGGTAGGTTTTTCAATGCAAGTTTTTGCATAATAATGTTATACCTTCAAATGAAACTGACTTTTTTGTTAAGTGCTATCTTCTGGCTTTTACTAAAATCTCCCAAGATGTTAATGATTCATATGAATTGGGATGATTCATATGTCGATTGCTTCTCAAGACTTATGGCAATTTCACCACATAATATAATATTCCGTGATACTGTAGGAGAGAAAAGAATTTTATAAAAATTTAACACTAAAAGAACACTCCAATGCCATAATTTTCAATATATCCGCATGAGCAAAATTGTGGTTACATAATAACACTCTGTTCTAATTTTGGTCTTATGCTCACAGTCTTTCTCCTCTCTCCATGGAAGCATAAATATTCTGAAAATAAGAATTTTCTCCTTCACATTTTAGATGAATTCTTTTAATGTAATCCTAAAAGATATCATTTGTGAAATATGCATGATGAAATGGGCCATGGACAGTATTTGAATGATTTACTGGTATCGATTTTTGATTCCAGGGGACGTTGAGGGTGAAAAAAAAACTTCCCCTCCATATCGAGTCCAACCCCAACCCCATCTTTCACCAAAATTATGCAACTATCCCGCATTTTGGGTGGGACAATACTAAAGTGAAGGAGATTTGGTGAAAATCTTTTAGAGATTTTTTCTCCAATGAAGAAAATTCTCTGATCATATGGAAAAACATTACGGAAAATTCCCAGGAAATGTATATTTTTTTCTTATATTTTGTTTAACAAAAACGGGCGAGGCTAGTCCAAAATGGCCGCCATGGCTGCTGAAGGAGCAAAGGATGCAACAATGGCGGAACTCCTTTCTTCCCATTCACCTTCAGCGCCATGTTTTTTTTTTAAAGGACAATTTTTCATTTGAAAAACTTGTATGAAACTTACCCCAACTTCCTCCAGTTCGTCCTAAGAATTGTCCTGTTTCGCTGTTCCACAGGAACAAACAGAATCCTTCCCATTTGCCCAATTTTGGGGGTGGAGTGTAATATTGTTCTGCGGCTTTCTTATCGGCCATCGCTGTGCTTTTCCTTCTTTACTGCGGCACAAAACTGTTACTAGCTCCTGATTTTTAGGTGTATCGAAATGGCAAAATTACTCTTTTTTTGGTTATTGACCTTGCGCCCCACACGAAATGGGCGAAAAGGAACAAAAATGTCCGTTGAAAGAAAAAAAGGGTGTTGCACAATCACAATTCTAAAGTTGTCCTGTCCTTCCAAACTCAGATGTCCTTCGCGACAGATAGTTCAGTTCTTCACGACCTTGCTTTTTTTCTCGCGAAAATCGCGCCAATCCAACAAATTTGCGCCCCCTTTTTTCACTAATTCCGAATTACAAGATTTTTTTCTTCCTTTTTTTTCCTTCCTGCCGGATTTAGCAATGGGCAAACCTCCTCGCACCACCGCGCCAAAAAGGTATGTCTGATGATAACACCACCAACCAGTCGATTTATGCCTTCAACCAAAAAACTTCTGAACCGGAGCACAGCTTTTGCCGATAATAAAAGACACACGGGTCTGTATTCGGGAAGCGACTAAAGTGGGTAGCAAAAGTGCCGATTGAGACGATTCCTCGCTGTTCCACTTCCACTCAGTGATTGCTGGTTGGAGCTCATTCCAGCACAACTTTCCAATATATGCGCCGTAAATGGGAGCCGATGGACGCCGATGTTGGGAAAAAGTCATCCGTGATGTATCGAATATGGTGCCTTCTTCTTCCCTCGCTCGTTGATTGTGCGCACGCTAATACGCCTCCATGGCGTCTGCGTCGCGTCTTCGATCGACGCTGCAGCATCGGCCATGGAGGGCCAAACGGTCTCTGCTGTCACTGTATGCGTGATATCGCTGCTGAACGCATGAGGACGCATACAAATTTATGCTGTACGGGTGTATAAATCTCACAATAAGAACCAAACAGAAAAAACACAAACAATATTCTCTCATTGAGAATAATAAAAATTTTACTTGAAGTGTCTTGATTCATTCTACTTTAAATTTATGATGTTTTTCTATTTTTTCTATGTTATTCTATGATCACTTTAATTCGAAGCTACAGTGTATCATGACCGTGCGTCTTAATTCGCATTACTATGGGAAAATTCCACAGAAGTAATGAGTACTTGAAATGATCTGTTAACTTTGTGCTATTATTCTAAATATACCAGCTATTGGGATATTCCGAAATCACATTTTGTCATAAAATTTGAAGATCATTATCCATTTCTTCAAGACCAATTTTAGAAAATATAAATGCAGTTTTTAAGTACAAGTGGAATATAAAGATTTTTTTCAAAATAAAGATACCGAAAGTCAATCGGAAACATGCTGAAATTTCAATGAGGTAGAAATCCCAAATGGGTCTAAATACGAAAGGGTCCAAGTCTGAAATAGACTGAAATACCGAATTGATTGAAGCCGTTGAACTCCAAAAGGATCCCGAATACGCCGAATGAGTCAATGAGTCTAGATACCAAATATTATAAATAAATCTTAAAAAATCTAAATTTTGAATAAGTCTATATTCCAAACCAATTTAAAAAAAAAACAAATTATGTTTCATTCCGAATTGTTAATATTTTAAATTGCTTAAAATTATGATTCAGTTGAAATTCAAATAAAACAAAATCTCAAATAATCCGAAATTTCGAAATAGGTTAAATGCTGCATAGATCGATATTTTCAAACAGTGGAAATTCTAAGCAAATCTTTACTCGAAATGGTCCAAAATTTAGATATATTAAAATTTTGAATAAGTTAAAATCCAAATAATCGAAATTCCAAATAGGCCGAACTCCCTTAACAGGTTGAAATTCCGAATGAATAAATATCTTCAAAAGAGTCGATATCCCAAATGACTTTATATACAGAATTTAACGAATTTGGAATTCATCTAAATCCAAATTAATATAAATCTCGAATAAGTTGAAATCTCGTTTGAATGAACATACCGAACGAATCGATATCTCGAAGAGTCTAAATCCTAAATCAGCCTACATTATGAAAGGAAATAAATCTTATTAAATCGGTCAAGATTCTGCAGGATCAAAATCTAAGTTCTCAAATTGAAGTAGTGAAATCTAGAATAAATTGCCTGAAATCCTAAATAAGTCGATATTAAAAAAAAAATGTGAAAATACAAAAAGGTAAAAAGTTAGAATAAATCAAGATGTGGATAAAGACTAAATCCGAATATTCAAAATCTTGGATAAGTTAAAATTCCGAATAAATCAGTCCAACTAAATTGAAATCTCAACCTAGCTCTAATCCTAAAGAAATATTTATAACAGTAATTTAGAAATATATTTTTAAAATACTTTTATTTTAGAATTAATTACCTTTTTTCCTTTTATGAAATTTCTGATTTTTCATAAAAATAGAGAAATTTGACAAACAACATCCAATAACTTAAAATGGGAATTATAGTTCCAGGATGACCTTAGTTAACGTAGGTTCGTTTTATCATAGGACTGACAAATCCTATCCTAGGCAATTCCTAACTCTAGTAATTTCGTATCTAAATATTCCTTTCCTCGGAATGTTATTTACAAATTTGATGCAAATATTTAACGAAAGATTCACAAAATTTTGGATTTGTCAGCCCCATGAGCACACCAGGGAAGGAAAAGAAGTGTCCTGAACCAAGGACGCTGCCACCATTCCATACCCCTAACTTCCTTCCCAGCCATTGCGCCTGTGTAGGAGCTCAAAGTGCCGGATTTTGGGGTGATTTCCAGAAAATTCACCACGTGATTGGGCCCTGCACCAATTACGTCACTCCTCAGCTGTTACGACATCAAATTTGGGAATATTCCCTCCATTTGTGCGCTTGCCTCCAGCAATTTTCCAACACATTCCACCTCACTGGAATGTCCAGCAAGAACATTTTCCAAAAAGGAGTATCTCGTGACTTCGAGAAGAGCCTTGAGGAGGATTTCCCATTCCCCATTGTGCCGGAAAAAACCCACCACTCTGACCCATTTTGCAGTTTAAAAAAAAATCCAATGACGCCTAGTGCAAATGTTCCAAATAATTCGATAATCATTGGCAAATTTACACATTCACTTTGGCACTCGATGAAAAACTCAGGTGTGAAGATACATTGCGAAATGCCCCACGTCGTTGATGACGCCAATTCCCCAGAGAATCTCTGATCTCAAAGAATCTCTACCTAGAGACCTTTTATGTAATCACCAAGTGGCAACTCCTGGTCAAATCTATAACCTGGGGATAATTGATTTGGTAACAAGTGACCGACAACTTGGCGATAATTATAATTTACATCACAAAAATAGACATCAATTACGGAGCATTGGATAGAGTATTTTAGCATGCATGATGCGAATTTAGTTTAGTTTTTATTGCCATTTTATTGTTTTTCTCTTTCAACTTTTTTAGCAGTCTTGTTTTTCTACAGACGTCGTTTTTTTTAAGTCCGGCCCGCAATGCTATTTTTGTAATCAATTTAATACCTCGTGGAATTCTAAACACAGTACCAATCCATAATTCATTGGTTCGATTTTAGTTTTTTTCAAATAGGATAGTGTTCAACAATAAGAAATTAATAAGGAATATTGAGACATTCAGACCCGGAATGATATTAAAGAATCAAAGAATCTTTATTAACGGAAAATTCTCTCTTCTAATTATGATGTATTGACCTATTTATATTATATTTTTATTATAATTCACTATCGTCCACAATATTGTTCATGTGGAGTCCATCCTACCTTGTGCCCATCGCCGTCTTAGAATTGGTGGTAACCTTCAGGGTAAAAAGAATTTCAAGAAAATTTTCAAGTTTAATTTTGTATATTTTTTTGTGAGTTTGATTATTCTCGTGTATAGAAAAATCAGAAACCAGCTAATATAAATTACTTATTATTTTAGGCTTTAAATAAAGTTTTAAATTAATGGTTTAAATAGCTCGTACTATAGTTAACACACCATTTTGAATAGATAATTATGGTGTGAAATCTAGCTCCCTCTCTTTCTTTATCTCTTATTTGGGGTTTTAAATTTTAAATAATAGAAAACATAAGTCCAAATGGACGAAATAGTTATAAACATTTCACTCACTCAGAGGTATACCTATTTCAAAGCTCTTGTTTTATGGAGAAACAGGTAATTTCACTATAAGCTATTTACTTTTCGAGTTTTTTTTTTTCAATTAACGAGCTAAACCATTGATCTTAATTTAGAACTTACAATGCCTAATATTTTTAATTTAGTAGTCGCGTCATGATAATAAAAATAAAATTAAAAAAAATAATAAAATAAGTTAAGACTTCAAGAGCATAATCATTATGTCCCATGTGTCAATCTTTTGTGTCTTATTGAAATATACTTTTTCATTATATTTGTTTATATTGTACCGGACTCTTTATTATTCCATAACAATGTCTAAAAAAAATATTTCTATCAAAATGAAAATTAGAAATAGCCAAAAAATATTTTTTTAAGTTTAAAGAAACTGAAGGCGAAATATAATGTCCAACGCACAATAATTTTGTTTTGTTGTAAACATGTTTTCAAATCTCTTTAACTGTACAGAAGAAGTTATATATCTAGTCTCACTCATTTCTGGCATTCTCAAAAACGTATTTAAGATAAATTTTTGCCAGGGATCAGTTCTCCATTTCGGATTACCGATGCCGCAATTGGCCCTTTATGCTCCCCTTACTATTCTATCTTATTCCTCGATACGTATTTATAAAAAAAAGTGATTGTACGATGGGCATAAGGAGTAAAAAAAAATACAAAATTTAATATTTTCTAACGACTAAAAATCCTACAAACTTTGATATGGTCTATTTCTTACCTCTATGGACTACAGAGACGACAATAGCTCAAAAATTTAAGAATTTTTCTCACACTATTGAATGAAAAATATTAGGGGAAACTAGGGCACCACCAAACACGGGGTAACACCAAACACTGCGATTTTTTAATCAGATAGTCTATTTCAGAGGACAAGACTTATAGAAATTTATAGGCATTATAAGGATGCTTGTCCACTGAAGAAATAGTTGAGATATTCCAAGTAGTTTAGAAATAAAGATTAGTGTTTGATGCTACCCCGTGTATAGTGTTGTCCCAGAATCCCCTATGTATAATTATTGTGCTTTCTAGTGCTAAGAAGTGTTTGCCTAAGGCCTTATATCCACCAGATGTTTTTTTTTTATATTTTGCTTAAATCACATTACAACCAGTTAAGCATAACATAGCATATGATCTATTGTTGAAAAATAATTGTAAATGTCCGAAAACGACAAAATTTGGAGCACTCCGAACGAAAACATATGTGTTTTCTACACCTTGCAAAACTTTGAACGCGTTTTTCTCGAAAATACTTCTTCATTCACATCAAACAGTAAAACTGGAGTAATTTTCATCCGATTAACTTAAAATTTTCAGCAAAGTCTCAAAAACAAATCACAAAAAACTGCTAATCTTAAGCTTTCCCCTATAGATTATAACCCTTAACAAAAGGAAATATAAAAAAAAAATAAAAAAATCATTCATCAATGCGGTAATATGAAAATTCATCACTTTTGAGCTCAAATATTTATTTACTATAAATCAAATAGTTGGAGATTTGCAAAAAAACATTCTAGATTCCTACAAACCTTTTACTTTACGATTATAAACAAACATTAAGAAAAAAATAATTTTAGATAGTCAGAAAAAATTATTCTCTCTATAAGTGTAAATAAAGTATAAATAAATATTCTATTCTATTCTATTCTAAGTGGCTCAATCGTCCTTAAATGGTGAAACATTCAAAGTTTTAATAGAAATATGGAAAATAAAAAAAAACAAATATAATATTAAAAAATTAGAAACTCACTTTTAAAAGTATTTTTCTGGCAGATACAGTGAGTGGTGGAAATAAGTATAATTCCACCCATTAATCCTTAAAGAAACTCAACAAAAAAAGAAATGTCAAAAAAAATTCATACGTAGACCATAACATCTTTCATGCCAACATAAAAAATCGACATTTTGATTTTTTATTCTAAGTATTTTTAGAAATACAGTAGAGTTCCTCAAATTTGAACTCCTCAAATTTGAACGACGGTTGAGTTCAAAATGTAAAATTTGAGGTTATGTGAAGAAAGTTTTGCGTTGAGTGCCATTTTTCTCTGATGTTTCTTCAATATTATGGTATTATATTAACTTCCGCAACAAATTCCATCTATTTCACAATATATTGCATTTATATATTCTCTAAAATTGTTCATCTTAATTTAGGAAAAGTGAATTTTACATGAATTCCGTTATGTTTTTGAAAATATTGTTCAAATTTGAGGAGTGAGAAATGTCATCTATACCCCCCAAATGTTCAAATTTGAGGAACTCTACTGTATAATAGAATTTTGTTTTTTAGGGTGGAAATAAGTATAATTCCACTCAATAAATTGAGCGCTAGGGTATTTATTTTTGACCAAATTTAGGTTAATATCTTTTAATAATTTAATTTTTAAATATAATTAATAAATTAAGTTCCATTTTCTAAAGTTTTGCATTAATTTTCACCGAAATATCGTAGGAAAAATGTTTGAAGAACAAAAATAAGGGAAAAATTAAAGTCTTGGTGAGGATGGATCTTAGTAACTAAGAAAAATGACTAGGTTCTATCAGATAATTATCAAATTTGTCAATATAATTATTATTATTATAACAGAGCAAAATATAACAGAGCATAAGAGGAAAGGGGGCTCTGTTATAATCCTGACCAAAACCCTGAACGAGTCTCAGAGAAAGATTGCAAGACTTGACCACTGATGTAGGCTTGGGGACCGAACCAAAAGCTCTGGAGATAGTTGATGTGTTTCCCAGAGTGATTGTATCTTCCCGACGACTTCCGGATTTCCCTATTGTTGATGACATTTATTCAGTCCTTGTCTTCAGTCCGTTTTTTCTGCTTTTCCTAAAACAGCGAAGAGACTTTTTGCTATGAAGATGTTTATGAAAAAAAAACTTAGAAAACACATTTCCCATTGAGAGATAAAAAATCTATAGGATGAGGTAGGGCCACTTTGAGCTGTAGGGCTACATTGATATACGATTTTTTTCAGGCTTCTAAAAAAGCAAGGCTTTAAAATAAAGTAATTTAGGTTGACCATACTATTATGGAACTAAATAAAATAAATGTAAGGCCTTGCTTCGTTTAGAAGTATGCGAAAAAAAATCGTATATCAATGTGGCCCTAGTGCTATATTTCGACCGTATACGTATACAAGCTGAAGTCAAAGTGGGAAATTCGGTCTAATTTTTTGTTCTTCAATTTGACTTTATTTTGCCAACGTTTCGATCCTGGATGGGATCTTCTTCAGGGCTCATTACATACAAATTCTATCCTTGTCAAAATTGTCCAAAGAATTATTTAGTAAAGGATTGAATTTGTATGTAATAGGCCCTGAAGAAGATTCCATCCAGGATCAAAACGTTGGCAAAATAAAGTCAAATTGAAGAACAAAATATTAGACCGAATTTCCCACTTTGACTTCAGCTTGTCAATGTGGCCCTATCTCCCCGTATATTACAAAATTAGATGATTAAATTTTCTATTTTCTAGAAAATGTTTCAATATTTCTCTGACTTGTGAAAATAAATAAACTTATTTGATAAAATTCATAAAAATAATTACAAGAGCAATCAAACAACTTTTCTCACAATCCTTATTTTTTACTTTCATAATTAATATTCATTTAAAACCATCGTCAAATTGTTATATTATTCATGGTTTAACGATGGTAAAATTGTAAAGAAAGGCGTAATAAATAAAATGCCGTACACAATCACCCCAACTTTGTGAAATGCAATACAAATGAGGCGCCTTTGGAGACAATCGATAATTTTAAACGGAAATTGTTTGATCGATAGTTCAATTTTCTTCTTGAGCAATTTGAGGACAATTTAACCAAGCAATAAGACTCAATTTGCTAAAGGAAACCATAAGGCCATGGCGAATGCAGCATCTGGTGTTAAGAGGTACATAAATAAATTCTGTGATTATTCAGGCAAGTGTCTCAATTGTGCTCCCTTTACAGCATGACGCCCCAAGTATTGAGGGATTTGTGTAAGAAGAACAATCTATATCTCACACCAAATCTCAATGATGTGCTCTATTTGCACTATCAGGGCTTCCAGGAAATAGCTGGACTGGAGGAATACACAGGATTGAAGTGCCTGTGGCTGGAGTGTAATGCAATTGGTGAGCTAAAGGGTCTGGATAGTCAAACAGAGCTCAGGTGTCTCTTCCTGCAAAATAATTTAATTAAGGTATGTTTGGGCTTTTGATATCTCTCTACCTCTTCATTTGCCTGATTGTTTTCCCTCTCTTTGGAATTTGATTGTACAGAAAATTGAGAATTTGCACCAATGCACCAAACTCGATACCCTCAATTTGTCCCACAATCAACTTCGACGTGTCGACAATTGTACTTCCGACATCCTTCCCGTCCTATCCACCCTCACCATTTCCCATAACTATATTCGGACAGCAGCGGATATTGAGAATCTGACAAAGTGCCAGAATTTGTCGGTACTGGATCTTTCACACAATAAAATAGATGATATCCTGGCGGTGAAAGTTTTTGCTGGGATGCCCAATTTGAGAGTCTTGACCCTTGTGGGGAATCCTATTGTAGGATCAATCCCTTCGTACAGAAAGACACTTATTCTCGAGTGCCTCAATCTGACTTATCTGGACACCAGGCCGGTCTTTCCGAAAGATCGTGCCTTGGCCGAAGCCTGGAAAAGAGGTGGATTCCAGGCTGAAAAGGAGGAAAATGAGCGATGGAATCATGAGGAACGACGAAAGATGCGTGAAAGTATTAACAGAGTTCTTCGTCGTAGGAATGAGATTAAAGGTCAACAGATGACAGAGTTGATCCACAGTAGTAGTGATGAGGAGGAATTTGCTGAATCTCAGAAAGAAAATCTCGAAGCAAAGATTGCAGAAATTATCAAAGAAGTCGAAGGTCAGGAAATGGAAAAAACTCCTCGTGGGCACATTTTTGAAAAGCCAGAAAAGAACGGTCATCCATATGAAGACAATGATAATATTGAAAATGAAAAATGTCTGGAAACTACTCAGAATGACTGCGAAACTTCAGATATATCAGATATCGTGTCTACTGATGATGAGGAAAATACGGTGAAAATTAACATAATTGCGGGAAAATCATTACTTCCAGACGATAAAAATGCCGTAATGGTAGAGTCAAGGGAACATGAAATTGCAGCTGAATCAGAAGAAATCAAAAATCCATTAGAAGAATGCGTTGAAGTCATTGGCACAAATCCAGAAAAGTGTAGCACACCCAATTGGATAATTCCAGAGATTAGAGAAAATCTCGCTGAAGAAGAAAGTCCAGATAACAGTAGAATTTCCACAACAGCAACAGCTAATACAACATTCAATGATTTTTCTTTTAATTGCTCGGAAAATCATACACAGGTTTCTTATTTCTTTTTCAATTATATCCAATAGCTTTTTTGATATGGCTTTCTTTTTTATATCGATAGAACTCTCGGGCGTCGTCACCTCTTATGAGCATTTTGAGCATAACTCTTCCGCATGACTCCTTCCAGTCACCTCCGAAGCATAAGATTGATGTTGCACCTAAATATCAAAAGACTTCTCCGGTGAAGAAGCCTCCCAGGGAGTTTCATTCAACTGTTGATGATTTTATGGAGTCTTGTGAGAGGCAGCTTGCGGAAGAAAAAGTGGAATCCGAGCGACTTCTCGCAAGGTATACAGAAGAAGTTAACAAAAGCCTTCAAGAACTTACCCTTGAGACTCCACAGGAACCACTGGACATTTCTTCCATCCAAGATTTTGAACGAGAATTTGAGGAAATTAGCACAAAAGTGCAAAATTTAAATGAGACAAGAATGGAGCAATTTCGGGAGGATAGCAGAGAAGTCAAGAAATTGATTGATGAAGTTTTTGAGAAGGTTAACAATAGAGAAGATAAGAAAAACTTCAAGGAAGACTGTAAGGTAATCTCCGACAAACTGGAGAAACTCTCTGCTCTGATTGAGAATCCTCCTGTTAATCAGTTTGATGAGTTAGTTGAGAAGTTCTGCACAGAATCCCAGGAATCAGACAATGCTAAAAATTGGGCAGAAGATTCGAAAATGAAGAAAATCGAAAAGTTCCTTAACACCATCGAAGGACCATCTACATCTGATGCTCCAGAAGAAATTGCTGCAGACATTCTTTCGCCTAATTCAACTGACGAGGGAATTCAAATTGAAGACATTGAATTTTCATTCAGTCCACTCTCAGGCGAAGCATCTGGATCTGAGAATGTCTCCAAAGGTATGGAAGAGCGGGAAATTGAAACATCTCTCCAAGAGGAGTAACAAGTAACGATTGCTTTTAATGTAAAAAAAAATTAATTGTGGTTCTTCAGATGAAATACATTTCTTTTCTTGCTGTTGATAAGTATTAAAATTCAATTGTAACGCACTTAGTTTTGAGGTATTCATTGAGAGCCTCCCTGCCTAAATCCTTGCCAAAACCACTCTGCTTGAAGCCACCAAATGGAGCAGCAACGTCAGTCTGATCAAAATAAAAAGAGTTCAATATCTTATCAAAGAATTTAATAGAATTTTTTTCTTACCTTATTGTAAGTGTTGACAAAGACTGTTCCGGCTTCCACTTGTTCGGCAAACAGGAGAGCCTTGCTGATGTCTTTGGTAAAGATTCCACTAGCCAAGCCATATTCTGTGTTATTAGCCCTTTTTACAATAGCCTCAACATCACTGAAATTACAAATAACTTTGTTATCGCAACGTTTTAGTATAAAGAATGTTTGATACCTTACCTTCCCTTGAACTTGGAAATGACCATAACGGGTCCAAAACTCTCTTCCTGGGCAATGTACATGTGGTCTTCCACGTCCGTAAAGACAGTCGGTTGGAAGAAGAATCCTTTCATGCCAGGTACCCTTTTTCCGCCAGCTACAAGTTTAGCGCCTTCCTTAACTCCAATCTCACAGTATTCAACCAGCTTTTCCATGTGCGCTCTATGATTCTGAGGACCGTGAGCAGTTGATCGATTTAGAGGATCACCAATGGTCATCGTCTTGAGATCCTTAAGAACCCGCCTGACAAAATCATCATGGACCTTTTCTTCCACAAATATCCTTCCAGCAGCTATGCAATTTTCACCTTTGTTGAAGAACACAGCAGACATTCCCAGACGAACAGCCTTATCGAGATCACAATCGGCAAAGATCACCAAGGGACTCTTGCCTCCAAGTTCCAGGGAGCATTTTTTGATATTGGATTCTGCACAAGACGCCATAATTTTCTTGCCGATGGGGGTAGATCCAGTAAAGCCTAGCTTACGAACAAGAGGATGATCAGCAATTGCTTGCCCAGTAATTGAGCCAGTTCCAGCTGTAATATTGATCACTCCTGGCGGAAAGCCAGCCTTTACAGATAATTCAGCAAATTTAAGGGCCGTTAGAGGACAAACTTGAGCAGGTTTCAGCACAACTGCATTTCCAGCAGCTATACAAGCTGCCATTTTCCAAGACAACATCATCAATGGATAATTCCACGGAGTGATCAATCCACAGACTCCAATGGGTTCTCTCTTGGTAAAAGTGAGTACATTGTTTGGCCTAGCTGGATTTACAGGGATCGTCGATCCCTCAATCTTATCTGTCCATCCGGCAAAATATCTCCATACATCAATTGACATGCCAACGTGAGTTTTCAATGCCAAAGTATAAACCGCTCCTGAATCTACAGCCTCAATTGTTGCAAGTTCCTCCTTATGCTGTTCCATCAAATCAGCCAATTTGAACATCAACTGGCCCCGTTGACGAGCTGAGACCTGCGACCATGGGCCCTTGAAAGCTTCATGGGCTGCTTTTACAGCAACATCTACATCATTCTTACTGGCTAGTGCAACTTTGCAGAGAACTTCTTCCGTTGTCGGATTAACAATATCCAGAGTTCGGCCGTTTTCTGCATCAACAAATTTTCCATTGATGAAGAGTTGCGTGGGAACAGAGATTTCTCTCTTATTAGCCTTCAGCACAAATCCATCGTACTCCACATTAATTACTCCAGAAGAACTTCCTTGACGAGATACCAAGATTAGTTGAGTGAAAAACTCTTGGAATGTAGGGGCCATGAAGAGAGTTTCGTTCTCGAGACCAACGTCATAAGCATCCTTGACTTCTTCAATCAAACGAACAACGTCCATTGAGCCAGCACCACAAGCAAAGAAGTCAGTATCTTCAGTGATATCGACCTTGAGGATCGATTCCCAGATTCCCTAAAGACAAAATCATAAATTAGATCGGTTTACAGAGCTTTGTATATACTAAACTCACCTTTAAGCTCGTTTCGATAGCCTTCTCTGCGTCTGTTAACTCCAAAGTAACCTGTCCAGAAGTTTGATCAAACCATTTTGATGATGAGATCATCTTACTTCCCTTCTTAATCCTTTGGACATTGACGACCTTGCCATCTGATCCGGTAATTAAAAGTCCTTTTTCTGTAACCAAGGCTGGTGTAGTCAATCCTTTGAGCTTAAGAGGTTTTCCTTCTGGAATGGGATCATCAAACATTTGAGATCCAAAGAGCCTTATCATGACCTCATCTTCATTCTCATCCAGAGCATATGCAATGGCACCAGGAACTGAATCCAAGCCTCTGATAAAGTTGAAGATTGCCTTTGCTGGTTGATTTAAGTTAATAATCTGGTTCTCTTCCTTGAACATAGGTGGATCATATGTTGCTCCCTCTTCAGTTTGTTTGATCTTGGGTGCAGTTCCTGCCGCTACCAACCGAACAGCTTCCCCCATGGACGTTACACCTTCAGGGTAGAGGAACCTCTTGTAAATTGAATCGAGGGTATCAGAATCTTCCACTTCAACTTCCTTCTGAAGCAGAATTGGTCCAGTGTCCAGACCATCATCAGCCCAGAAGATGGAAAAACCTCCAATAGAATCTCCTTCAATCAAGGTCCAGGATATGGCACTAGCACCACGATGTCGTGGCAGAATTGATGGATGATAGCAAATGCTTCCTAGAGCAGCACCATCGATAACTTCCATAGGAATGAACTGGGAGCAGAAAGGCAGGACATTCAAATTTGCACCAACGGATTTGTACTTCTCCAGAACGTCAGGAATTGCAACGCCCTTCTTTCGCCAGACGGAGAATTTGAAGACGGGAATATCGTGATTTTTAGCTGTGACCGCTAGGATATCTTCACGGGAACCCTTGTCGGGAATTGTGAAAACACCAACAACTTCATGTCCATCGCTGAGAAGTAATTCAAGAACATCAGCAGCAAAGTTGCTCTGTCCAATCAAGGCTATCTTCAACTTTTTCGGGCCAGAAGAAGTCTTTAAAAAAATGATTGATTTCAATACAAGGAAAAAGTCTTTGGTTGTTAAATGTCTCAATTTATTTCTAAAACGTGTTAAAAAAAGCAATCGCGTCACTTAATAATAAAGAATGATTGTGCAAAAACCTAAAGCAAACTTGTTTACAACTTTTCGCTTTTTTTTAATCAGTGTACTCAAATCTCGCTAATCTGCTTTATGAGATACTAAAAAAATCGCCAAGAAATCTAGAATAATTTATTTCCTGGAGGTCATACAATGTACAATGTGATGGAATTCTAATTATTTCATCAGTGATATAGAATAGCTCAAGGGTTGCAATTAAAAAGAGTGTCAAACAATCGTAATTCAAGATATTTTACATTGTAAATAATTCTTCTGAATATTTTTCTTTCTGGTAGAAACATATTGGTTTAGTAAGGAGTGTTTTATCTAAAAATTGCTAATCATATCAGTTTTTTACTTATTTTCTTCTAAGAACAACTTCTGAGTACTACAAGCTTGACCTAGGTGAAAAAATGTGATAAAATTGACAAAAAAAATCTAGGGGAGACCGGGGCAGATTTAACCAACAAATGAAATTTTCCTTTGCCATTTTGTGAAAATTATGTTTGGGAGTTAATTACTCTGAATTAATTTTAGTTCACTTAACTTTTCTTAAAGGGAAAATTTTAACATCCCTTTATCTAATACTATCTCTGGCTAATTCTGCCCCAGTCTCCCATACTACACAAAAACAAAAAGTTTTTCTCCTAATTTTACAAGCATTGTACCCAATTAGAATATTAGGATCACGATAAACATAACAATTTATTGGCAAATCAATAAAAATACTCATTTATCTTTACGCTAAGGTGGCTCTAGGCTAAACCTCAAGCCTACACAGGCCCGTACTTAGAGACAATTAATCGGCGTTCAAAAACTATGTTCAACTTAGAACAAAGGGCATTAAGCCGTAAAATCTCGATCTGCAAAATTAAAAAAAAAAATTGTTCTAATTCTTAACTGAACTTTGTTAAAGAAAAAAATATGTCAACATATTTCATAAAAAAGAACATTTTAGAAAAGACAAAACAAAAATTAAACATTACGCCAGGTTTACAATATCGAACATCCTAAAATTCTCACAATAAAACAAGAAAAAAATAATTAAACAAATTTAATAAATAAGTAAATCAAAATTAAAAAAAAATTAGATTATGTTTTCGATTTTAAATAACGAAATTTAGATACGTTATAGATTCATTTTCAGATATCACTATCCTCAATTCTGAGATAAATATCAAACGCTTAAATCTTATCATCGGATTTTGAAACTGATTCAGATTTTACATTAACCTTTTATTATAAAGTGTCGAATTTCTATAGGCATTTAATGCTAAAACACGTTAGAAATTTCAGAATAAAATTAACAAAACCATTAATTTTAGTTTTTTATGTAACACGAGTTTTAGACTGGAAGTTTACGGTTCCCCAAGATAATGAAATTTTAAATATTAAACAATTTTATAATGGATTTTTTAAGCATACAATGGATCATTTGTCTTTAATTTACAAATTTTCCCAAAACACTTGCCTGATAAGAAATCAGTGAAATTAAGTCTCATGGTTAAACCTTTTACGGCCTAAATAGACTCAGGCTGAGGATTAGGTAAAGGAAATTTATACAAGAAACGTCTAATCGATAAGCCAAAACCCTCAATTTATGACAATATGGGATCAATTTTTTTGCCAAATTTTACAGGCCTAACACTAAACCTACCAAAACCGGGTCAAATTGACCGCTTTGAAATTAACACATATTTAAACGGTACAATGTCACTATCAAACTTTATGAATTTCTTAAAATATGCATGAAATATATTTTTCAGTGTACAAATTTTAATTTTTTGCTCTTTTTCAAGACAAATTTGTTGAGTATCCTACCCTACCGCGGTTTGTCATTTGACCGAAAAACTACCAAAAACGGTCGGTAGGTTTAGTGTTAATATTCTCAAGGATCAGCTTAAGTCTATTTGGGCCCTTAGGTTTGAAGACTATGTCAGCTTTATATAATTAAAAAGCTAGTTTCGATTACATTTGAAACCTTCAAATACCGAAAATTTTGAGAAGAGCTTTGAAACAGTAAGCGTAATGCAGCTTTTAAAACAGAATGGAACATCTTTAATTTTTCTCTAAATATTCAACTTAAATCTTAAATTCTTGACCTCAGAATTGAGGAAGATTGTTTTCTCTCTTCAAGTTAAGCTGTAGTCGTTTATTTATTATTTATAAACAAAATTTTATTATTCACTACGCAAATTGTTATAAAATACTAATTCGTTTTTTTTATTTATAAAATTATAAAAATTAATAAAATACTAATACTAAAAAACTAAAATAAAAGCCTTAAACAGCGCTAGAATTTGTAGGATATTAATTTGTATTTTAAATTAAATAGACTTAAGGGAAAATACTAAAAAACTCATGATTCTTAACTTCCTAATACTTCTTGAATCCTTTTCAATATATCACTTAAATGTTCGACTCACTTAAATTTAATTAATAAAGAGGATAAATGAAACTTAACATTCGTATTTGAAAAACAGCACAAATTATGTAAGATTTAAATGTTTATAAAAAAAGAAAATAAATATAGAGCCCCACTGATAAGAGGTTAATTTTATTAAAGACCTCTTTTACATAACTCACAAAAAAAATCTAAAGTTAGGTAACTTTGAACCATCCAATGTCAAATTTAATGTGAAAATGAAAGCTTGATAATAAAATCACTTTAGTCGAAAATTTCTAAAATTATTTTATATTCATTCCAAATTGAAATTTGCACATTTTTTATTGAATGATGATCACTTAAGAAAACTGCCAAAACTCACAAATTTATTCAGCAAATAATCCATGTCTTTGGCTCTTCACTGATATTGATCCACTAAAAAGTTTCACTTCACAGCTTCTCACTGTGAATTTAATCGTTCCACTCTCAACTTTTAACTGATCATGCGAGAGCTTTGTCGCTCCTATATATACACCAAGTTCCTTATCAAGTGGTGATACGCATTTACTGGAAAAAAGAGAAATATTTTCGGAGAGATGCTGGAGACGCCAGATGAAGAAAAAAACATATTCATAAAGTGTTCAGAGGAATTAAATGCTAATTTTAGCAAAAAAGCTTCAAAGAACAAAAAAATTATCACCAGATACTCAATTATACAATTCGTGCCATCTCTTCTCTCATTGAGTTCTGGAGGAGACATTTTAAAAATCATCTTTCTCTGTGGGAAATTTCCTTGAGATGCACTCGTTTAAAATCCAATTAATTCCCCCAATCAAGTGCCAAATGGGAAGATATTATTAAAAGCGAATGCAGCTGAGAAAAAGTTGAAATCCAGATTGAACCGGAATGCAGAAATAAATTATCAATAACGAAATGAATGTTGTAGTTTAATTATGCTGAAATTAAATCTGAGAAGCCAGTTTGAGCCGGTTAACAAGGAAATTAGCATAAAGTGTTTGAAATAGCAATAAAACTTAATAAATTCATCATGCTTCGGCTTTCGAAAGTACCATGTTTTGCCTCTATAAGGGCTAGGGCCGCAAAACATTTCTCTTTTTCACAATTTCTTCAAGTCATTGGAATCAGAATAAGGTCAAATGTCAACAATCACAAAAGATTATTAAATAAACTAAAGAAGATTTTTTGTCTCCACAAATGTCTGAGTTACAATTTAGCGATAAGGCAAAGTTCGCACGGGTCAACGTAGTTCGATTGAAGTGTTTTAATTGTTGATCTTGGCGCAATCTCAGCTAGTTCGAGCCAGTTTCCATTTCCATCTACAATATCGTCTTCTCACTGTGATGAAAGTTGAATGAAATATTGAATTATCTCACATAAAATGGACATATTCAATGTACAATTTACAACCAACATTTTTGTTTATTGAAGTTTCCCGTGAACATAATTTATTTTCAACTAATATTAAATAAATAAGTCGATAGATTTGCAAGAATAATTTCTTTATCCAAATTAAAATTATTACGTAAAATGGTTTTACAAAAAAAAGGTGGCAAAGCATATTAACATCGCAAAATACTCGATCTCGTGACTTTAATGCAGAAGAAATTTAGGGTTTTCTAGATTGAATAATTCTTTTTAAAGTTTATTAATTCACAAACGATTTGAACCAATTTATACTTCTACTTAAGAGTATAGTAAGCATAAATTTAAATTGTAATTATAAACATAAATTGTAAAACGATTACAATTTTTAGCATATTCAATCTGTGTTTCAGGGTTTCTGCCGATTACCAGGAGAGATCGGTCGTGGTAAGTCGGCGGCAGCCGCAACAAAGCATTAATTGAGGATAAATATATTGAATTGAATTGAATAATATAATAGTGGCACGACGTTCCATAGAGGAACTCAGGCCTTCAGGGGGATTTCGGAACATCCATTATTATTTTTTTATAATACAGAGATGGGGTTGTCAGTTACATGCTTCTTGGAATCAAGTGTAATTAGAATGCCAGAAGAATTCCTGGTGACCTAAAGGGGATTTAAACCCGGGACACTTGCATCATAGAGCGAATACTCTACCACTTGATCCATTGTGAGGGCCTTGGTGGTTCAGTGGATAGTGTATAGTGTCTCTATGACTGTGAGGCATCGGGTTCAAGATAGGAAATTGAAAATTTTTCAGCTGTAGTATTAGTCGCGAATTCGTCCAGTTATTGAATGGAAAAGTAATGCAAATACATTGGCAATTAACCGCCTAAAAGAGAGGTCGGTATGCAGAATTCAGTCGAATATAAAAACACATTCAGTGCCCAGATCCGCAAACCAATACTGGTCCACCGTGATATAAAGCAGTAGGGGGAAGTGGGGCACCTTTGAAAGTGGGGTACCTTTGAAATTGGGATTTTTTTTTTTTTAAGTGGAATTAAGCCATATCATAATGTAATTTAGCTTCTCAATCTGTTTGTGCAGCCAAATTATATCACGAAAAGTCTCAAATTTATTTAAAAATAGGTGAAAAAACCCGATTTCAAAGGTACCCCACTTTCAAAGGTGCCCCACTTCCCCCTACTGAATTCACACAAGGCATTGTGATATAGAGCAGATTTACCGCCTTGGGAGTTTAGATAAAACAGGAAAATGAAGAGTGCATAATGGATCTAAATAAGTGGCCCGGGTACAGCGGTTCCACAAGGAATATAATCGACCCATAGACAAATTTAAATCAAATCTTAAACAATTGAGTGTCCTACTTAGGAATAGCAAAAAAAAGTTATTAGCTCATAAGCGATTGAAATCGTTTCAGACTTGTTAGCGATTCCAAGACTCCTCAAACCTTTCTAACGTTAACCAATCTCAACAACGAAATTATTATAATATCGGTTAAGAAACTGTCACTCTAGAGCCTTTTAAATCTTTGACATAGAAAACCATTTAATAATAATTGAAGGGCATTTTCATATATGAAGGAATTGTTTTTGTTTGCATATGATACCTTTAAAACATATCCAAAAATTTAAAAAAAACATATGAAATGTTTTCAAAATAACCAAAATAAGATTGTAAAAAATTTGAGCAATAAATGGTTTGATGGTTTTAGACCTATTAGAGGAGAAGAGGGGGGATTATGGAAGAATGAAGGTCGCATAAAAGGTTCTTATATCGATTCATGCTCATAGACAGGTTCCCTAATAGTCCCGGAATCTTAACTGTAACCACTTGGCCTCTAGGTCAGACGACAGCTAGACGGAAGGCAAGATTGTCAGACAACGTCATAATGTCCAGAAATTGTCCAATTTGTGAAGATTGTTAAAAATTTAAAAAAAATGTATCCCTAAGAAGTGAAAAGTGAAATTTTAAGAAGTCACAACGTAGAATGATTCCAATATGTAACGTTCTCTCTCTGTGAAGTTCGAGC
The DNA here is from genome assembly GCF_024763615.1 of Phlebotomus papatasi. Classification (NCBI taxonomy): domain Eukaryota; kingdom Metazoa; phylum Arthropoda; class Insecta; order Diptera; family Psychodidae; genus Phlebotomus; species Phlebotomus papatasi. Next base: position 44,692,437 of record NC_077224.1, read on the forward strand.
AATAATGAAAATTAGTGATAACCCAATGAGGACCCCAAGCAATGACACGATTTTCGGGTGAAGCTTTCATAAAACAACCAGAGAAAATAATGTGGCCATAACCTTGCTATCTCTTTGGCGAATTAAAATCAAATGTACACAAAAACTCTCTTATCTAATCAGCATAAACAGCTTTTTATTTTTCTCAACAGTCTCCAGTGACAAGCCCTCTAAATTTTAATATACAAGTCTCCTAAATAAGGCAATTCAGAGGCCTTTGTTTTTAATTTTCAACTATTGTCTTATGAAACCTAACATAGAAGATCTTTTTCCCTGGTTCAGTTGCTGGATACTCTTTTTCACTATCTTGAACTTGATGCCATTCCTCAGCAAGATACTCTCAAAATCAACCAATTTATGAGAAGCTACTACAACTTCAGTTTCTTTAATGTTGTCGGTTCTCGATAAGAAAATATCACCATCACTGTCCATTTTGAAATCCTTCATAATGCTAAGAACATTAGTAGAATTTACAGATAAATTATATATCCAGTATTGGCCGAATTTTGTGTCTTCCCCAGATATCTGACCCAATATACAGGGAATAACAATAAACAAGACTGTGATACTCTTCATTTTTAAACTTTTCCTGACAACGCACTACGGATTTATAAATCAAGCATATAAATTTTTTTATTTATATAAGAGCGCAATATCTAACAAATTTCTTATCACGCAGAAGCTTAACTAATTAAAAATCCATTTAAAGAAAATTTAAAAGCATGTAAGAAATCAATTCTTTATGTCTATTTAACATTGCATTACTTTTTCGAAGCGAACCATCCATGAAGACACTTCGGTACCGGACTTGGAGTAAGGAACTCCGAGCGTCCTAGTTCTGTAAACGTTTTAGCACATAAAACAATGAGTCCTACATGATTTTCATCCCCTTGACCCCAAACTAGGCTGGCAAGAATTACACCGTCATCCTCAGACGTTGCATTTGGTGCTTCCACAAAAACAGGTTCACTTGGATAACAGTTTTCCTCACACCAAGTGATCCGAGTTTTGTTGATCACATCAACTTTAATGATCTAGTAAGAAAAAAAAGAATACAATCAGTCTTTTGGTTTCAAACTTCATCATCTACTTACAGTTCCCGGATTGTTCGCATCAACATCTGAACTAATTGCGTAGAAGTATCTATACTCCTTCCTACTATTCTTTTCATAATTGATCCTTGGAGTTTCACATCCCAAATCACATAGGAGTTCAGGAACACAAAATATCATGTTATTTTCTTTGAAGTAAGCCTTTGCTTGAGTGGTTTGCAAAGTGACAAGATTTTCTTTTTCGCTTTTCTGACCACTTCTTCTGAAAACTTTGTTTAGTAATCCTAGAGAGGGGATCCTGGAAGTATTTAGCGGTAGTGCAAATCTCAATGGGCGTCCCCTAAACATCTTAGCATAGTCCGGATTACTTTGCATCTGTTTTAGGCTTTCAATATACATACAATCCAACATCTTCGGATCATTGTAGCAGCAAATATCCAGAACGAGATGATCATGTTTTTCAAATGAGTTAATCACATGGAGGAAAAAGAAGGCATCGGTATAGAAAGTATGTTTGAGAGATCCTGTTTCTCTATCTAAAAGATAGATGTGGGTGTTGTGGTCTTCGAACCACTTGAAGGAAGCAATCATAGGTTCATTTTTAACATGAGCTACTAACATATTCCTAACTGATACGCTAAGTGGCTGTTCCACTAGGACGAAGAAGTTCTCTGTGATCCCAAAAGTGTGCATATATCCAGGATGTAACTTCCACCTTGTTGGTTGAGTTGCAACGATCTTTGGTTTCTCCCACTGCTTTTCGCCTTCAGGAAATTCAAGTATACTGTACTTTGGACCCATTCCAGTAACACAAAGTCCCAGGTTAAAAACTCTTCCGTCCGGCATAATGTGAGGATGAGATGAGTGATGGACAATCCCTATCCTATCGAAAAGATTAACTCTTTCCACAGTAGCAAGGCTCTCTACGTCAAATCTGAACATTACAGGAGTCTCAGCGAATGCGAACATCTGATCTCCAAATGGATAGACCGTAATCATTGCGTTGTCCGATCCAATCTCTCCGGGATGAAAGATCGAAGCAACGCGTGTAAAGATTGACTGGCAAGGATCAGGAACAGCTCTTGTACCAAATTCCGTAACTACAATTCTCTGAGCTGCACGATTTTTGTTGAAAACATTAGTTTCGATGAAACGACATTGGTACGTTACGGTACCATCCTGGATGGCAAAGCGATGCAATAAGGCGGACGAATCAAAGAGGTGTTCAAATGTGCTGGAGCCGAATTTTAGGTTTCCTGGACCATTGCGCAATAGACTTCCACGAATCCATTTGGGAATTGATCCTGTGATTTTCCCATCAATTGGCTGCAAGATCTCCTTCTCACAAGATCGCGTCCAAACGCTAGCATCGCAATTTGGGTAGAGTTTCTCACCACCTTTAACCGGTTGACGGCCCTCAATATCCTTTTTTTAAAATTGACAAAATATTCTGTTAAAATTTTATCAGTAAATAGAAAGATAGCCTATACCTTCTTATCCCAAATGAGTTTCTTTATCATCTTTTTTTAAATAAGTTTAACCAACTAGTGAGCTTGGCAGCAGTGATCACTATGAAAGATATTCTGTGAATCAGATTCCAAGAGAGCTTCAAACACCGTCATCTTGTGTATAGTCATAGAGAAATTGGTTACAATTGGATTAAACGATTATCTTCAAAAGCTACCGAGATGGAGTTTAACATTGACAAATCTTCACTGCAATTCATGTGGATCAAGGTCGATTTAGATTCAATTGGTAATTTGATGAACTGAATATGAATTTTATCCACGGATTTATAAAATGAGAATTCACACAATTTTTCGAATTAATAATTTAAAAAAAGTGGAATTCATATTAATTTTAGCTCTGATTATTTCATAATCACAGCTATTGTAATACTGAACTATTATAATGTTTATGTCTTAAACATCCACTTAGAAGTTTTCAGAGAGGTAATTACAAAAATTCAATATTCGCAATAATCCGGATACGACCTTTGCCATCTTCTTTTTTTATTCTTTCATAAATCGACATTTTGGAAGGGTTTCTAACCTTCATCAGATAAAAAAAAATATTGATTCGAAAATCAGGATTTTTGCATTCACTATTCCAAATTTGAAATTTTGATAGAAAAAGAACAAGAAAAAGGTCAGATCGTGTTTAGCTTCCTCATGCATATCCAATCTATTGGCTGAAAATCGCTTAATAATTCTCAAAAACTACCTTAGTCGCAAATATCAAGGTTTTTTTAAATTATAATAACTTTCAAATTTGTAAAATACAAGGTTACATTCTTGAACTATAGAAAAACTGTTCTGCTGGACCCATGTAATAGTCTCTTACATAATCTTCTTTTCAATAGGCAAAATAAAACTAAAAAAAAATTAGGAGACATTCTTGATTCTTCTTTACTATTTTAATTATATAAATATGTTCAAAAAAATCTAATAGTTTTGTTAAAACTTCTCATTATATATTTTCATATTTATAATGAGATAATTAAGTTGAAACAAGAAGTACCGGTCTAAATTTTAAATGGACCAAAATGCCGAATGCGTCGAAATCTCGAAAAGCCAAAATTTCGAAAAACCAAAATTCCGTACGCCAAAATCCTGAAAGGACGCAAGCCTCGAATTCATAAAAGTGTTACATTTCACGATTATGATTTGATGAGTCAGCAATAAATCATGATGTTGAGTGCCCTCATTTTTAAATCAACATAACCGTGCTATCAAACTAGGAATTTTCCAATTTGTAAATTCAATTTAATTTTCAGATAACTTGCTCATCTGCGATATTTTGCATTAAAAAATCATTTTAAATGATATATTTTCGCTCATTTATTGATATAAACTAATACTTGGCTCACCAAAACATGTTTAAACGTGCTAAAATAGTATAAATGTGGTTGCTCAATTAAATTTAAATTCAGCAAATTAAAATGTTAAAATTGCTCATTAATTTCAATTTTATTGCAGTTAAATAAGTAGCCTTTTGAACTAAATTGTTCTTATTAAATTTATTCACTCGTAATTAATTATTATTTGTGGCCAAAAAATAAGATAAGTACAGTGATTTAGTGATAAACTTGTACGGGAGTGAAGCTTCAGCATCGGGAGTGATTTACTAAATTCCTCCAAAGGTCCAAAGCCAGAAGGAAATTGTTGTGTCAAGAAATCGCAGTTGGGATGACTTCATAGAAATTTTCAACGAGACTGTATGAGAGTTTCTATATGAGCGCCCTTGACTATAACTCTTTCTTCTGGCCCTAGTGATCCTTCTGAATAACAGATAAATGACTTATAAGACATTTTAAGTAGGGGAGACTGGGGCAAAAAGTCACAAAACGGATATTTTATTTTTTTTTTTACAAACTACCCGATCGCCCCAGAAATTTCTAATTAGCGCAGTTTTATAGGAAATTTACCTCTCTACAACTTTGTGAAAATAATTTTCCTCTATTTTGTAAGCAAATCAAAGTGTCGACTTATCTGGATCACTTTTTACCTAATTGACAAAAAATCATAATGTTTATATTACTTTGGTCAAAAATGCGTGTCTTGCGAAATTCCTATCAGCATAATATCATAAAATTCTAATAATGGATATACGATAAAAGGCTAAAAAAATCGAAAGGAGAGAGCAATTATATAAAAATCGTGCATCAATAGAAGAGAGAATAAAATGCACCATCGAAAGACCAAACACGTCTTTTTTTAATTTCAACCACTAAACTACCCGTTGGAATGCATAATTAATAGTACCTACGCTTGCTGAAGCTTATGCTTTTATTTGGGATTTTGGGCCACTCGAGATTTCGGCTTTCGGTCATTCGAAATTCTGGCTTTCGGGATTTTGCCGTTCGCGATTTTAGTCGCCATTGGAAAATTTAGTTTGATATTAAAAGGTCTCGATCTCACGGTAAACCAAAGGTGGATGTACCTAATTCAGGATATTGCCTGGGAATATCTTAGAATAAACTCCGAATACACAAAGTTGTGCATTAAAGCTATTTATTAAGTTAAGTTATTTATTAAGCGTTTTTAAGGACTGCACAAATAAATAAAAACTCTAGTTTTTTACCATATTTTTAACGTTTTTACTGCTCAAACTCTACAAAGCTCAGTAGAGAGTGCTCAGAGCACTGTATCTCTCAATTTTGAGTCATATAAAGAAGTTCGGCTCCTTAGCTGCCCCTGGCCCAGGCTCACTACCGGTTATAACCGAAAACTATTTTTTTCCGAAATTTAATTATATTACTCCTAAGGTGTATTTGAACAATATATTAAAGTGATGTATAAATCGGTAAAAATCGGTTGTTGTGAACCGGTTATGAACAGTTAAATGATTTTTATACGAAAATCAATTTTATTACTCTTAAAACCATTTTGTGGTACCTTTGAGTGACTTATGAAACGGATCAAATCGATTAAGAATCGATAAACGGTTAATTATAACAAAAATAATGATTTGACTAAATTCCCATCAGTTTCCTCCTACCTAAGCCGTTTCTCGGCTTAAGCTGACAGACGGATTAGTTATAAACTGATGGAAATTAAATGTGATCAATATATTGATTTCAATTATGTTAAGCTGTCTCTCGGCTTAAGTCTTAAGTCATTTTAGGTCATAACATAACTCACGAGTTCGACCTCTTCACAAATCCACGATCCTATGTCACTGGAATTGTTTTAATTTTGTCGGATGCAGTAAAATAAATTACCTAACTTTTAAGGTAACTTTTGGCTTTTGACAAAATTTTGACAAAAAGGGCACTCAATGGGTCAAGTGGTAGAGCACTCGCTCTATGATGCAAGTGTCCCGGGTTCGAATCCCCTTTAGGTCACCAGGAATTTTTCTGGCGTTAAAGGTGTTCGGATTGCATCCAGTGAGCTTTACTGCACTTGCTTCCACGGGCATGGGACTGACAACCTCATCCCGTACAAGAAAAAATAATAATGCGTGTCTAGAAATCCCCTTGTGGGAAGGCCTAGTTCCTTCATGGAATGTTGCGCCAGCATTATTATTATTATTATTTGGCTTTTGACAAAATTTAATACAGTTTTAATTTTTATCGAAGTACAGTAAAACACATCTTATTTACAACATATGGGTAAGTCACGAATTTTCTAAGTACCTTAATTACCTAAATTCTTTTTAAATTACTTTGAAAATACACGTGATTATTTATTGGAATTAAAGGTCCCTGAACTTAAAGTGGTATTGGAAGTGCAAGAGGTTCTGCAGGTATTGACTTCATTCGAGTTAGCTGACAAATTGTATTTTCAGTATGAGAGAATCACAGTTCCCATAAGCTGAGTTAACTTTATCCTTAGCTTTTATGAAATATTCTGCCATATTTTCTAAAAATTTAGAGATCAACTTCCATATGATACGCAAAACTTTTCTATCGGTGAAGCATATCAAATCGCATTCTTCGAAAATACTTTTATGAGAGATAATCTTTTTCCAAAGCGGAAATGTGAGAAAATGAAGAATAGCTTATCATCTCACGTGAATTCATTATCTGAAACATGAATGAAACATGAGCTCGCACCATGAATAGAAATAGCTCCGTCGTGTAGGCAAAACTGAGGCTGAGAAAATTCAAGAGGCAAACACTTAATAACGGCTATTGTCTCCTAAAGCTCATTTATCATAATTTTTCACCCCAGCTAACGAGAGAATAAAAACCGAGAAAATCACGCAGAGTCATCCAATGGGGAAGACAAGATGGAAAGTCGTCGGTCGTTCTTGGGGAGATATCGTGAGTGCTTGAAGGAGTACAGCAACAAGACATGTGTCCCTGGATGTCGTTATTCTGTTGAGGAGGGTCGTTCAACTTGGGAAAGGCTTTTGTGGACACTACTTCTGTTGGGAACAATTATGGCGACAATCTGGCTGCTTCTTAGTTCCTATGTTTCATTCTCTGAGGCCCCAACTGCAACAGGAAGATCAGTGAACAGAGTACCCATCAATACCATCCCATTTCCGGCAGTGGCCATCTGCACTGGTACTCGAATTAGTCGAGAGGCTCTGAAGAATTATACGGATTTCATGTAAGTCTTCTACCACGCGAATCGGAACTTAAATGAATTCCTAAGAACCAAAGAATGTCTGATACTCTATCTCAAGTACTTGTGGTCTTTGTTTTCATTCATTGACGTACCACTTGACACCCCTGACTTAACTACATTCTGAAACATAAGAGGTTTCTTCCGGTATTTCCAATACATTTTAATTACATTGATATTAAGTAGAATCTTCATAGAAGTATGACCAAAAAATTTTTAAAGTGATATTTCAGTAAGTGTTGCAAGATTTGTATTCAAATAGTTTTCTTTAAAAATAGCTCAAATACCTTCTAATTTTATCGACGTAAAGCTTAGAAAGAATTCAGTTTATGAATGCAAAAGTGCAATGAATGTGCTTAGACTTATCAACGTACTTCTCCTGAAGAGATACTTGATGTAAATTGCAGAATTGATAATAAAGACTTGCCGTTTTCCACAAGTATATAAAGAGTGAATATCTGCAGTGTACTCTCAGTTTTATTTCACAAAGAAAGTTCAAAGATGAAGACTACCGTAGTCTGGATTACACTTTTCTGTACCTTTGGTCAGATTCTTGGAGAAGTAGCAAGGTACGACAACTACCGTTTGTACAGTGTTTCTACCAACTCCATCAAAGACATCAGCATCTTGAATGATTTGGAAGCAAACAGCGACAGTGTCATCTTTCTATCTAAACCCTCAAAAGTATCCGGTGAAAGTCAGGTTGTTGTAGCACCTCACAAGTTAGCTGACTTTGTGGATCTTCTTCAACGGCATGGATTGAGGTTCAGGATCTTGGAGAAAAATCTTCAAAGACAAATCGACTTGGAGCGCAAAATAATGAAGCGTTCCAATCACAAAAGTGACGAATTCGACTTCGACAAATACCATACCCTCGAAGAGCTACACAACTGGCTGCACTCCCTGGAAAAGAAGTACCCAGAAGTAGTGAAGGTGGTTAGTGCTGGAAAATCTTTTGAGGGTCGTGATTTACTAGGAGTAGAGCTGTCTCATGGCGAAAATAAACCTGGAGTTTTTGTTGAATCTGGTATTCATGCCCGTGAATGGATCACCCCAGCAACAACGGTCTTCCTTGTTAATGAACTCCTAACAAGCACCGATCCAGACGTAAGATATCTCGCTGAGAACTTCACCTGGTATGTCTTACCAAGTGTTAATCCTGATGGATATGTGCACACACATGAGAAAAATCGCCTTTGGAGGAAAACCAGAAAGCCCCATGGAACTTGTGTAGGAGTTGATGCAAATCGAAACTGGGATTTCCATTGGAATGAAGTTGGAGCTAGTAATCAACCATGTTCAGATACCTATGCTGGTCCTGAAGCCTTTTCTGAACCCGAAACCGTCGCTGTTTCCAATTATGTGAAAGAACTCAAGGATAAAGTACATTTGTATCTATCTTTCCACTCCTTCAGTCAGCTCATCATTTTCCCTAATGGGTACACCAGTCAACATGTCGTCAATCATAAGGACCTTCAAGATGTTGGCGATGTAGCTGCTAAGGCTTTGTCTCAGAGATATGGTACCAAGTACACAGTAGGTCCAATCTACGAAACTATTTATCCAGCTGCTGGAACTTCTATTGACTGGACCTACGGTGCTATGAATGTCTCCCTCTCCTTCTGCTACGAACTAAGGCCTAAGACTCTTTTCCAAGGTGGATTTCAACTACCTGCTAACCAAATAAGACCAACAGCTTTGGAAACTCTGGATTCTTTGGTAGCTATGGTAAAGCGAAGTGAAGAACTTAATTACTTCGAAACCGTCTAAGTCTTGACAAAATTCTTGTACATTCAATTGATTTCTTATTAAAGCGTTATTATTAAAAAGTAATACACAAAATTGTTTTGACTTAAAATAAAACTGATTTCATAAGGTCTATCTTCTCAAGAAAATGATTTGTTTATGGAAGGTTTATGTCTACTGCCTTCCTCTACTTTGCGGATTCAATCTTGTTAAGTCTTATCCATAACCCTTATCCGTTATCTCATAAGCTGACCCAAAGGACACAAATAGGAACAGATACCTTCTTTTTGAAATCTTCACAGCATCTCTTCACAGAGCATAGAAATCAATGAGAAAATTTGAAAAAGATTGCATGATGTCCTTCTCGTAAAAAAGTGATTTGTGATTGCGATAATTTTTTTTATTAAATACCAAGTAAACGTTTCAGATCTTCATTCAACTAATTTTTAGTTCATATATCCCAGACTCTCTGCTTCCTGAACCATTGCCACAATTCCATCCATACTTTCTTCCCCTGTAGGGATGATTTGGTCCGGGGGTAGCAAGAATCCGTAGTGGTCATTTGAATCAGGTCTCAGCTCAAAAGTGAACGCCAGGGGAACATGCGCTACTCCATGAACCCAATCAATAGATCCTCCAGAAGCAGGGTAGATGGTTTCTTCGATGTTTCCATATTCATACGACGTTCCATAGCGTCTGGCAATCGCTCTAACCGTTGCGTTGGATATCCTATCATAGTCCTGGGAGTTCTTCACCTTATCAGACGTTCCATAAGGATACAGTAGCAATTGGCTGTAGGAATGCATCGAAACATATAGGCGCAAGTTCGAAATGCTCTTGATGTACGTAGACAGATTTGAGGTTTCCTTTTCAGAAAAGGTGTATGGCCCAGCATAGACTTCAGAACAAGAGAAAGAGCTGGATCCAACTTCGTTCCAGTGATGGTTCCAGTTGCGATTGGGATCAGCTCCGAAGCAGAAGCCATAGGGACGACGAGTTTTGCGCCACATCCTGTTGGCTCTGAATGTATGCACATAACCGTCTGGATTTACGTTTGGGAAAATGTACCAGTCGTAGGTTTGTGCAAGCCTCTTGATTTCGGCATTTTCACTAGTTAAGAGTTCGTTGGCGATAAATGTTGTAGTTGCCGGCGAGATCCACTCTCGAGCATGAATTCCTCCTGATAAATAATAAAACGAAAATAGAGTTCGCAAAATTCAAGATGAGATCAGATGTACCTACCTTCAAGGAATACAGCAGGATTGTTAGCACCATGCGAAATCTTAATACCTAGGAGATCCCTGTTTTCATAACTGCTCCCACCAACAACAGTTGTTACAACACCAGGATGTTTAGTTTCAAGACTTCTTAGCCATTTGTGAATGTTTTGCAGCCTGTAGTACCGATCCCAACCAAATCCCTCAGAAATAGCCCTCAAATTATTAATCCTTGCATCCTGATCTAGGACATCTTGAAAATTCTCTTCCACCAGAGTGTAAGCGATAGCCGAAGATTGAAGATCTTCTGTAAAATCTTCAATTCTACTTGGAGATACAAGCACAGAAACCTCCTGGGGAACTTCCTTTCGTATGGGAGTTAAAACTTCGAGTGTGTTATCAAGATCCAGTTCGAGATTCCGCACAAATTCCACATTTTTCCACGACTTGAGATGTAAACTGTAAACCCGGTAGTTATCAAATCGTTCAATTTTATCAAGATGCACAAGAGGAAAATTTACACTAAAAATTGTGATAATCGAAAGAGCCAGAAAGTGTAATGAGAGCATTTTGTCTTGACTAAATGCAAGTGTTGAATGATAATTCTTCCGATTTTCCTGGGCTTTTATTTCGCAGAAAATTTGGGCTTTGTTTACACCAGCATAACACTGATTTTTGCTATCTTCATGTGAAACTGAAGGTGAAGCATTACCATTGCCAGTTTGGTAGTGACCTAGTTTAGAATTATGAGCTGGCTTAGAAAGATTTGATATTGATGTCAACGGAAGTCTTCAATTAGAAAAAGTGTGGCTCCTAACAATTTAGGTTTTCCTTGGCCTTATCATATATTTTATGAGTCGTTTCCTTTTTTCTTTTATCTCTTGCAGATTTGCTGAACAAAATCGCACAACCGCTAAAATTGCTGACACTTACGAAGGTGTTTACAACCACCTTCTCCAGTTAGGATCATTTTATACCCTCACTATTGATCAGGATAATTTCTACCTCTATGATCGACTTCATAGTTTCTTCATGGAATATTATGGAAATCCTTATCCTCTTCGTGAAATAATAGCTAATGTAATGTTATGTAACTCCTTATAGGAACTTAATCTAATTGTAATGTATAACTTAGGTATCTCCTTCTTGTGATAGTCTCATATATCAGTGCTTTTGGAATGGTGAAGAAGAAAATTGTTCCAAGATCTTTCAGGAGAATCGTACAGATTATGGTGTTTGCTGTACCTTTAACTATCAGAGACTTCCTGGTGCAGTAATGGCTGAAATATCTGCTAAAGGTCTAAGCGTTCCATCTGATGTACCTCTTTACGTTAAAGATTCGGAGTTTAGAGAAGGATTGAGAGTTGTTATTGAACAAAATTCATCAGATCAAATTTATAATATACAATCGTCAATGGCATCTCGTGTTCTCATCTTTCACCCTCAAGATTATCCTGATATGTCCACAAATGCTTATATCGAACGACAGATTTATCTCTCGGGAGAATTGTTTCTTGAACTGTATCCAGAATCTATCAAGGGCAGTGATACTATGCGCCACGTCTCAGCCAAAAAGAGAGGATGCTTCTTTCGTGAAGAAAAGATGTTGTCATTCAAAGGGTTCGATTGATATATCACAAATTAAATGCAGTTAGTTTTTAAACTATAATTTAATTTCATCTTTCAGGTTCTACTCTTTCAGTGAGTGCATTTTGGCCTGTAAATTAAGGGATATGATCCATTCATGTGGATGCTATCCGCATCAATATCCTAACATCTACAATAGAACCCGATGTCTTCTAAGTGATATCTCATGCTTGATCAAATGGAAAAGTATAGCTTAAACTAAGTTCAGGTCCAGGGACCTTTTATTGATTGGATATTTTTTACAGCTAAGTGGGATAACTTTGAGCCCCATACTATTGAAAATGTCAAAAAGTCAAATATTGAGACTCAATGTGAAATGTGCATGCCGACTTGCAATTACATTAAATACGGCACTAGAACGAATTTTGGTATGCTGAACTCTTTAACACTCAATGATATCTTGAGGCTCACCAAAACCTCCAAGACAAGGTTTTTCAGCGTAGTGCACGTGAATTTTGCTCTACCCTATGCTGTGGAATACCATGTAAGTGGAATATCATTGATAAAAGTTAAATAAGTTGGGCTAAAAGTTTAATTACAGCACCATTAGAACTTAATTCCCAATAACAAACCTCCAATATTAAAATAATCGAAGTGCTTAAAAAAAAAAACGTTATGGTCAATATAAACAGAAAATAAATCAAAAATTACTTTATTTTTGATATTTAGATCACCCAGTACTAAATATCTTCTAAATATTCATTTTGCAAAACATATATCATAAGTTTTAAGCATTAGGGGGAATTGGGGCACCTTTGAAATTGAGATTTTTCTCCTATGTTTAAGTGAAACCGAACCATATCATAATGTAACGCTCAATTTTATTTAAAAATAGATTAAAAATCCCAATTTCAAAGGTGCCTCACTTCCCCCTAATATCTTCTAAATATTCATTTTGCAAACAATATTTCGCAAGTTTTAAGCATTAAAGATTTTTTTTTTATTATCTGCTTATTAAATTCTCACTATATATTTTATTAAATTGCTGAACCCCAACAAAAATATTTAATTCCTTAACTAAGCAGCTAAATTAAATCACCTTACTTATTAACTTTATGTTTCTGTTACATTTGTAGTTAATACATTTTTAACACTCCAACTAATACACTAGAAACATATTAAGTACTTTTAATAAATTTTATTAATTCAATTTGATTTAATTTTGAAGACTTGAGACACATAACTATTTTAAAAACATTATAAACGAAATTTAGAAAGCGGCATCGATTTAAAGCGAAGAGTGAAACAAAAAGTATGAAGTTAGTTAAGCACTTAACATTAAGTGCTTAAGTAAGGTTTTTGTAAAAGGCCTTAATTAGGTTGTGTTGTGGTCTCTTGGGAGCAATTTTCGTCAAAAATCGCTTTTCCGAAAGAAATTGCCTGTACTACTGTAGGGGAAGGTGGGGCTACTTTGAGCTGTGGGGCTATATTGTTTGTTATACGATTTTTTCGCATATTTCTAAAGAAAACTTACCGTGGTGTCACATATAAGTTTAATACTAAGAGTATGAAAAAACGGAAAAAGAGGTGTATAGTGTGCGCAAAATTTCAAAGGGAAAATGACGTGTGTTAAAAAGAGTACACTATAGTGGAGTAATACGGTGTATAAGATATTACTGTTTTCTGAATCTATTAATTGCTTTCTCAATCGTATTACATATACAATTCGATTAGTCGTAACTTTCTTTTGACAACTTTTCATAAGACGATATTTTCAGTTCAGCTTTATTTTTCTTAAAAATGAGCCCTGAATGCGATATTTTTGAGCCAAAATAATAAAAATGGCACTAATAAACTGCAAGTTAACTCGAGAAAATTTTTATAAAAAGAAAAATTAATACAAATCCTGATTAGAGAAAATTTTGTATGAAAATTTGTCGTAACTTCCCCAAAAATGGAAGTTACGACAAATTCTGATAATTTTTTCTTAATTAAGGGCACTTACGATAATTTTTGTTTAAAATAATTTTTATTGGGCTTATAAAAGTTTCTTTTCCTTAAGTGCGTTTAATAAACAAAATTATGCCGATTCTAAATATGTATATATCTCAAAATCGCAAAAATGAAGTTACGACAAATCCTGATTTAACTGACGAAGTATTAATCTTAATATTAATCTTATATATGATATGGTCGGTCATAAGATTTACCATAATTTAATTTAGATCCACATTTGTTTGGTCTATCTAAATAATAGTATAAAGTTAAACCACAGTTTCATTTATAAATGTGCGAAAAAATCGTAAAATAATATTGCCCCATAGCTCAAAGTAGCCCCACCTCCCCTAGGGAAAAATATCAATATTCTGTCAAAAACGTAATTTTTGTCGAAAATTACTCTCCCAATGTGTAGAGGCCTTTAAGGACAGAAAAAAATATTTTCATTAACTATTTAATTAATGACTTTCGACTAAGTACTTTTTAAGTACTTACCTTAACGGTTATCTCCGGTGATTGCCAGTGAAAGTGTTATACCAAGAGGAAAAACACTTTTTTAAGCCTTGCCCAGAGCTTTTAGTCCCGATGTAAACCTTTTTTAGTGGTTGAAAGGGCATGAATTTTTTTATTTTCTTTCTTTTTAGAAAATTTGCAATTTACTCGACTGAAATAGTGTTTTCACAATTTTGCTTAGGGATCGTGAGTTTTTTAGGGATTTTGCCAATTATTAACTAATGGTTATACAACATTTGTTTTTAAATATACTCTATGCAACACCTTATATCGGCTAATGCTCTAGATCTAGATGCTTATAAAAGGATTTATCGGAACTTAAGAATCTCTTGGGTAGCTTACAGTCCCGGATCACCACCTAAAGGAAGTTTTGACAAAATACTAGGCACTTATTCCAAATTTACGCTCACCAAAGTAAAAAGTTTAACAGAATTTGGGATCTTTGTTGGAAAAATTTTGAGAATGAAAACACACGTAAGGGCCTTGACAGACCTGGGGATTTGCCGGTAAACGGTTTAATGTAATTATATCGGAAATAATGGTTCAATTACATTTCCATAATTTTCCACTAAGTCCTCTCGGCTTAAGTCGTAAAAGTGTTTAGGGCATAAGATAATATTTTGAGGTTATATTTTTCTGACATATCATACTAATGCATCTCTTTATATCCAAAACGTTAACTCACGCCAATCTATTCAGATTTTCAGTGTTTATCACAAGATGTTACTCATGTTACTACTTCCATCTAAAAATGTCTTAATTAAGGAATTATTAGGTAGGGGAGACTGGGGCAAAAAGTCACAAAACGGATATTTTATTTTTTTACAAACTACCCGAGCGCCCCAGAAATTTCTAATTAGCGCAGTTTTCTAGGAAATTTACCGCTCTACATCTTTGTGAAAGTAATTTTCCAGTATTTTGTAAGGAAATACGTTTATCGAACCGACTTCTAAAAGGTAATTTTGTGATCATTCTGAAAAATGCTGGGGCAAATAGTATCAGGCATGGGATATTATCATATTTTGATTCGCTTTGTTACGGGATTCCGTAAATTAAAAAAAATACCTAGATAACATATTTTCATAGGAAATTTATTCCTCTACAACTTTGTAAAATACCATTTTTTCTAACTGAACGATAAAAACGCTTTTCAAGCTACTTTAGAAAAAAAAAACACAAAAGACTGCAAATCATTTGACCAATGCGAACAACAAGCCGCGACATATGGCATTGATGTTTTTTTTCCCGTGAGACATCATAAATTGTTTCGGTTTTCAATACTTTTTGTTCCATACATTTTGTTACTTTTTACCCCAAGTGGTCGTTTTCAATAAAAAGATTTCTTGAGAGAAGAATCTTTGTAAAATTCTGAAATAGATAACGGTTTCGTATTCAAAGAATCCAAGTCATTTAGGAAATAATCATCAGTGTATAAATTTTGAATAATAAGTAGGTAATAATTGATATATTCTTCAAGGAAAATATTTCAAATATAGCGCTAAAATTTTTTATATTTTTTGTTTTCAAAATTCCTTGTTCAAATTCTAAGAAACATGCAACATCGAAGAAGGTTTATGGAAGCCATCTGTAGTAGTTCTGCATATCTGTTGGAAGATATTGAATTTTGAAATTTTTCGATTTGTGACTTTTGCCCCAGTCTCCCCTACTTATGACGGGCTTTTTTATATTCTGGGAAAAAGCTCTTATTTAATGCATTTAACTCCAGCATTCCACTAGTAGTACCTCACCTTGTGTTAACAGGGATTATGAATAATGACTTAAATTTTTTTTTAATAAATTCATATAATCAATTATGTTCAGTATTTTTAATTAAGATTCTGAATTTGATTCAGCCACCTTGTCCTAGGTCTGCCTCGAGGCCGAGGTCTCCTCACAATGGCTTGCATAGCTTTTCTGGGGAATCTTTCTTCATTCATGCGTTGAACATGTCCATACCATCGAAGTTGTGATCTCTCAACCCGAAGAAGCAGCTCCTCGACTCTTAGTTCCTCACGAACGGCCACATTCCTCACTCGATCTCTACGAGTGATTCCCTTTACCGCTCGAAGGTACCTCATCTCGGCAGCTTGTACTCGCGATCTTACCCTTTCGGTCATTACCCAAATCTCATGACCATAGGTGAGAATAGGAATGAACACAGCTTTGAAAACCGATAATTTAGCCGATCGACTAAGCTCGACCTTCCTCAACACGCTTCTGCCAAGCTCCCTCATTACTGCAGAAGCCTGACCGATTCGCGACGAGAGTTCTGCCTCCATCCTACCATCACTCGTGAATAACACCCCGAGATACTTGAACTTCTTCACCTGTGTCAATGAGGCTCCACTAACATGTAGAGTGCATCCCACAGATTCTCGGGAAATCACCATTACCTCCGACTTTTTGTCGTTCACATTCATACCTGTTTCGGCACAAACATTCAGAATCTTGCCTTGGAACGCCTCGGGATCGAACTCGAACATCTTCCTGAAGTGGCGGAGGACCGACAGGCGTGGGCTGCTAGATTGGATGTCATGGGCCCGCGACCCCAATAGGGATAAGCGGTTGAAAATGAATGAATGAATTTTTAATTAAACAGTTTTAAAAATTCAATTCCCAAAGTACTTTATGCTTGCTCTAATAATTTATATCACATGCAAAATGCATCTGCTTAATTAATTTTCCAATGAAAACTCTTCCATGATTTATTGCTGCATCGGTCCAAATTCTGCTTCCCTAAGCACTAGTATCCAGAGGGATAGATAAAAATTATTCATCATCCAAATTTTCCACATCTCTTTCGGATGTGATACCAAAAATTAATAATATATCAAATTACTATACAAATCTCTTGCAGCAAACAATCGTCTCTACGTGGTATGACTTACTGGCCACCCTTGGGGGACTAGCGGGCTTCACAATAGGTGCCAGTCTCTTGTCCGTTATGGAGTTTCTCTGGTTTTCCAGCGGAAAAATTGGATGTGTCTGGCTGGGAAAATGCCCTGAAGAAATCTGTAAAGAATTGCCACAAATTTATCTAACTGACTTCAAAATTGCTAGAAAGCAATTTTCATATCAAGAAGTCATGAAAAATAAATGAAGCTCTCTCTCCACCAGGATTTGTGCACAAAATATTGATATTATATGTTATTTAGTCGCAGAAAATCCTTTTACATTTAGAAAAAAGGATTTTAAGTGTTAAAATGAATCTTGCAATCGTTTTCAAGCTAATCCTGCACTATGTACTCGATATTAATGAAAATTACATAACTATTTTAAACTGTTGGGAGCAGTTGGGTAAGTTATAGCTTTTATAAGAATTTCTATATAAATTTAAACTAAATGAATTTCTCTGCTTTTGTGGAAATACGTGGTTAGAGAATGTGAGATTGTACAAAGAGTTCAACAATAAATCCATCTCATCGACATTTATTGATATTGGCCAAAGGATTAATTATGTGGGTGCTAAGATACCACATAGTAGTGCAATTTTCCTCGATTACGACTGCCCCCATGGGGACAAAGTTTTATTGGCACTTTCTGAGAGACACCTGCTCACCAGGGACCATAAATGGCTCATTGTCACGTCATCAAGTACCTGGAAAATCGATGAGTGGAAGGGTTTGAGGCTACCAATGGATGCCTATGTACAAGTGGCCAAATTGGGAGAGATTCCCAAGGGTTTCACCAGAAATAGAATTACCCTGCCACTATACCATGTTTACAGGAACAGCCCTTGCCAAAAGGACCTCAGTGCAACTGTCAATCGATATTTCGTGGTGACAAATACACCCAAGAGATTCTTCTTCACGAGATCACAAATTGCTCCAAATGCAGAACATTACAATCTCAATCGATTTAATTTGTCAGGATGCACATTGAAAACTGTTCAGCTCAAGGATGCCTCCTTGCCGGAAGCTGTGATGTTTCCGCCCTTAGATAATAAAGTTACAGCCAACACGTATTCCCACTTTGCACTCAACTTGATGGTAGTGCTTCAGGAAATTACGGATTTCAGGTGAGAATTTAGAGACATTAAAATACACAACGACATAAAACGGCTAACGTAAATAATTAACACTGCGAGAACACCTAGTTGTGTTCCAATTGTTTAATATTAGGTGAGATTCTTAACAATCTCACCTACTATTTTAATTTGTACTTGTAAAATAGAAAGTAAAAAGTGAAAAAAATCCCTTCAACATACCTTTTAGACCAAGAAAAATTAATAAAATTAAAATTTGCATCTCTTTCGTTCTGAACTGTTTCCAAAACGGGTATCCCACTCTTTTTGGCACTAAAAATGGAAACAACTAAATTGAATTTGTTAGGATGTTCAAGAGACAAGATCGAAAAAGACTGCGATAAGGTATGGAAATGATTGAGAAAACAAAGGACATGAATTTTGATTTCACGAAATTTTTCTGATCTAAATGTTATACCGGGGCTATTGGGTTATTTATTTGAATTTTAATATTACAGATCGTCTACGCAAAATGAGAGGATTCTAACTCGTAAAGTCAATTCACAAGAAAAGCCATTTAAAAATGTATGCTCGTATTCCAGTTCTATTACAACTTAAAACCGTTTCTTTTCGGTTAAATCTTCTAAGCAATCCTATGATATATTAAAGATCTGAAGTTTGTTAGATCAGCGAATTTTCCACAAAGCAGGAAAATTCAACTAATTTTATGGAATGAAATTGTTCTATTTAAATCACAAAAAATCATTAAATGGTACATAAGGGAAACTGGGGCACCACCAAACATGGGGTAGCACCAAACACTGCGATTTTTTAATTGGATATTTGACTTCAGAGGACACAGAGAGAAATCCGAAAAAGTTAAAATAACATTCCGGAAATGTTAATTTTACCCTGCATTATTGATCCGAAATCGGTGTAAATATTATGCTTTTTATGTGTATTATGGATTAAAGTTACCCTTTTTCATGTTAATTTTACACTTAAAAAGGTAACATTAAAAAATGTTTATATATTTTTACAACTAAAAAGTGTTAAAGTTATGAGGAAAAAAAGTTATTCGCACCCTCTGTTTTTATCAGTGGACAAGACTTATAGAATTCTAAAACATCGCAGTGTTTGGTGGTGCCCCAGTTTCCCTTAGATCTGCTACATAGAACAATTTTACACTGAACGCCATATTTATATGAAAAAGTATAATGCAAAAACCGTTTTTTTTTATTTGTGTTTGAAGTGTGTTAAATTAATTTATTAGTGTTTAATTTGTTAAAACACTTTTCATGCCTTTTTCATATTTTGAATATTTTCAAAAATTAATTGCACACACAGATAGATGCTAATATTACAACCAGAAAAAAAATTAAATATATATTTTTAGTTATAATAGTCAGAAGAGTTGTATTCAATTTCAAAGGCGCGTTTTTTTAATTCGAGGTAATTAAAATTAGATAATTAGAACCAAAGATTTAAATTATTGAGTTTTATAAAAACAAAAAAAAAATATAATGAAAACAATTTAGGGTCTGGTATCAACAAACAAATTTCTTATTTGAGTTCCCTAAAGGATGTTTTAAACAGTATTATCACTTTTGCCAAAGACGGTCACATTATTTTCGTTATATACGTTAGTTGCGTTGTGTTATGTAACTTTTTAGGAGACCTATAAAACGAATCAGTAAATCGGTAAACACGAAATACGCTATGAAAAAATGGCTTCAATAATTTTATTATTTTAACTACTAACTTTAAAAATAAACATTAGTAAAGTGGCTAAAGTTTTCCAAAATGACCAAAGGGATGTTGTTTATCAAATTGAAAACACTTTTATCATGCTTTTTTGTGAAACAACATTTTTTGACAGATTTTTTTTAGTTCAAAAGTGACAAACCTTTTTATTCAGAGTATGCATTTTAGTTGCTCTATTTTTTTTAGGAATTATTTTTATTATATTTTTACATAAAGCATTTTACATAAAAACTTTTTTTTTCTGTAATTCCTTGTTATTTATTTATCCAATTCCCAGAACTATCTCGCTATTGAATGAAACATCTGATCCTGAAGATATATCAGTCATTCCACAAATATTAACTCCAACTCAAGTCGAATCAGATGATTGTATATTCATCTTATCAGAAATCCGTCTGATGTTTGTTTTCCAATCTTCGAGAGACAGTGCATTTGATCCTTCTGCATTTGTTGATCCTTTCACAACTTCCGTGTGGATTTGCTTGATCCTTTTCCTCATTGTCTTCAGTCTAGCTCTAAAGGCTGTCTTTAAATGTGAAAGAATCCTTCAGCAGAGGAGTTTCTGTCCATCAATCTCATTAACTAGCATCATGAGCTTTGGCGCACTCTGCCAACAGGGAACATCAATTGTACCGCAGACTATTCCTGGCAAATGTGTCCACGTCATTATGTACTTTACATGTCTCTTACTTCATCATTACTATGCATCGGAAGCTGTTTCTTCGCTAATTGATATCCCTCTGAAGTCTAGTATTCGGAATATTAGGAATCTTGCCGACAGCAGTATGAATATTGGGATGGATGAATCCCTACCTTGGATAAGGAACTTAGGCGTAAGTTTATCTTTGAATGTAGAATGGCATAGAATGGTATATTAAAACGAAATTATACGCAATATAGTTAAACAGAACAACCGTACTTCCCTGCTAGTTTAGTACCTTTCTGTATAGTTTTATTTTTAAATTACTTTATTTCTTAGACACTTATTTTTACAAATGAAACCTTTCACATTTTATTATTTCTTTTGAAGAACATCGCATACATGTACAGGATAAATACGAACTACTTAATATTAGTGTTACCTTATTTAACTCATTTAAAAGTGCAATTTTACATTTCGAAACCAAACGCACTTGTGGGTACATCAAAATTCCGAAAGAGAGTGGTCCGTATACCGAAATACCGAATGGTACAATAATCCAAAGAAACAAGATCCGGAAGATTCAAAATCCGGAATTGGTCAAAATCCTTAAGGATCTCGATCTATTTGGGATTTTGACCTATTCGATATTTTAATAGGCTATACTCAAAGTTAATCAAATTAGTTCAAATTTTCAGTTCCCATAAAAAAATGTATAGATTCCTTTGGTTACCCGAGAGTTTCCCTAGATCCTCGTGAATTACTCGGCCAAATTGACAAAAGTTTCCTAATATGAAATACCTTATGGGTTTTGGCTCTTTAAGATTTTGACGATAAGGACTTTCGAACCATTCGGTATTTCGAGTTTTCGAAATCGAGTTCTTTCAGAATTTAGATTGCCTACAGCATTTATTTATTTTTTACATTATTTATTTAGAGAAACGTGACATTTTACTTTCAGGAATGAATTTAAAAGTAAATTTCGCCCTTCTCACTTGTTTCTTCCAGGAGTCAGAAGATCCAGAAATAAGGTACTTTTGGGTCAAAAGGGTTCTTCCTTTGAAAAATCCTGAGAACGTCTTCATTAATGCTGGTAATGGCATAAACAAATCCAAAGATATTCAATACGCCTTCCTTGGTGAATCTAGCATCACATACAATCTGATAAAAAAGTTTTACAGCCCTGAACAAATATGCAATTTCAACGAATTGAATCTTCAACCAGTTACATTTATAGGACTATTTGTGGAAAAAAAATCACAATTTCGAGAAATTCTTCGTCGGAGATTAACAAGAATGCGCGAAGTGGGAGTGTATTCGCGAATTAAGGGACAGATAATTTCGGAAAAGCCTCAATGCTTATCCAATCCTGTGACTTCGAGAGTTGGACTTGATGAAACAGCTCTCTTATTCACCTTCCTGGCCATATCTGCAGCACTGTGCCTCATTATATTGATAATTGAGATCACTTGGGATCGCATGAAAATCACTAACGCCTAAAGGTATGCCAAACCGCGAAAGAGGAGTTTAACTTTCGCGTGTTGATAAGAAAGAGCGCCAAAGCAAATAAAACAAAAGGCAAATATCAGAGCAATCAAACTTAGCTATAATTAAACTCTTTATTACTATTGTTGAGAGGATAGAGATTTCTGTGAAAGACCCATTGACGCAAGTGATGGTCCTATCTACAATCTTGCTGGCATGATTTCCTTTATGTCTTTTGCCTAGGGTCACAGTCAACGTACTCATCTTGCCCTCGTTGTTCTTAAATTACGCACCAAAGTGGTCTCATTCAACAGACTCTTTTGTTGATCATCCAACTAACAATTTTTCTGGTATACACACAAAAAATATTAAAGACGATCAAAGTACTTGATTAAATGGCGTTTTTATTCAATGATTTTTTAGTAAAGTTCGTATGTCGTGATGTCAAGTGAAACTGCTGGATCTATTTTTGGGGAAAAATGTTTACTAAATATTACTAAGAAAAGTGATAACCGGACAAACCCACAGAGATATCGGTGACTGATTTAGAACTGACGTAGGCAAATTTTCTGGTGCAATAGTACTATGTTGTGTGTTGTCCAAGCGACTTTTTTGGGGTCACATCCATTCGCACCAGTTGCACAGATCAACGGATAAAAGATGCTGCTTACGTCTGAACATTATGCCCAAATAAGCATTTCTGACTGTAACCAGCTGTTACTGGAAGGGAAGTGAAATTACGTAAAATGTGCTCCTATTTATTTGCATTTCATGATCTTATATTGAAAAACATCCTAAGAATAGAGTCAAAAAATAAACGTAAGTATTAAAAGTTTAAATTTAATTTAAAATGAAAAAGTTTTCGTTAGTTGCTACCGTTTCGGCCTTGTGACAATTTCTTTCAAAAGAACTTAAAAATTTTCTGACTTGATCTAAAGATCGAGACAATAGAACATACTATAGACAATGGAGATTCACTCCGCCTGGGTTTGATTTCTAAAATTGTCTCCACTGATATGGATAAACATTTACAAATTAATAGACTGATCAGTATAAATAATTAATTAGTAAAAAATTCAAAATTTATTGTCAAAATGACAGTATGGTTCTAAACTCCTTCATATTTTCTCATTTTTCATTTTCTTGAGTTCTTACACTGTATGATTTTTTTATATAATATATTTTCACCAAATTCCATATTACTGAGAAATTTCTGCAAAATTTTGTCCGAGCTACTGCAACAACTGCAACCGAAGAGAAACAGTGAACCTTTAAACTGAATTTAGAGTTTTTAAACTAAATTTTCGAGAAGTTATGAGATTCTATAGGCTTAATTAGGTTCAGCAGTGTTTTGGTAATAAAAATGGTAATTGAAATATTATTGGCAAAGGAAAAAATTAAAAAGTTTCGAACCATTTTCGTACTTACTGAGGAAAATGGTGTTTTTTACTAACCAAACTTGAACTTTTTACTTAACATATTGAATTATTAGGGTGGAGTAACCACTTATCGCCACTTTTAGAAAAAAGTGAAATTAATTGTATTATAACTTTTGATCCCTTATTATCAGATAACTCAAATTTGACACAAAGTTACTTAGATATAGTGGCTCTAGATTAGTCAAAACAATAGTCCTACAATTTGACGCGGGAGTACATAAACAACTGATTTTTATTAACAATGCAAAAATAACCACTTCGTCGCCACTTTTTACCACTTTTCGCCAGTTTTGTAACCACTTCTCGCCACCCACTTGAAAAGGTCCAAAATCGAATATTTTAGGCAATGTTATGAAAAGTATACATTCAGAACTTCTTTTTCCTCATGTTCACCTTTTTATTACTCACTTCAATTTTATTTGTGAAATAAAATTATAGTCTAATAATAATAATATTGTCTAATAATATTGCAGAAAGTAAACAAGGCATATTTGACAACTGAGAATCTATGAAGTGAAGTTAGCGTCGCCTATTGAAGAGTTATGGCGACAGGTAGTGAATCAATTTTAGAATATGACCACTTTCCGCCATGGCTCATTTTTACATAAAAATAATATAAAATTAAATATTAACTAACTAAATACAAATTTTAAGTATTCGTCGAATGTAATTAAATGTTCAGTAGACAAATTATTGATTCAAAATCGTAAATTTTGTTCGATTAAAGTTCCACGACACTTACTATATTTGGTAAGAAATAATGGATTCGATGCACTTTCTTAAAATATTCCTCTAAAAAATGCTCAAACATTTAAATTCAGAACAAAAAATAAGTGTTTTTCGAATTTATACGTAGCAGCAATAAAAATACAAGTAACTTTGCGGCTCATTTATTTCATAAATGATTTATGAAATTATGAAATTTCGAATTATGAAATTTCATAAATTTCATAATTTGGGGCACTGGCGCGAACTGGTGATTCCGCCCTATAGTAACCTACCGTAGATTCGGTAACCTTGCACTCCTGCTTTACGTAATTTTCTTATTTACTAACTAAAAGAAAGACTAGATGTCTATAAATGATTATACGACAAATTAAAATATAACAGGAACAGTGGCGGTTACAGAGTGAAAGGCCCTGTCATCAAATGGTTAGGGGAACTCCAAGAAACCGAAAAGAAAATTATATATATGTACATAGATTGAGGTTCTCAGGTGAGCGGCGTATCTAGGATTTTAGAAAAAAAAAGTAACCACATTAGAGGATTATCTCCAAAAGAAACGGTTTTCGAACGGAAAAAGAGCCTTCTCGAAAACTTTCAAAAATAAGTTCAAATTTCATTAATTTGAGCTTAAAAATCAATAAAATCCTTAACAGAACCTTTAAGAAAAAGAAAATTCACTTAGGAACGCTTTTTCAAAGAAATTTTGTTTTTTTTTTATATCTGCGCCAATTTTGACGGATTTAGACAAAGAGGTACAAAGGGTACAAAGTTCTCATGGATTTGAATAACTTTTTATTATAGGAAATTACATTTAAAGATTTTGAGAATAATGTCCCAAAACGATATTCTTAAACCAAAAAAGCTTTCGGACTCTTTATCTACATAAATTTTAATTTAATCCGATTTTGATGATATTAAGTGATTCGAATAGCTCATAAATAGTCTTCAAAGAATTTTTAAAAAGCAAATATTAAGTTTTCATTTTATTTTAGGAAATTGCAATCAAAAGCAGTTTTAAGTTTATCGTTTTTGAAACTCCCTTAAGAAGATTTCAACAAGCTTTTTATTTAAAATTCACCATAAAACCATTTATCGTTTTTTATGGTCTCAAATTATTTACAAAAACGAGAACACTCCCACAAAAAAATCTCCTAAACGTCTGAAACATTTCCTAAATTGGATTTTGTTGGATAGAAATTTCAATAAAGAAGAGAAATGTTTTTTTTGTCTGTTTAAAAATAAAAATTTAATTTTAATTCATTTTTTCGGAGGATTTTGTAACCTGAAAACTTGCTAAAACCACCAAGAAGACTTTGATTTGAAGAAAATGCCGAGAACTTTATCTTAATTATTTATCTTTATCTTTATCTTCTTTCTTATTTTATCTTAATTTGATCCACTTTGAAGCCCATTTGGCAATTCTAGAAATTAGGTTTATGTATAAATCTTTTAATGTATTTGATCAATTCTTGTCTTTTATCGAGTTCTAATCCAATTTAAATGATTTTGGACTTTTTAGAAAGCTCAGAAGTTCCAAAAAAATACATTTCAAAACAGTAAAAGTATTACCTTGGGTGAAATTTCCTTAAGGTGGGCTAATTTTCAATGTTCTTCAATTATTTTTGATTTTATAATTTTTTTTATTTTTATTTTTTTTTGAATATCGTGTTGAAAGGAAAGGACAAGAACATCTCCTTGTCCCTCCAACATTTCTTGTCTTTCACAGATCAAAATAATCTCACTTCCTTCTAATGAAATTTATAGGTATTGTAACGAATATAACTCTTCCAAAATTCACTTTTACGTTCATTTACCACTAGAAAAACTAAAATCTAAAAATTGATTTTTAACTGAGATTCTTTACATTTTAATTTTTCCGTATGTCCGAAAAACTAAACTTTGCTGATTGAGATACACAAAAATATTTATAAAAAAGTAAATTTCAGATAATATTCTTCTTACATGAATTCAAAAAACAAACGCTGTTATGAAAGAAATTTGGAAAAGCGTGGGACGCAATATATTTCTGATACGCATTTGTTTTTGCTTTTATATGTAGATAAACAAAAAAAATACGTTGTTTTTTTCTTCGTTATATAAAAATCATAATATAGATATGACGGTGGATAATACAAGCGACAATAATTTCTGTTGCATTCCACAAACGATAAAAGAAAGCTGCTGCATGTTTTTCTGTATAACCAGGGAAATTGTTATCGTCAGATATATATTTTTGCATATATAGGTCTCCATTAGGAATGAGAATCCGCACATGCCACAAAACTACAATAGGCTCTAAAAAGATCTCCGTGTATTAAAGCTATAAAGTTTAATTGCTACTTAAGAGATTGCATGCCAAGAAAAATGTCTAGAGTGCGCAATTGTCGCAACTTTACTTTTTTTGCTCTCCACTTTATTCGAAATCTTAGTTAAATATTGAGTTAGAATTGTTTTAGTGTGGTAATACAAATAATAAAACTCTTTCACTTCACCACTTTATATTTGTCCACACATTCCATCCATGCTGCTGTAATGATTTCTTAATCACTGGGAAAACAGTGGTTAAATTCACCTTAAGTGTGAACTCTTGTGCATACTTTTCATCAAACTTGATGTCGAAGGAAAAAAGATTGTTGAGCAATGAATCAGAAAGTCAAAATTGAAAAGTTTAATATTTAAAAAATTATTCACATGTCGCCGGATTTTCAGTTGAGAAAACCACTAAAATAAATGTTTAAATTTTGCAAAATTTTTATTTGACAAGATGGTATACAAATCAAAATTATTGATGAAAAGATACAATAATCAGTTACATAAATTTGCAAATTCCGCTTCTGGCTCCTGTTATCAAGTTTCTTTTTTTAACAAATTAATGCCTCTCAACATCAAACCTTAAAAGTCATTTTAAACACGAAAAATCAAGGAGGAGCTGTGATCATGAGCTTCCTCAGATATCAATAATAAATTTAATCAGTAAAATATTCCTCAAGAAACTTCCTTCAACTTCCGTCTATGCCAAATGACTCACATAAGATAAATTGAAGTGAGAAAAAAATATTTGCTAATTTTCGGTTGGAATTATTCAACGTGTTGTCGAGTTAAACATCTTTTCCACCAAAGATTATTTACAAACTCTTAAAATATTCAAAAATTTCCGTCAAACGAAACGATGCGCGAATTTCTTTCTCAATATCCGAATTGGCTATATCAAATGAAAAATTAAAAATTTTAAGCGCCATGTGATAGAACACTGCGTATTTCAAAGGCGTTTTAAAATATTCTTATCAAGCAAGCAGACAATATTTTGACGAACCATAGTATCAAGCATTTTATTGAAGAAATATACTGCGGAATTTTCCTCAAATCAAACGATATTTTTTTTTTACACTTTCACAAATCTAATTAAAAATTAGCAATTCAAAAAATTTACGTCATATCAGAGATTCACGGTAGATTATTAAGAGAGATAAATTTTTCAAGACTGTCGCATAATTCACCATTAATGTGATTCGAATAGGTTGGTCTGCAGTTGGAAATAAATTTTATTGGATTTTTTTTTCTTTTGCGTCATCAAGTGACTTAATATCTTACTTAGAATTTTTTAGACTTTTTCAGTTCAAATTCTATTATAATTATTTAGAAAATAAATCATAATATGGTTGCAACTAATACACTTTAATACACTAATCTATGGTCTACATAAAAGTTAGGCCTTACAACTGCATGTAGATTCGTCGAAATATTGTCAATTTTTTAATAAAAACCAGTATTTTTCTACAAAATATTCTTATACTTCAACGTCTTTAAGAAACTACTGATTTTCTTATAAATTTCAAACTAACAATACAATATTTTATATAATTATATAATTTCTGCTACTCATTTCATCCAATACTTTTGACCTCTATCACTAAAGTCTCATGGAATCTGATAATGCTCTTTCTGACAGATAATATTGGTATTTTAATAGCAATTTAAAAATGGGTAGAAAAGTGTCCGAGATTTTGCGTAGTGCTCGAAGTCGTAACTTAGATGCTATCCCTGAAAGGGACTTTTGCATCATTTACGGTTTAACGGTCCTCAATGGATTTAAACCGATTTGAAAATCACTCGAAAGATCCCACAAAATTATTTTAAGAGTAATAAAATTGATTTTCGGACAAAAATTACTTACACTGTGCAACAAATTCACAACTTTTTTTGCTAACGGAGATCTCGCATGGTACGTTTGATAGAGTCAAGTCCCTCAAATCACTCAAAACATTGCCCAAAATAACTTAGAACTAATATAATTGAATTTCGAATAAAAATTAGTTCCGGTTCAATTTTGTCGAAAATTCCAAGACCTTTCGAATGAGTCCAATCGTAACTCTATTCGCCTGATAAATGCGTTCTCTAGTGTCTTTTTGAACCTTTGACCTTAAAAAACCATTATAAGGAATAATTCAACCTTATTTTCACATTCACATATGATCAATCTTGCGCCTGGGTAATCTCTAAAACATATCCAAAAATAAAAAAAAAAAACTGAGAAAATAAGTGGCATGTTAATAAACCTTGGGTCGACTTATGGGGAATCCCCCTTAGGTCCCAAGTCGCTATCTCTAACCGTTTTAATTCTAGAGTCAGCGAAAGACGGAGAGACAGACGGATAACAGCATGACGATATTTCTCAGAAATTGTCTAAAACGTGAATATTTGTTCAGAAACGTGGTCTCCGAGGGGTGGAAGATAGAAATTTGGATTGGGGTGAAAAAATCGAAGGCTTATACTGCTCTCTCCGTGGAGTTCGAGCAGTAAAAAGTGATCCTTCAAAAGAATAAATTGTTTTTCTTTTCGGCGAATCATGGTTTGAGGTGAATCATATTCTATTACGACAAAGTTGCGTAAAACATCTAAATAGAAGCGCTTAATCTTTTAAATTAGAATACTTGGTCATTATCTATATTAAAAGAGATGGTAAAGCGTCCCAGCTGTGCGGAATGCTCGAACTCACGAGATAGAGTTCAACGTGAATTAGTTTTTCGCATGATCTTTTAGTACTTGCTGATCTACTAGAGATCAAATTGATTTATAAATCACAAAAGCATCATTTGAAAATAAAAAATTGGTACTTAACCCGTTCATTACCCATGAAGACCAATGCAGCCGGTTTCAAAATCTTAAAACCTTTCCAAAAAATCTAAATTTAACCAAATCGGTTGAAAAATGGGCCCTCCAAATTGATGTTGACCTTTGCCCTTTAATAATTCAAAATGGCGAATTTTCCGGTCATAGGTATGTTAGGACGAAATGTTCACCTGGACTACCTCTAAAACATATCCGAAAATAATTGAAAAAGCTTGGGCCAATTTTTGAGAAAAATCCGAAAAACATGGTTTTTAGGGGAGGTGAGGGGAATAAGGAAAAAAGGGGAGAAACGTCTAGAGATATTGTTTTTTTATTGGGGGTCATCGAAGACTGGAAGTCGATATCTCTTACCGTTTAAGCTCCAGAACAGTGACATGTTGAAAAAAAGGCGATTATATAACTGCTCCGTCTGTGAGTTCGAGCAGTAAAATGAATAAAATAAAACATCAATAAAATCAGTTAACTCTCAAAGCTGTCTATACACTAGGAAAAATTTTCATCAATATTCGCAATCAATATCTAATATGGATGAAAATCGCCTACACATTAGTAAAATATATGGACATAATTTTGGATTATTGAAGAAATTTGTCTAATCTGTAGGCAATTTCTTCAATATTCTTTTCAATGTGGATGGTTTATCTTCCATATTGTATTTCAATATTGTTTACCTCTACACACTGAGACAAAAATCATTAATATAACTCTTCCATAAAATTATTGAAGCGGAATATGGAAGAAATGGAAGAAATATTGAAGAAAATTTTTAATATCAAGTTCATTAGATATTTTCTTCAATAAATTCATTTTTCCTTTCACATAAATTCGATAATTTTCTGCTTCAGAACATTTGAAAAGTGTATAGACAGCTTAAGGACGAGGAATCAAAACTTTGAGGTCTGAAAAAATCATTTTTCTAACAATGAATAGGAAAGTTTTTCTTTTAGTGTAGAAGGGTTAAAAAATTTAATACTACAATTTTGTCGAGTTATTATCGTTTATAGCACAAAAAGAGCTATGATCAGGGAAAAACCTAAATTTCAGCTTCAACCGTTTCAACGTACTAAAAATCAACGACATCTAAAAAATTAATTTTGAGATATTCGACATTTAATTTTTTATTATTCGATTTCTCGATTGTATCACTATTAGTAGGAAATGGTTGCACGAAGTTTTGAACGTTTTAGAGATCTGCTACAATTTGCGAAACGTTTCAATTAAACCCTAAATCAGCAAGTAAGGGAAACCTGGATATATTTAGCCAAGGGTAGATTTTTTTTTTCCTATTCTACGCGAAAACTGAAAATTTTGAAAAATAATTTGAGCAAAATTGACAACTCTTAAGACTCAAAACTCTAAAGAAAACTATTTTTAATATTTTACATTTTCTATAGCCTGTCAAATCCTTTTGGAACTCTTTCTAACCGGTCACCGATGATCAATGGTCCAAAACCATATTACCTGGTAATTTAAAGTCAAGTTTTCTCTAAAAGTGTGAAAAAATTTTTTTGATCACCATTGACCAAGTCGTATTCTTAAGATTAAGAAAGTTCATGAAAGGTAGGGTACACTGGGGCAAAATTTGTCAAAACGAAAATTTGAATATTCACTATTTTGTGAAATAAAAGAGACTGAGGCTTGAAATTTTTATTATAGATAGCCTTTATGAACCTTTTCAAACTTACAAAGTTTCAAGGGATTTGAGGAAGGATTATGTAAAATAACAAATAATGAAATTTTGAGCCCTATTTATGAAATATTTGGCTTACAGAAAATATCAATACTGATTAGCTCAATTTAACCACATTTCTCGTTAAGATGGAGAAAAATTATCTTCGACAAAGTTGTAGAGGAATAAATTTCCTATAAAAATATGTCTATTTGATATTTTTAACGTTTGCAAGAGTAAAACGTCACAAATTATCCGAAGACTGACAAAATTTGCCCCAGCAATTTTGAGAATCTTCACAGAATCGACTTTCAGAAAATGATTCAAAGATCACATTTCTTTCGAGATAAAGCAAAATAGTCTTCTGCAATGTTTTAGACCAGTAAATTTCCTATAAGGATATGCTCAATATAAAACGCTAAAGTTTTCTTAGAGCTCGTGAAAGAATTAAATATGCGTTTTGACAAGTTTTACCCCAGTCTCCCCTACATATATCTATTGTATAAATTTGAATCTTCTCTCGTTTAGCTTAGTAAATATCGTTATCCTGCTAGTAAAATATATTTGAATGAATTTTACAGAAATTTTCTATCACAAATCGATCTCCACTCAATAACAAATTAATAATTTGCAAATTAGAAAGCCTCGTTTAAAGCATGTAATTGACTATAAGTGACTACATGCACGTGTACTAAATTATATATTTTGAGGTGAACTTTAGACACTTAAATAAAATGCTATAGCGCATATTCTAAATACGAATAATGTCAAGAACGCATATTTGCGATAGCAGCCCTTCCGGTCAAAAAAAAAATTGAGACTCTTAGTTTATCATGTTCTCATTTTCACTAAATCCCGCATGAACTTTTTATTAGATATAAAAGTTGTGATTGTCTTAAGAGCCAAAGAGCGCCTTTATAGCCATATTATATTTATTTATAAGTTTATTGTGAGACAGCAATCATCTTTATAGATTGCATTGACGCTTCTCTGACGTCAATGTTGAGTGCAAGAGAAGCATTATCTGAACTTTTGATGCTTTTTATCGCTCCGAAAGAAGAAGAAAAAACTTTTTGACCGTTTCTATTTATATAAGATTTTCCGACTTGTTCTCTCTCTCTCTATCTCATCAATGTGTTTAAATTTTTTTGCAGTGTGATTTGCACTAAGGATGCCCACATTGGCGCCTCAAATCATCATTCCAAAGTTGAGACATTTCATGAGGTTCGCTCGTGATTCATCTCATAAGTGAAATACTAGTCAGCAAAAGGAAAAGTCTATGGCATTAATTCAAAATTACAACAATTTTAAGTGTCTTAGTTTAAATGAGCGTTTACGCAATTGGAATGAATCATTCCTGCATCTTCTGCACAAAAATTTTTCGTATTTCCGTGAAAATGTTCTTTCTTTTGGAGATATAATCAATGAGTCAAGACTCATGATAAATCAATAAATTCTGGCAGGGATAAATTCACGTCGATCTCAGCAAGAAAGACATAAATTTCCGGAAGATATACACACCAAACTTTGTTTACGCAAATATTCCTCTGCTATTGTCGAAATGAAAATTATATCTCTGAAGAAAGGAAAATTCATTGGGAGTCAACGTCAAGAGTTCTTTTATTGTTTCCACTTATATGTAAATTGGATGGAAGATTTTTACTTTTTTGGCCATCAACAGAAAAAAAAATCCAGAAAGAGAAGTAATCCCACTCACTATGTGCGTCACCGCAATTCACATGTGGAATTGTAATTAAGAGTAGATGTTTATTTTTTCTTGCATGGAAATTTATGCCCTTGATGACCAAGATCAAAAAACCATAAACATCTCATATACCTTTTCCCTTAAACTTGGATGCTGCAAAGAGATGTATCTAATTGTTCACAATGTTAATTATCATTATTTTCTCTATATTAAGACTAAAGTATTATATATATAAAGCATGTTTTTGATAGAAAGTTACTTTATAATGGTAGTGTCTCGGGTTCGAATCTCTTTTAGGTCACCAGAATTCCTATATTGAAGATGATTTATTCGCATCAAATAAGTTTCCAATCCTTTTATAAGAAAATTAAATATTGATCTGAGGGAAGTCTTTCAAGCTTTGCACATACTCTAGCTTCAAACACTTCATATTCTTCCTATATTGCTTTAATGAGTCTGACCCGTCTGACCTATTTTTTTAGGGAATGTGTGACTTAAGAATGGCTATTAAAATAAATTGTGTGTAGATCAGATTCATTGAAGGAATATGGCAAAAATTATGTGCGAAGCCTGAAAGACTTCCCCTATAGCAATTTCGCTTGCGTGAAGATCGTGTTTCTCTATTGAATATTATGCTATACTATTATCATTAAGAAAGCGCGTGGAGGTAATATCAAATATGCATCTTAACGGTCACTTAATTGAAATTCTCCACATTAGACTATTATAAATATACAGTAAACTCTCGCTTGATAGTGGAAACCAGACCAAAATGTCACACAGATTAAGACTATGATAAACCATCTTTGAAATTCAATGTTTTTTTTATTTTTATGGATCGAATCATAACTTCACCGAATCGACATTCTCCCTGAATATGTATCATTTCAATTTCAAAACAAGTCACAGTGAGAAAGAATCACAGTATATTAGAGTATACATATGATTTAAGAAAATCCTCCAAAACGTTAATAATATGTGAAGAAAATTTTTAAAATTCAATTGTGGCCCAGATTATTTTATATAAGAATATGTTTTACGATTTATTTACATAGTGTAACTGCCTAAGAAAAGGATTTGTCACCTGGAACTCAAATCGGAAAGAAGAATGACGGAAAATATTATCAAAATAAACGCAATGCCAAACTTTCTGTGAGTAACATCATTGACAAACTTTGTTTAAACTTTCCGAAAAACGGAAAAGGAATAAAATAAACGTCATTGATACACTAAAAAAATAAACTAATGTAGCCCAGTTTCGCAAGTTCGTAAAGTTTCCCAGTTCGCAAGTTTCGCAAAGTTTCCCAAGCTTCGTAATGACAAATTTTTGCAATGTTTCTGAATACCTAAATGTGACTCCGCTATCTATCTAGTTTTTATTGAAAACATAGATAAATATGATCCTGTAATATATTTAAGAAACTAGGCACTTTTCCATAGTTTTTAAAATATGTAGGGGAATGTGCCCATGCTTCGTACGATCCTAAACTTCGTAATGATAAAATTTTTCCAATGTTTCTGAATAAATGTGACTCCGCAATATATTTTAAAAACAGGATACTTTTCCCTAGTTTTTAAAATATGGGCGCGATATTATTCTGTGTGGTACCTCCAGGATATCACATGTGTAGAAGAAATTGGCATTGCAGAAATTATCATTTGCTGCACACCTTCCCAGAAGATCTGTGATTTCCTGGAGGTACCTGGAGAAATCTTCTGACCAATGAAGATATTTTGGACGTACTCGAATAAATAGACCACAAAATCTCAGCAGATCTGTGATTTTCTGGAGGAACCTAGAGAAATCTTCTGATCAATGAAGATATTTTGGACGTATTCGAATAAATAGACAACTAAATCCTAGAAAATCTGTGATTTCCTGGAAGAACCTGGAGAAACCTTCTGACCAATGAAGGTATTTTGGACCTACTCTACTAAATAGACAACAAAATCCCAGAAGATCTGTGATTTCCTGGAGGAACCTGAACTAATCTTCTGATCAATGAATCCTGGACGTACTTGACTAAATGGACAACGGTATCCCAGAACATTTATAATTTTCTAGTGGAACCTAGAAGAATCTCCTGTTCAGGGTAATGTTCTGGCATGTTTTCCCTTCTGATGAACATGCTAATTCGAACAGTTCTGTCAGGTCTGGAAGGTGACGGTTCCTCACCAAGATGATCAGGATGGTTGCTGTACTAAAGAAGTCCTCAAGAATCCAGAGATGGAATGACTTCTGAAAAACTCACGAAAAAAAATCCGAGATAATGTCCCTCCAAAGCTGGGTTGAATTTCACAAGGAAGAACATCTGTGGAAAAGCACTCCAGATTAGCAGTTCTGGAAAAATTTCCAAGAAAATCCACTGAATACCATCCCAAGGAATTTCCACAAACCCTTTTCTTGATTTTCCCAGCAGTGAAATGACATATTTTCATCAAGAACAATTTTAAGCGAAACGTGGGGAAAATTCTTTAATTTTTTTTTATGAAAATTAAGTCCAGTGTGGAGGCATTTAAAAAATTTAAAAACTGATTTTTTTAAAAATCTTTTTTAAATGCTTATAGTGTGTAGACAAGACACCTTAACACAAAATACAGATTTTTAAATTTATCCCTACGTTTGCAAAATAATTTATTTATACTTACAAATCATTTATAAATCTAACACGAATAAACTCTATTATGAAATTAAATAAAGGCATATTTTTATTGTTCTAATAAATATTAAACATTAAAAAAAAGGTTAAGCATTAAAAAAAACAAGCAAAACTGAAGATTTCCTACTGTGCGCTATTAAATTAGTAGTGCTTTAGATGCATATTACAAGTTCACCTCAAAATATTCAGGTTTGTGGCAGAGGAACCCTAAAATTATTTAACACTTGGTTTTATCTTAAATATCTAAAAATGTATTTTTTTAAAGTTAAAAATACTAACAAGATTAGAAAAACAAAATTTTGTATAATATACCTGGTTTTATCCGAAAATTTTCAAAAAATTAAAGACAATTTAAACTTAATTGAACTGAAAATGTTAACAATTTCACCTTGGTTTTTAGAAGTTACTTTTTGACATAAGAAAGCTTAAACCTCAATATTTTAAAAACAAAGCATTAGATAATTTTTTAAATGTTAAATTACTTTAAGATTTTTCTCAGAATTGAAGAGTATATTATAAAAATCCTGCAATACGACCATGCAATAAGGGGAAAAAATCACAACTCACAGTTATATTTAATTAAGTAAAATATTCTACTTAAGAGTAAGATCTATTGCATTCTAGAGGCTAAATTGGGAGACATAGACCTCTTACCTTTTTCCCTTAATATTGAAAAATTTTAATATAAAGGGTTTGGCAATAACCCTCTTAACATACAAAACTTATAATAAAAATTACAATATTTTTCAGTCTCGATATAACTTGGGATTTCCTCGTGAAAATTTGATAATTGAAATGATCCTCAACTTAGATCGTTATCAAACATCATCAACCCCAAGATTACGAGATCTTCACCGTCACGCTGATCTGTTTAGCAAACATATTGCAAATAATGTTTATTTATTCAGAGGTATTAGTAAAAATAAATTGACGTCATGCGATTGAAAAACTTATCAGGACTTTCTGAGTATAATAATAATAGCTTTACTTTCAAATCCACATTTCTATTGGGACTATTATCTGCAGTACTTAAGAAGTAATTTACCTTGACAGACTTCACGACATCAACTTTGCATTCTGGAGCAATACCGGTAAAATTTCAACTGCAGGTATATTTGATTGTTCCTTTATGATCAATCTGTGAATTGTTCCTTCGCGAGCATTGCGATGAACCTCAGTGTGATTGACCGTAGGACCTACTTAGAAGTTCAATTGGGAGCACATCTCTTACAATTTACGGTGGGAGTCACATTGCTGAAGCCGCAGCATACGTGCGAAAATTATTTCAATGACCCGGTAAACGTGTTCTCTGCCTTTGAGCTGAGGATTGACGTCAATCCAGGCATTGGAAATTCATTAAACTCTTTTTTTTTCTTCACTTTGCTTCCAACTAGTTCGATTTGCACATAAATCAGCTCCCTCTCTCACTCTAATTGGCCACAATGCGAAGTATATGTGTGTGAGCAAATATTGAGAAGTGCCTTTCGGATGAATGCCAGAATTATTCACTCTGGGATGCATTGGATAAGAAAAAGAAGTGGCCTCAACAAAAGAAGTTTCAGGTCTTCGGACAACAATAGATTGCCGACTGGTTTTATTATTGGAAGTTTTCCATTTTGAGATTGAGATCGGGTAGTGACATTCACCCAGAAAACTTAGGGTGGTGCCTGCGGTATAAACAAAAACAAGCACGTGAACATTGAAGAGTGACCAAGTGACTAAATTGGGTACCGTGAGAAAATTTTCCACACAACTTCGGGCGACAATGGAAATTTAACAAATTTTTGGGGAATAGGCACAAAAACATCAAAATATTCCATCGGACATCTAAACACTTTCGTTTTGTCAACTTATGGGGCTCCAATTGGATTTCTCCGGTAACTCTGGAACGGATCTCCAAGCCTCGGGGGCATTTTCTTGAAGGAGTCTCTGCTATATGGAAATCTTCCATGGATTCGGGTTCCTCGGACGTCATCAAACTGTATCAAATTCAAATTTCTGGGAAAAGCATCTTACATAATTCCCATGCAGAATACCACAATGATTGATTAGTTTGTGGCAACAAATTGATCAAACCACACTGGCATTTGCTACCAAGTTCAAATAACTCTCTAAAAGGTGTTAAATTGCAAACTTTATTGCACAACTATCATCGATATCATTGTGGTAAGTTTATACTTTTGATACTCTTAAAGGGTTAGTCAATAAGAGGTACGAATTCAAAAAAAAACGTAATAAGAAGTAACAATACATCAAGTTCTTCAATGAGATGATCTCGAAATTTAATTACAAAAAAAGACTATTAAGAATCTTGGGTAACTCATATCCAATTAAAATGGTTTTAGAACCAGGTAATAATAACTATAAACTTGCTTTTTGAATCAAAGATTGAAGTAAATATCGTTATTTTTCAAGTGTTTTGAAGGTCAATAAATTTATTAATAAATAAGAAACTAAAACCTTAATTGAAAGAATTTAGTAGGGGAAGGGGTAAGATTTTCTGGCTTCGCACACACTCTAGTTTCAAACACTTTATATTTTTCTCATTATTCCTTTAATAAATCGAATCTGACCTAGTTTTTTCGGGAAAAGCGTGACTTAAGAAATATATTTAAAAAAACATAAAATATTCGAAGCCACAGTGTGCGCGAAGCCTGAAGGCATTCCCCTAATAACCCTTCAAGATTTTTGCACGATGGGAAAGTCACAGAAAACTACATCTAACTAAGTGTAGATAGGAGAAGTCTTTAAGGCATCGCACACACTCTGGCTTCGAACAATTCGTATTTTTTCCGAATTCCTTTAATGAATCTGATCTATTTTTTTAAAACCGTTTTTTCAGAAAATGTGTAACTTGAAACTACTCGTATCTATTAAAATATATTGGTACTAGGTCATATTCATTGAAGGAATGAGCAAAGAATGTGAAGTGTTTGAAGTCAGAGTATGTGCGAATCTTAGAAGACTTCCTCTACACTGTGAGAGAAATCCGAAAAAGTCAAAATAACATTCTGGAAATGTTAATTTTACCCTGCATTATTGATCCGAAAACGGTGTAAATATTACCCTTTTTAGGTGTGTTATGGGTTAAAGTTACCCTTCTTTCATGTTGATTATACCCTTAAAAGGGCTAAAATTAACATTAAAAAATGTTGATATATTTTTACACCCAAAAAGTGTTAAAGTTATGACGAAAAAAAGATAATCGCAGCTTCTTTTTTTCTCACTACCTAATTCTGTTACTATAGAGTTATACAAAGAATGACGTTTTACGTATATTAAATATTTAATAAAATTTATTTATTTATTTATTTACTTATCGACTGCGTGCATTACAATAATTACCTAGAATAGAGAC
Source organism: Phlebotomus papatasi (assembly GCF_024763615.1). Classification (NCBI taxonomy): domain Eukaryota; kingdom Metazoa; phylum Arthropoda; class Insecta; order Diptera; family Psychodidae; genus Phlebotomus; species Phlebotomus papatasi. Next base: position 44,731,203 of record NC_077224.1, read on the forward strand.
AAAACGTTTACAAAAAGCAACTTGCGATGTTTAGGGACCCCTATAAGTCAACTTAAAAATATTAAGCCTTTTGAATTAGAATCTTTTTGATCTAATAACATTTCTATTGATCGATGAAAAAATGAATCATAGAACAGAATTTCCTTAAAGAACAGTTCCTGAGTGATTTCTTTTCCAAAAAATCATTGTAAAGGTTTACGTAAAATTTTCAAAAAGATCAAATTCATAAAGATCGGATTAAAAACAAGATTAAAAATGGATTTTTTCAAGAATACTTGGTTCTTTGGATAAAAAATCAGGACAATGTTGCACAAATCAATTTAATCAATTTAAAATTTGCTGGCCCACCCCCTCCCTCATATTAAAATTCTGGCTAAAACTTTGGATCTATTACTTTTCACGAGTTCTGAGAATTTCTCACATATTTCTAATCAATCTATTTATATAGAAAATTTACTGCTATTGGGTAAGTGTGCCAAATTTCGGCATAGTTGCATGCAAGCGCTAAAGTCTCAAGTTTGAAATATAATTATTTTTAATACAAATTCATTTTTTTCTTGCCTCTTCTTAAGAAGTGTTAATTCTTAATGCATTTACAAATAAATAAAAATATAGACATAGCTTTGGTGGCCTATTTCGGCCACCTTAATTCTCATAGTTCCTTGCCCTTCCGAAATTCTTCCAATATCTTTTTCACATCATCTCGTTTATCAAAGCGACATTTTTTGTTTTTTTTTTTGCATTGTATAATCTGTGGAGTATACAAAAACTAAAAATTCATGGATATCCTAGGAATAAAAAAAGTGGCCGGAATTGCAAACTGGTCGGAATTACAAGCTGGCCGGGATTTGATATACTTACCCTATGACTTTGTCGAAAAAACATTTTTTTCTCATTTTAACGAAAAATATGATTTTCAAGTTATTTCTCAAAGGCTCTTTTCACGAGTAAATTTTCTTCGCCATACTCTTCTGGTTCGTAAAGTATTCTGAACGAAACGTTTTATAGGATATTTACTACACACTTGAGATGATTAAACTTGGTACAAAACCACTGATTTTGTCCAAATTCAAATGAATGATCGGGCTATGACAGGGACTATGCTTTATTGAGAGGATAATTTTACAATTTTGACGAGGGTTCCTGGATTCTACACGGATCTCAGTGATACAGTTCCATACACTCTTTAGTCATCAGGAGACAACTCAGTTCTCTCTTGATCCTTGACATAACTCGACCAGAAAGGAGGGAACGGATTATGTTGAAATCTCTAGAGAAGATATGAGTTTTTGATCTTTTGGGTTGAAAGCTCCAAATGCAGTACTGCTGAATCCGGACAAGGATCCTCCCCGGAAAATTACCAACTTGAATTACCAATTTCAAACTGCTAACTTCAAATGGCTCTCCTGAAGAATTGTCATTCTGCGATTGTATAAAATGGAACCGTTCATATGCAGTGAGCATCATAATTTTGTTAAGCATCTTAAGTTTCTTAATTTTGTCAGACGTAGGATGAATCACAATTGCGACTTTTCTACTTATACTTTCTTTGTAAAAGCATATGTTAAATTCTAAATATTGCTCTTTATATGCTGCTGTAAACCCGATAAAACAAGATCTAATCCTTCTACCATTGCCTATTATATGCTGGATAGACTTACGACTTAAACTGAAAGGCAGCTTAACGTAATTATAATCAAAATGATGATTTGACTAAATTCCCATCAGTTTCCTACTAACAAAAGCCTTAGACAGACTTACGGATTAAGCCGAGAGATGACTTAAAGGTTTACCCCAATTCCCGTAGGATTTAAAACCCAAAATAGCAATCACTTTTACTGGTCTTTGAAAATCTCATTGATCACTTGCTTTTAATATTTAATCCTAAATCGAAATGTTCCCAAAAACCCTGACCAACAACCAATTAGAGAAGTCAACCCAAGAAGCAAAATAGCTGCCTTATAGAACCAAGTATTAAAAAAGTCTTTTAGTGCACTTTTAAAAAACTTAAAGTGAGAATTTTCTGTAGAAATTCCTATAGGAAGCTCTTAAGATCCTTAAGAGTGCGCCACTTTACTTATAGTAATCTCAATGATGGGACTAAGAACGTTATAAGCAAATAAAAAGATTTTTGGTTCTATAGTGCCTTACTTAAGGAATTCTACAACATTATATTAAGAAAAAATTGTTTCTTGGGAAGCCACTTGGCAAAGCCTTAGGTCTGAAGCCCGTATAAGTGCGAGTGATTTTGTCCCTTCCGGGTGACTTTCACACTCCCCTGTTCGTAAGTTTTTCTTTATTTCTAGAACTTAAGAATGGTCTTTACGGTCTTTACCGATCCGATCTACCATATCTGATCGATAAAGATCATCCTTAAGTTCTAGAAATAAAGAGAAGCTTACGAACAGGTTGGTGTCAAAGACACCCGCAGAGGACCAAGTCTCCCGCACTTACGGTAGTCTGATCAGTATTTTGATAATAAATACGTTAAGTCGTTTCTCAGCTTAAGTCATAAGAGTTTCTAGCACATTCAACTACATTAAATTGAACTCATTTGATCGATCTCATTGAAAATTAAGGGGTAGATAACTGTGCCGCTCACGGCTCACTCGAGTGCCGATCTTTTGATCTCTTCCAAAAATGTAGCTGATCTGCCGATCTCGTATTAATCTACCGATCTCGTATCAATCTACCGATCTGATGCCTATCGTATGCCGATCTGCTGATCTCTGGCCAAACTGTGCCGATTTGTCTATCTTTTAGCAAAATAGTGCTGACCTTCCGATCTTAGCTATAGATCTGATGTGCCGATCTCGTATCAATCTACCGATCTCGTATCAATCTACCGATATCATGCCGATCGTATGCTGATCTGCTAATCTCTTGCCAAATTGTGTCGATCTGCCAATCTCTGACCAAACTGTGTCGATCTGTCGATCTTTTAGCAAAATAGTGCCGACCTGTCGATCTTTAGCTCTAGATCGGCACTATTTGGCCGATCGTCACTCACGGTTCACTCTGAGAGCCACTTATTCACCTCTTGTTGAAAATCCTGCAATTGTCGATCATATACCTGCATCAGCAAATAAATATTTAAGAAAAACAATTTTCACCGAACTCATTATAATGGACAATAAAAAATAAATTTAGCAAATGTAAAAGAAGATATTAATCTCTTTTCAAATAAACAAAAGTTCATAACGGAAATACAAAAAAAAATCGCAGTATAATTTCCACAAGTATGAAATAAAAACCTTCAGTGAAAAATATGATGCTTATCTAGTTCAAATAGGGCTTTTAAAACATTCGCATAGCATTAAACATTAAAAGAGAGAGCATGTATTGTAATTGTAATCCATGTCAATAACACAAAACATAACAGAAACCTTCTTCCAAGAGATATTTTTGCGTATAGCAAATGAGCTGGATTTAACATACTTTCAAGGTAATGTAATCCTCTTGGGTGATAGCAAGTTAACCAATAATACTCAGGAAATTCAATTGGTTTTATTTGCACAAATAATAGCAAAAGGGGAAAAATATGTGTTTTTGTGAAATTCTTTTTTTTTTCATCCACAATGAAAATATGGAACCAACGCAAGACTGCCCAAAGGAAGGTCAATGAAAATCTGAGATGATCTTGAGAGGGTAATCGTATTCTTTTAATTGCTTTAGGTGTTTTCGTCGTGAAAGAATCAATGCGTAAATTCAATTCTTTTGCAAGGTTTTCAGCCAATTTACGCCGATCTCTTACGTGGGTGAAATGAAATTACTAAAATGGAAAAACAAATAAGTTATAGACTCTTTTTTCGATTTAGCTAATTATGGTGTTAATGAATTAATTAAAATATTTTTTATAAATATTCAAATTTGTCTTTAGTCGCTCGTTTAGAATAAACACATCTCTCTTTTTGTGTTTTTGAGATTTGCCAACTTTTATCTGTTTCAAACAAATGGAAGTTGAGAAAAACCGCTTACGATCGAAGCCATAAAAAAATATTTAGAATATGGGCAATTGCACATATAGTGCCTTAAGTGATTGTACCAATTAAGCTGTCGTAATAAATTGCTAGTGCAATTAATCAAATCCACACACCATGATTGGAATTATTCCAGTTCACTGATTTCAACTGACGGCGAATGCAAGGAAAATTCAATCACCATGAAGTGATCTTTTGGTGATCAAATGTCATCGGAGAAATTAATACTGCAAATAAATAATATAGACGAGATATCGATCCCTAACACGCGCTGAAATCTTTCAAGTTCATATTGTAACTCTCGCTTCGTTTGCAGAATGGAGCATTAAAAGTCAGTGATACGTGAACACAGAGAGATTATTTTTAATTAAATAGATAGACACGGCCAATAAACAAAAAGAAAAAAATACTATCTCCAGGGAAAAGAGTATTTGAGATGGTGAATATGAGTTACAAGGAAAAGAAAACTCACTTTTATTGCGTGAATTTTGATGCTCGAAATCAAAATTCTAAGTACAATTTCGCAGTTGAAGTGGGCTTTCTAAAATTCCAGAAATTCCTCCAATTGAGTGTAATATTTGCAATTAAATGGTGAAATCCTGTATTTTTAGAAACTCATCAACAATGTCAAGGGGCCTATAAATTCAACGAGACACTTGTTGAAATTCAAAAGCTAATTAAATAGCAATAAATTCAAGTCTGATATGGAGAAAACCCTCATAAGGAATTTCCAAATGAGCTTATAAAATATCCATGAGTGTCGCGGTTTTTCACAGTACTAGGGACTTCTTGTTTTATAATTCTTAGTTGTAATGACATCTTTGGGATTTTTATATTTCTTAAAATATACTTGTTTCCATATGTGGCGCGGTATCTGGAGTTCTGTACAGAAAGTCTTATCAAACAGAAATAGAAAAACGTTACAGTCAAATAATATTCAGAGTGAAGGTACCCCTTTTGAATTTCAAAATTAATTTGATAAAGTATGACTTACTCTACGATTTCCAACTTATCATATTTCATTCCCAAATTTATGGGGGGTCATCGAAGACCGGAAGTTGATATCTTTTCCCGTTTAAGTTCCAGGACGATCACAAGTTCGAAAAAGACGATTATATAACTGCTCTCTCTCTCTTTCAGTTTGATCAGTAAAAATAAATTTTCTAATTTTAATATATAGAGTCTATCTACACAATATGAGCAATTTACGCCATAAAATAAATTTTAAAGGGAAAAGTCTGTAGGGGAAAATGTCAAAATTCCATCAAAAAGAGAACTTTTGAAGAAAATTGCTCTCACAATGTGTAGACAGCTTTAGTGCAAATCACTTTATTAATCTATCAAAGTGGGAAATACCAACGATTTCCTATAAATAGAGAATAATACAGTATTCAAATAAAGAATGCATTCAGATGTAATTTTAAATTATTACTCATAAACAACCATTTGAGGTTAAAAACTCATTTAAAAATCTTTTATAGTTAGCCGAAAGCTTAAAAAGAAATTAGCAATTGCAATTTTTACTCTATTAGTAATTAAGTATTCTTTATAAATTAGAGTATCTTTTAAAAACAAAAATAAGCTTTCGAATAAATTCTCCCAGATATTAAAACTATTTGCGATTTAGGTCCATGCTGTATATACTAATAGGTAATTCCCAGCCCAAAGCATTTGCTTAAAAACTAATTAATAAATTCGATAAATACTCTAAAGAAATTTATCATAAATAAAATGTTATGGTGTTTATGCTACCATAAAATTTTAACAGGTTGTTTACTTACGTAAACTTTTTTATGGTAAATTATCAAAACTAAAAAAATACTAAAACATCGTACCAATGGGAAAACCATTATCTTCGTATTCTGTTATGGCCTCTACTGATTGTGAGAAATTTTAGTCAAATGGATTATTTTGACACGATTTATGTGCACATGTGCAAACGATTTATTTCAAAATGATCTATTTTTATGATTTTACAGAGTAGAGGTCTCTTATATGTCCGAAATAAAGGACAAGAAAATAATTTCTCACTTAACATTTGTGGTTGATTTGAACATTATTGGAAGTGGCTTTAAAACTGCAAATGTTCGTAATCTTTTCTTTAATTCTAGCGCTTAAGAATGGTCCCTACCGATTCAATAAACCACGTCTGATCGGCAAAGACGGCAACGACCATCTTTAAGAGATAAAATTAAAGAAAATACAAAGTCACCCCCAAAGAGCCAAATCATCTAAATTTACTGCAATCGAAATATTTTATTATAGATACGGTAACTGTATCAAATTTCGGCCTGCTTGTAAATTCGGCCACTTCTTTTGTTCCTCAAATTTCCATGAATTTTTAGTTTTTTTTCATACACGTGAGATTATACAATGAAAAAAGGTAATAAAAGATATATCTTCTCCGAACAAGATGATGTAAAAAAGACTTGGAAGAATGCCGGAAGAGTAAGAAACTGAAAATCAAGGTCGTTGAAATATTACCCAAAGCTATGTCTAATATGTTTTTAAATTTCAAAATGTATTAAAAATGATTTTAGAGAAAGCAAATACGTTAAATTAACTACGAGGTTCCAAGTAACACTCCTTAAAAAGAAGTAACATAACAATTCAATTTGTATTAAAAGTATTGCATTTAAAACTTAAGACTTTGGCGCTTGCATGCAACTATGCCGAAATTTTGTACAGTTACCCACACTTCGTCAATAAGCACTATTTTCATTGATAACTTTTACTTTTTTAATACATTAAAATTGAAAAATTTGGTTACATTATCAATTTTACAATTATTTAAAATCTTTCACTTAACACTAAACCCACCAAGACCCCGTCAAATTGACCCGTTTAAAATTAAGACATATTATATTTAAACGGTACAATGTCCCCTATCAAACTTTAGAAATTTCTTAAAATATGCATATGCAATATATAGTTCAGTGTTTAAATTTTAATTTTTTGCTCTTTTTCAAGACAAATTTGTTGAGTATCCTGCTCTACCGCGGTTTGTCATTTGACCGAAAAACGACCAAAAACGGTTGGTAGGTTTAGTGTTAATAGACATATAGGGTAAGTGTGCCAAATTTTGGCATAGTTGCATGCAAGCGTCAAAGTCTCATGTTTGAAATGTAATAAGGGAAGAGTACCACGGATCGGAATGTTAAGAGACATGCTCGATATTTAGTTGAAAATATAAACTTCAAAGCACTGTTTGGTATTTTTGAGTATGCTAATCGGTTTAGTAGTGATCCATTTAAATATATCTGTGCATTTGCATTTTGATTTTTTACAATAAATTAATAAAAAATAGGTCTAATTGCAAATATGTACTCTGTACCTCGGACCGTCATGTATTTAATCAGGTGTCTCACGAAAAACTGGTTTTATAAATTAAATCTGAGCTAATGCACTTCATTCTTGTGATAGTTAAATGGTAAAAAAATAGCTAATAATTTTTGAATATTCATTTTATTTGGAGCTACATTACAATATTAATCTGACGATCCGCGGAACACTGCCGATCGCTGGTGCTCTTCCCTTCTATTTAATAGAAATTGATTTTTTTCATTCCTTACTTAAGGAGTGTTCCTTAGAACCTTGTAGACAGTTTATCGTCTTCATTTATTTTAAAATTATTCTTAATACATTTTAAAATGAATTTAAAAAAAACAAAGCTTTGGTGCCCTATTTCGGCCACCTTCATTCTCATAGTTCCTTTTCCTTCGAGAATTCTTCAAATGTCTTTTTCATGTCATCTCGTTTGTCGAAGCTAATTTTTTTGTTATTCTTTTGCATTGTATAATCTCTGGAGTATGTAAAAACTAAAAATTCATGAAAATTCGAGGAACAAAAAAGGTGGCTGGAATTGCAAGCTGGCAGGAATTTGGCACACTTACCCTATAAATTCACCTTCATAATTTTTTAAAAAAATCCTAAACACTAAACTACTAACTAATCCTAAACAAGACCAAGGTGCTGTTACAAAATTTTGAAATATTAATACAAATAATGACAGACAATATAACCAGAAGCTGTAAACTGGTACAGGGAGGCTTTCAGGCTTCGCACATAATCTGACTTCGAACATTTCATATGTTACCCTTTTTTTTTTAATGAATATGACTTAATTTTCTTGATGAAATGTGTGACTTAAGACTCGCTATTAAAATATATTGCCACTAGGGTTAGATTAATTAAAAGAATATGAGAAAAATAAGAAGTGTTCGAAACCAGAGTGTGTCTGAAGCCTGAAAGCTTTCCCCTCTGTAGGATACTTTTTCGTTTAATTTTTGGAAGTGCAGGAGTGAAATAGTATCACAAGGAAGCGGTGTGCACATTATTCCCATAATATCTTCCCCTCGAGTTTTATTAGATAGATATGTTCACGGGGCGAAATTTGGAATTTTGAACAACGTACTTCGGGTATTTTGAGCAAACCAATTAAGAGTTCAGACAACTTCTTTAAATATTAAAAAATAATTAAAATTATCTGCAAAGAATACTGAAAATACAAAACCGATCGCGAGAATTGGTTAGCATAAAAATCTATATGATGGATTTTTATCATCAAAGGATCGGTTAATTAATGAGTCAAAGGTATAGATCACTCATTTTATGATACAAAAATGTCCAGATTCGATATGTTTTTTGTTACCAAACCGGAAACTAAAGTTATTAGAATCGAATTCAGTGAACTGTACTTGTGGAAATCTATTATTGTATAAGATGGAATAACACAAATGAAGAAATTTCACTTGCGAGAAAGCCTAGTTCCGATATAGGACGTTACATTGTGCTGCATTATTAAGACTTTATTACCATTACCCATAGACTTTGTAATACGCCTTCTAATGCACATAAATATAAAGTGTTATATTAAAGTCCTCAGGAAGTAATTAACCCCTTGGGAGTGATAAAACATCTCCTTGCTGCCTTCCTCATTTTTATTTCTAGGAATGAGTTCAAAGTTTGATCACTTGGCGAATCTTTCGCGATCGTTCCAGAAATTCAAATAGAATCGATCGATGATTGAATTCTTGGGCAATCGTAAACATTATGTTCAGTTATTTTCTGCCTAAACACTCCTTGAAGATGGGTACTACAAAGTGATGCAATAGTGGCCAGAAGATACACGGATGGTGACTGATTTATGGATGAGTGGCAAGATGAGGAGAAGCATATGAACGGTCAGCGGTTGTAAATTTGTGCTGAAGCAAAAACCACAATTCTTTTTAAATAGTTAAAAAAAAAGTATGTTCACAGTTAAAATTCTGGACAATGTTTTGTGTCTGAGGAATATTTACATTGATTTTTTTTTGGGCAAGCTTATAATCTCAAGTGTGTCTTTTGCTCTCTGGAACAACTTTTGTACAATCTTATCGGCGAGGTTTAGCCACAGAGAGAAGAAAACTGTGCCTTACAGTGTAATTGCTGTTTATCGTAACACTTCACAATGCTGGGTATTTGCCTGTTCCCCACTTCTGAGTCCACAGTGAATCCCCACTTGGCGTGCCCCAGTGCCTCTAGAAGAGAGAGCGATCGCCAGACAAACCGATCCGCCACTTCATGTATAGTTCGTTTGTGCCCACAGAACGCACTTTAGTTTCTTATGAGACTTTGAGACGAGATGACATACTTTTGAGTCACAGAGCTCCTCTAAAGAAAAATTCAAGCACTATCAGGGGAATTTCTATTTGGAATTTGTCCCCAAAAAAAGTATTTTGAGAAAGTGTCGCATTGGCGATAATTTGTCCTAAGTGAAATTTTTAAGCAAAAGCTCCAACATTTTCTGTGGTGAAAATTTTTCTTAAAGATTGTCTAGTGAACATTTTGAGCAAATATTGAAGTTTTCATCGGTGATTGTGTGTTAAATATCTTGATTTGAATGCCTATATGGGAAACTCGTTTCTTGAATGTGACTTGTTTTATTATCGTGTCTTAAATAACTCACCAAGTGAATTTGCATGATTGAAATATACACGAACAGATTGAGAAGCAAAAAGGTAGATCTTATTAGTGGAAATAGGAGGAAACCTGAAGTGAATGAGAGGATATTAAATGAGTATGACTTCCACTATACTGCATCCCATGGCGTGGACCAACGAGAGATTGTGCCTGAGTGAGAATACGGGATTAAAGAAGGCACTCCTCAAGATGATCGTCGTGGAAAATAGCAATTCTGCCAAGAGCAATGTGAGTCTCAACACAGATGGTTAAATAATTTAAAAAAAAGATTTCTAACTCTAATTTATAATCCCACTAAGCCCCCGAAAAAGAAAAGCCCAAAGAAATAAAGTACAAAAGACTCTTTACAAATAACAAAAGATCAAGAATCTCAAAGTACCAATCATGAATCGCTTCAAAGCCCACGTGGAAGTGATTCTGCAAATACTTAAACGATCTTTGGCAAATAGCAGCTTCTTAAAACATTGCACATAAAAGCACATAAAAACCTCCAAAGTTTCACCATTTGCAGGAAACAAATACGATCACGCGCGATCGACGATTTAATGACGTCTTTTTGATCACTGATCACTGATAACCAAACTGAAGATTACTTTTAAATATACTATCACAGTTGTAAAAGTTCACACCGTCCTCCGCAATTCAATGATATCGCGTAACAGAGGAAAAACCTTTGAGTATTCACACGAATAAAAAAGTGATCTAATTTCCAAAACTCTGGCAATTTGAAGGACGGTAAACTGGTATGATCTAGTTGGAAATGACGCAAAACTGCAGAAATATTTCGCTAATTTTTACAGAAATTGACTTTTTCTAAAAGCACACAAGAAGTGAGAAAATAATTTAGTAATATATTGTGGAAAAAAATATAGAGAAGAAAAACATAATTCTTCAAGCAAACAAGCAAAATTTTATCATTTTAGAAAAATTATAAAGTATTGGATTGGATTAAGGAACTGAAATTTTCAATTTGATTATGGTTTTAATTTTGAAAATGTTCTAAACTGTAAAATATATACTCAAGAACGGGTTTTTCTTAATGTACATTCAGAGAAGGGTGGGGCAGTTTAGCTTAAGAGATTATTTAACACGATTCTTATTATCAATTTATTATTCCAAGATAAATAATTTTTAAAAAATCAGGAATTTCATAGAATTGCATAAAATGTTGATTCAAAATTCGTTATAGTTTAATCTTTGCCTGCAGAAATTACATTTTGAACCCGAAACCGCTTTAAGTTTTCTTTTCAAAATTATATCTAAGAGTCCAACGTAAATCCGAAAATCTAAAACGAAAAACTTTCTGATTTTGTAGCTCCTTCCGATTTTATTTTGCTTCACCAATAATAAGTTACTTAAGAAAATAAAAAAAAATCGACCTAAAATGTAACAAAATAATTAGAAAATAACAGGGATATTTGGAAAATTTCAACCGTTACTGACGTTTATTTTCTGAAAGACATGGAGACTACTTAGGCTGATTTTCATCTGGTTTACAACTTTTGTATATTAACAATTTAAAAATATTTAAGTAGTTAGTAAAATTCTAAAATATTAATATATTTTCCTAAAAGTATAATATAATTAATTACTGTGCATTTTCTAACATCAGGTCTAACATCCTATCCTCTGTCCTATTTATAACAATTTACGTTTTAATACTATTTTCTCAAACGATAGTTACCGAGTTTATTTTCTCATATTCGAAATTTAATTTTTTTTACATTCAAATCAATTAATGATACAAGTTTTGTGATATTTTAAAATTCGTTTAAAGAATCATACCGGTCGATATGCACACGAAGCGAAAAGTGAAAAAATCTAGTTATTGATTTCCGGAATTTATCTTCAAATATATTTCGGATTCACATACCAATTTTCGAATTTTCTTTCTCTTAAAGAAATCGCTTTTGTAAACAGTAATGACTAACTTATGATTTATTACTACCTTAGACCTTCGAATAGCTTCAAAAGCTCTTTTATTAACAAGAAATACTTTTAAAGGAAATATATTTATAAATCTGCAAATATATAAATCGAAAACCTAGAAACTCGATAATAGTTAATCAGATCTTTTAAACCGTTATAATTATATATATGTATGTATATACATTTTTTTAAAATTAAGAAACGTATTTAGAATGGAATTTTTAAAGTAGAGTAGAAACCAGAATTCCGGATAACGTAAAATTCCGAAATAACCAATTTAGAATTTCGGACTCCGATTATCTACTAATTCTGTAATTCTAAGATACTTCTATAATTAGGATAACTGTACAAAATTTCAGCATAGTTGCATACAAGCGTCAAAGTCTTAAGTTTGAAATGTAATATTTTCAATACAAATTTTGAATTTTTTGTTACTTCTTTTTAAGTTGTGTTGCTTGAAACCTTGCAGATAGTTTATTGTCTTTGCTTTCTCTAAAATAATTCTTAATATATTTTAAAATGAATAAAATAGCTTTGTGTAATATTTCGGTCACTTTGATTTTCATAGTTTCTTGCCTTTCCGAAATTCTTCCAACACATCATCTCGTTCACAGAAGCGAGATTTTTTGATATTCTTTTGCATTGTATAATCTTTAGAGCAAGAAAAAACTAAAAATTCACGAAAATTTGAAGAACAAAATAAGTGGCCGAAATTGCAAGCCAGCCGAAATTTGGTACATTTCCCCTTTTTATATGATTTTTTAATCGAGTTTTATGAGACACTAATTTGATATCTAGAATCCCGCGTCATTCGGAATACCAAATTTTTCCTGATAACCGTTTTTTGCAAAATTCGTGACCCATTGTGACGTGCGAAATCTCTTATAACCTACCGCATCTTGAATTTTTGCATAAACCAACGTCAAGAGTTATATGGAATTGCTAACGTGGTGAAAGTCTCTGCGGCGGACTTGACGTTATTAATTGATGCAATTTGTTTTACAATGTGGACAAAATAATGCGCAAGAGGAGCTCATCGTATGCGAAAAAAGAGCACATGGAAAAGAAACTAAAACGATGACTGGAAAAAAGTGTGAAATGACGTCAAATGTTGCGACAGTAAAGTTTCAGTTTGTTTCAATTTTAGTAGCTTTTTTTTGTGTCAACCGAAAAAAAAACTTAAACTGTAAGTAATTTAACTTCCTGCATTAATTGCTTCATTGTAGCGCGAACATTCTCGTGATTCGTAATTTTATTTTTGAAAATATGCAATTCATTTTATGGCTCTTGGGAGGATTGATATGGATAAATATTGGGTGGAATGTTATTGTTTTTCACATTGATCATTGGACAATTAATTTGACTTTCTGCTCACGATTCATTCAAATGATCGAGCCATGATCGTCCAAAAGGGGATCTTAGCAGGGAAAAAGTTAAAAATAGCAAAAAATTATGTCTTTGAGTATTCAAAAATGGAAAGCACCAGCAATAAAGTAGGTTATTGTTGAAAGACTCAAGATAATGAGTGTTTTATTTATAAAATCAGAGACAAGAATAATTATAACTCCTTAATGCTATTCAACATTGTCTGAAAGTCAATGAACTAAAAACAATTAAAAACGATTATAACTTCCAATTGCGATCACATGAATTTTTTATTTTTTTTTCTCTTTTACCTACTTAACATTTTTGTCACAATCAATATTCATTAACGCACTTCTTTAAGACATTGTATAAAATATCCTTGAAATGTGAATTCACTTGTAAAATTGAGACAATTAACAGTGGATTTATGAAAATGTCATTAATCAATTCTGTAAAGTAATACCAAGCCAATTCAGCCAGTCTTATGTGGCTCTTTGAAAGGCCATAAAAAGAAGAAAAATTAATCACTGTGTGCTAAATACGCCTTATAACGTCACTAATGTGTGACTCGCCTGCAAAAGTATTTTGAAATTGTGGTGCGATATTGAATGATCGTTCTCATTGCATTAGTTGAATTGACTAAATGAATTTTCTATCTAGCTTTTCCACGGAGAAAAATTATTTGTTATTTGTAAAAAAAAGGCAGCGTAATATTGCGTATCTTAACTATCGCGCCAGTTTATTAAAAGACTGTATAATAGAGTGGTTTAGGTTATTAGTTATTACATTGTATACGCGTTGTTACGGGTTGTTATAATAACTCTTAATAGAATTGCTTAGTGAAAATTCTCACAAGAGAAAATGACTGTTTAGCTTCTGTTTTGCACGTACACATAGTTTTCACCGTGTGTTGAATTGTGCCACATTTTTATCGCTACCTTGTTATTTGATAACTATTAAAATTACCTTCAGTTCAAATTGAGGGGTATAATGAGCTTCTGGAAATGCATTAAATTGAAAAATAAAATTTAAAACATCATTATTTCGCCTTGTAAAATATTTCTAACCTCTACTATACAGTCTTGGAAAAGAGGTTATTTCAAAATGTGAGGTTATGTTGGTTATAACCTCAAACAATTACAGCGTGATTTTAAAAAGAAAACTACAACATTTTTAGTTTGAATTCGTGACTTTATTGCTAATTTTACCAAATGGGAAACAATTAGTCTACAGGTTCTTTTTTTGCAATTTCCGATCTATTTAACATTTTAATTTGTACAGTAAGTTCCTCATATATAATCTGCTCAAATATGAACGACGACGGTTGAATTCAAAATTCAAATCCCTTAGGTTCTTGAAAATATAATTCTAATTTGAGAAGTAAGAAATACCATCTGTACCCCCTAAATGTTCATATTTGAGGAACTCGACCGTATATCAATTTCTAACCTTAGAAACCCAATCTAAAAGTCACATGTTCTTATATTAGACCCGAAAAGTTGTACTTAAAACTACTGAAAATTTAGTTTTGGTCAATAAAAAACCAAATTTAGTTAGTTAAAAATTATTCTGAGACAAACCCTAAATCTTTACTTTTTTCAAGTTTTCTGTATTACAATTGTATATGTAAAAAAGTCGTTTATGTTCTAAAATTGCAGTCGAATTTTTAAAAATTTATTTTGATTTTTTCTTATTTACATTTCTGGAGTATTGTATAGAATTTTAAAAATTAAATTATAATATTCGTTTTCTCTAAAATTATTCATAAAAATAAATACGAATATAAGATAATGCTTTGTATGTTATATCGGACACGAAGTTTCTCGAACACCCTTTCCCTGCCGAAACTTTTCCAATGCTTTTTCTGCAGCAATTCGTTTGTAAAGCCGACGGTTTTTTAATTTTCTTTGTTATTTTGCATCGCATATAGAATTTCAAAAACTAAAATTCAATGAATTTTTTGAGAAACAAGAGATGTGTCCGATATTGCAAGCGGTACAAAATTTGGCACTGATACCTTGATTCCCTTATGTTTCCCGTGCATTCCGTAATAGTCTAGTCTAGAAGCATAGAACGCATAGAACGATCAATTCAAGTGACAATATGTAAGTGATAAACCCCTTGTACTTTTTTCCATTGACACGGGTTTGTCGTGTATAATTTAGAGAAATAATAGTCAAAGCTATAATGGCTAAAACACAAATTTCCACGTAATTTGTTTAACTAAAACCCCACAGAGTTTTGCCTAAAATTTATGGTTGTGCTTTGAGAACAAGAACATGTAAATAATACTCAAGAAGACTATAAATTTGTAGTTGTTTTCCGACAGATTTTCTAACTTAGCTTTTGCGTTTCACTGGAGCAAATATGAGCTCAAAAAAAAATTTCTAAGCACTGTCACGCATCATCTGATAAATTTTATATCATTGTTCAAATAAATTCACCATGTCATTTCCTCAAATGCCAGAAATTAGTAAGAATTGTACAACTGTAATGAAATAATTACAATCCTCGTGATGTCGTTTTTTCTAATTGAGTTTTGACCTATCTCCATTAATTTTGCTTTAGAAATGGTAGATTTGGGAGGGATCTTGTGGGATCTTGTGGGATCTAGTGACATCTAGATGCACAAAATATGAAGATGTGAAGATCACCTCCTGACACGATCATCCAATATTCCTGGGGATGATCAGTGACAGTGACAGATTAGGTTTTTGTTCTCTCTTTGGTTTCTAGACCAAAAAAATCTTCCCTGACTAAGTCTTAAGTGTACAATTGATTGAGAAAAAGGCACATACTTACCAAGCTGGTGACGGTAAATATGTCTCTTCAGATAGTCATATATAAATTGTTGTGTGTAAATAGCCAAAGTCAGGAAATATGAGCTCAAGTGATCGTTGCCTGACGGCTCTTTATCAGTAAAAAAGCGAAATACAAGCCAAGAGAAAAAAAGGCGCAATCATGGGCCCCCTGACAGGAGAGAGACAGAAAAGGAAGATCCAAATGATCTAACGTGCAAAAAAAAAAGCCTCTAATCTCCGTAGTCATGCGAACTAGCAAAAAGAACATGTTAAACATGAATTGAAAGTCTTATCAGTCATTTTTTTCAGTCATATCAGACAATATTTTCTCGCGTGAGGTTGCATCACAAAATGAAAAATGAATTATTCTCCCAAAGGTTCTGTATATTATTTATCACAAAGTGTTGGGTGATTAGAACGTTTGCAACGCTAGAGATGGGGACTTCTTACACTCGCTTGAGATGTAATCAAAAATATGTAATCAATGTAATAGTGATTTTAAATACATAGTGATAAAAATTTTATTACTCCTCTATATACTAGTGTTTTATTGAGTTATCGATATTGTGACTAACAATGTTGATCCAAAAAGTTTCTTTTATAGCAAAACTCTTTAGAGACAATTTGCGGAAATTGTCTCAAAAGAATTTAGAGATATTGCAAAGAATCTCTCAAGATTCTTGACTCACCCCATGGCTATTAAATGAATAATTTATATAAAGATCTCCAAGAATTCCTCGTATGATTCACAGAATTAATGATAGTTTCTTGTTCTTTGCAGAATATCAACAGTGACTTCCTAACAAATCGCAATTTACCGACACATGACAACATGTCTCTGCTGAAATTCTTCGCAATTGTAAGTATTGTCAACAATACATTCAGTTTAAATATGCAGTGAAAATTTTACCTTTGAATTGTAAAAGAGAAATTCGGTAAAATCCCCTCGAAATTTGATGACATATAGGGGGGAACCGAATCACAATGATTGTGATGACGCATCCGGATCCCCGTTTCTCAATTAAAATAAAGCACCAGAGTCTCATTTACGGCAGTCTTCGAAAAAAGGTTAAAATTAAATCAACAGAAAAGTTCACAACTTGACTCGGACGTCAGAGCATTTCCGTGGAATACTTTTAAATTTAATGATGAACAATTGAGCTTCCGGAGTACCTCAATCGACGTTCCCTTACCCAATGAATGTACACTTTTTTTTAAGAATCGAGTCACTTGTCACACTCATTTCAATTAATTGATCTTGAGATTTGTGTCAGATGATCTGTTGTTGTCTCATTCTTCAACGTCTTCCCGCAAGACATAGCGGAATTAATATTACAAAGATAGCTGTATTAAATGAGTACTAAGAACCATAAGAAAAAATGAGAATTTAAAAAAAAGATGTGATCAGCTTCCTTGATCTTGAAAATGAATATTTTTTAAATGATATTCATTTATTAATTAAAAGTTTGAATTAAATTGAATATCCCAGAATATCCTCATTTCTTCCGATTTTATGATTCTAAATCATCTTCTTCATCTTAATTATCTTCTCGAACAAAGAAGATTGGTCAATAGGCTCAATAGGACAATGGGATAAGTGTCTTGATCTTACATAATGAGTAATTTGAAGAATTTATTGGGGAATAACGTGATCAGTCAAATTTCAGCTGAGTAAAGTCATCTTTTCAAAAGAACAAAATCTCTAATTAAAATTTGTTTCATTCTTAGCAATTATCAAGCCATAGATAAAAATATTTATATAAAATTTCCCTATTTTTTTTAAAGAATATTAAATAAAGATCACTTAGAAATATAAGATATTCATTTTTAAATCGAGGTTTCGTGAAGTTGAAGACATCTTAAACCCTAAATTATCTACTAAAATATTTCTAATTCTAATCTTCTGAGAGATTCTTTATAATTTGATCCTCAAATAGGAGTCAATCAGTTTTTCCAATGTTTTAAAAAGTTTTTTGATTCAAGATCGCAGTGAAACGTGATCTTTCAAGTTTTAATACGATTCAGGAAAATAGCTTGAAAACATTATCTTTAAAATTTTCTATAAAACCAAATTTTCAATTTTTCAATTGATCTTCATTTCTTTTTAACGAAGATTTTTTATACAAGTAAAATATCGTTTTGAAACAAATGATCTTCATTGTGAAAAAACCGGTGAGCATCGGAGATATAGGGCAGCTCAGAAAAACAACGATTCTTCCCAAAGCTTTCGGCTCAGTCTCCAAGCCTTCCTCAGTGGTCAAATCTAACAATTCCTTGCTTTGTCATATGGTCTAGGGATGCACAGGGCATGGGATTTTGAGGGAACTGTACTTTAATTTCTAATATTTTGCTAATTTTGTGGCAGTTTATAATATTTTAGCTTCACTCTTTTGGTTTTCTTTGTGGGTTCTCACAAAGAAAACCAAAAGAGTGAAGCTAAAATATTATAAACTGCCACAAAATTAGCAAAATATTAGAAATTAAAGTACAGTTCCCTCAAAATCCCATGCCCTGTGCATCCCTAGACCATATGACAAAGCAAGGAATTGTTAGATTTGACCACTGAGGAAGGCTTGGAGACTGAGCCGAAAGCTTTGGGAAGAATCATTGTTTTTCTGAGCTGCCCTATATCTCCGACGCTCACCGGTTTTTTCACAATACAAATATTCCGTCGGTAACCACATAACAAATGATCTTCAATTCTTTAATGAAAATTCGAAACTTTTCAAATAATTTTTAGGGAAAAGAATTTCTCGATTTTTTTTAAATATTTTTAAAGTGACCTTCAACTCTGAAAGTGAATAAGAGTATTTTCGATTATTAGGAATCATTACTTCCTAAACAGAGACAATTTTCAAAGACTGTTACTCAAGAATATTTTCCTATAGTGATCTTTACTTTAGAGCCAATTTTACAGTACCACATTCAACTGATCTTCACTTCCTATGAATGAAGTTTTTTTTTAATAGAAGTAATAGAAGTAATTATTTCAATCAATAATCCCTAATATCTCAAAAGCTTTTGATTAAAAAAAAAATTTAAAACAAGCAATGCTCAATTTTAAAATACAACCTAAAGTTCAAGGAATTAATTAAAGAAAATGATCAGTCAAATTTCAACTTCGTCTTTGAATGATCTTCAAAGACGAGGAAGGAAGATATCTGATTATAAGGTAACATCCGATTTATGATCTTCGATCGACCTATAAGATTTCATTATTATCGATCTTGCAGCAGCTATTCAATTTCATGTGATTATTTTTAGCAATTGATCCTCATTGAGTTTGATGGAAATCTTGAAATTGATACTATAAACAATAGAATACCTTAGTGAAGTATCATGAGACAATGACCAATCACTCAGTTGGATGATTTATCTCATATTTCAAAGTGTTCACAATTTATCGAACGTATGATCGAGTGATCTTATTAGTCATCCACTAATTGCAACTGAGATCACTTGATCTCAAGTGAAGCAATTGAACTATTCTGAGTCCTTAATGATGTCAAAACTTAACTGATCTTTTATGTTTATGATCGCATCGTTGATCTTGACGAATTTGACGTAAGTGCAGGAGCAATAAAATTCCAGCAATGAAAATACTTTTAAGTAGTAACCGTTAAATGATACTTGACCAAGATCTTCACATTTGATCATCCACCTTCTTGTGATCTTGTGATCTTGCGATGATCGAAGACGAAAAAAAAAGAAGAGATGAATGAGAGTCACAGATTTCCGGCAAATCAGTAAGTTGTATGATTTTCTGTGAATGGCAAAAGCCGTCACATAAAAAAAAACGCTAAAAGATCAAGAAACAAGTCTCTCTATATGATCAACTCGATGGTCTTGCGCTATATTTTATCTTTTCTCTCTCACACCAACTTTTATTAGGTTTGTATTTCATATCGTTGGCAATTCGATTTTATATTATACATTTTCATTCATCCAATTGACGTCATAGCATTTAAATGGTTGTCTTTGAGAATAAGACAAAACGATGAAGAAGAAAAATATCGTCTTTTGTGGTTAAATTGCAAGACAGAGACGAAACAGACACTTTCTTTTGCTGAGACCTTAAAATGTGGAGAATTCTTTTTTTTTTAAATATGTGCTCTTTGTGGAAGATATGTAATATAATAGATAAGAAAATCCACAGTTCATGTTCACCACAAATTGGTTATTACTGTATCACGAAAAAAAAGAATAATTAAGAAATTATTTCACACACTTCTCAAATAAAATTGAGTATAAAACAATGAAAATGACGTCAATACGTTGAAAGATCTGTTTCAATACTTTTTAGTATTTTGCCAAGGGGTGATTAGAGTCAGATTAAATGGAAAAATCGCATAGTCACTTGATATCTTGCACAAAAATTGGAAGATTGTGTGATTTTTGCTAAAAAAATATTATAATCGTGAGATTTTCACACGAAAATCGTAAAATCTTTGCACAGAAATCGGCAAATCGCGCTACTTTTCACAGAAATCCCTCTTATTTTCATAAATTACTAAAGTATCCACGCAATCTGACAAATTTTGTAAATATCAAAAGAACTCCAGATCTCACAATTTGGTGTATATAAATCGGCAGATCGCGCATTTTTTGTGCAGAAATCGGAAAATCGTGCGATTTTTGCATTTTAAGTGAATTATAAATTCATCAGACATTTACCCCTTGATTTTCTCTACAGTAGTTTGACTTTGAAAGGTGATCTTGCATTTCCCAAAAAAAACTCTTTATTTTCCTTCGCTAAAACTTTGGAAACATGAAAAAGAGGAGAAAATTAATAAAAACTCCATATTTCTTGGTCTTTTTTTATCTTCTTTTTTTAATATGTGTATGGAGAAACCATTTGAATAAATGTTTTAAGTTGTTGGCGCATTTGACTGCTCCTTGTAAATAAATTAACAGTGAGTTTAAATTGATGCGCGAAAAGTTCTAAACACAAAATATGGTGTGAGTGAGAAGAAATATTAATTAAATATGCGATTGACGCACACAAATTTGTTAATTATACATTTTTATGAAGATCCAGAGTGAGAAAATTTATGCCAAAAAGCACCTCAATTCTTAACAACTTGTTCTCACAGCCATTCACTTTTCTCCATTCTACTTTACACCTAATTTCTATAAATATTTTTTCTTTTAATTTATTGGCAGCTAAAGCTGTTTTAATTTTCTCTTTAGAAAATTTTCCATCTGATTAGAGTTTTACACTTGTCACGAGATCTGATATGTCTATAGGAAATGTCAAAATAATCTGATAACTTTAACATTAATTAATAATCACATGAATGAAGAGATAATGCAATTTAATGAGACTCTCATTTTCCATGAAGTTGTTTTCTCTGCGAAGAAATTAATGAAAAGCCACACAATATCTAAAGAGAATTCCAACAATTTTTCTCTACACGGAAAAGTCTTGTTTTCCTTTTTGGTATCTTTCTCTGCAATTCTATGAAGATAAGAAATATTGAAAATAAAGCAGAATTGCAACCAACTCACCACAAACTTCTCCCCCGAAATGTCAATAAAATAAATGATGCAAAAAAATTATTATTATTATTGCCACGGCTCTTAATTGAATAATTGCGCGATTAAGTAAATTGAGTAGCCGTTTAACGTAAGAACCATAAGAGCCAATAAAATGTCGGCAAAATGAGAAGACAGCGTGCAATTTCATTCGTGATCGCACATTTCAAGTGATCCTCAGTTAATGATCAACAATTAATCGTAATTAAACGCATGGAATTGCCTGTGATTTATAAACAGATGCTCTGTAGCTCAAGTCGGATGCTTTAGAAAAATTTTCTGATAGCCAATTAATCTTTATCCATGACTTGTCTGCTTAATCCGGGTCACGAGATAAATAATACTTTTTTTTTTAAATATATACATGAACGACTGAAGATATCTATGTTTAAATTCTTTACCTAAATTTAATATTATTTTTTGGCTAAGGAAATGTACCCATGCTTCGTACGATCCCAAGCTTCATAATGACTAAATTTTTCCTGTTTCTAAATAAATGTGCCTCTGCAATATATTTTAAAAACTGGGTAATTTCTCCTAATTTTCAAAATTTATTGAGAAACATAGAACAAATAGTCAATATGAATTTTGGGATCGTCGGAAGCTTGAGCACTTTCCCCTATTTATTTACATTTTATTCAAAAATTAAAATAAAAACATCTTTTTTTTTATAACCCCCATCCTTAACGGCTAAGATCAATGTGTAGTATCTGTTCTTATTAGTTTAACACCTAATAGTTCCCTCATAAAAACATCTATCGAACAGAAAACGGTTTTGTTCAAAATGGCCGCAACTTTTTTAAAATTCTATTGTCTCTAGGCTATTTTTCCCTTGTCTCAATTGCCATTAAAAAAACTTTTGGAAAAAAACCTTAGAATAACGATAATGAAATTAAAAATGCGAAACAAAAACGATTTTAAGACTCTCCAGTTGAAAAAGAGCAATAAAAAACTAATTACGCAAATATATCCACGTTTACGCACGCAGATGAGATTAACACTTGGAAGGACCCTAGTGGCAGCCGCTGCCAATTTAGTTTTCAATTTAATTTTTTATAGTGAAGAATATATTATTTCGCCTGGAGACCCGATTGAATGCGTGCAGAATTTATCTGGCTATTTTTTCGTTATAAAATTTTTAATAAAAATTAAATATTAATGTAAATATATTGCAAAAACAAAAAACTGCACTCGGAAGGACCAAGTGGCAGTTGCTGCCATATGCATTTTATATGGCAGTTTGACGTTCTGCAGATGTAATTGATTGTTAGTGTATAAAAGCCTTAAAAGAACAAATTGAAAGTGTTTTTGCAAATTATTGAGAAGAATTATGGGAAATATTGAACTGGGAAATATGTATGAAATATGAATAATTATGGGAATTATTCAATTTTTCTCTTATTTACCAAAGCTCAAAATCCATTTTGTTAAGCGAAGTTAATAGAAAATAGTTAATAGTATTAACTATTGTTCATATGTAGAATTTTTGCTTTGAAAAATAAGAGAAAAATTGAAATATTCAAAGGCTGCCGCATCAAAGGCAGACCACTTTCCCTGACGCCATGATTCTGATAAAAATGAAAACATCGAATGGTTAAAAATCTTTAGATACAGTACCCAAGGAGGTGAAATTTCTGATTCAGACACCAGAAAAGAACTGACTGAGGCTCCGAATGTTAAAATATAATTCAAAATATCAAAATATTATGTAAAATCCGATAAGTGGCAGCGGCTGCCACTTGGTCCTTCCGTGACACTTTTAGTTAGGGTTCTTCGAAGTGTTAAACTAAGATTGTCCCAAATTCCTAAACCCAAATAATTATAGAATAATTTTATAGAATAATTATTTACATAACCATTAATTTTTGGAATCGGGCTTTCTGTTTCAAATGAATTTATTTAGTTTACATAAAGTTATTTATATTCCTGCATTAAATTACTATTCGATTGTCCCAAAATTGTAATACAATTCTATAGTTTTATATTCTAGTCTTGTAGTTCTGAGAATATTAAAATATAGATCAAATAACATTTTTATGAAATTTTAAATCTTTATTTAAACATTTTAAATATATAAAATTAAAAAAAAGGATTCCACAAAAATTCCACACTCTACGAGGTTTTTGGGACATATGGGACAGATTGAATTTAAACAAATTCCATTAAGTAAAATAAAATTGAAATTTATAGTATCGACTAAATTCGGACTAAGATCATTCTAATGCGGTAACATGAAATGATTTGATCGATTCAGTTCGTAAAAAATGAACTTTTGAAAAATTGTAAAGTGTACACTAACCTATTAAATAATTTATGTAAATCGATAAGGGGATAATAATTTCTCCATGTTTTTTTTACACGTTTCTACTCTGGAGTTTGACCATTAGGATCAATAAGGCTTCTTTTCAGTATTTTCAAAAGAAGAATATCTTAAAAACAATTGATCGAATAAGTGGAATATTATATACTGCTCCTGTCCCAAAAAAAAAGTCGTACGTTTTGGAACAAATTTATTATCCAGAAATTTTCTTTTTTTTTTCTTTTAGTAAAATCATTATTAAACTGAGATCTTTTACAGTAAATGTTTAATTCAAAAGAATTCCTAGTAATAATTTCTCAATCCCAAAATTTGGCCAAAACGTACAACTTTTTTTTGGGACAGCGGGAGTAGATATTTTTTGATTATTCTAATTCTACGTTCTATGCTTAAATTTAAATTATGTTACTTTTGAATAAATTCACTGCATTTTTAAACTAAACCTGTAGTTTAAGTCAGTTTAAACAAAAGAAAATATATCAACCAATAGAAAACGGGCATTTTCAACATGGCTGCCGCGTTCTTGAATCCTATTGGCTGATAGTATTTTTTTCGTTTTAAATTTTTGAAACTAAATAGTTTTCTAACTGACTTCTATCTTTCCTTCCAGAACGCATTGGAATTAAGTGCTCCGGCTTCCCCGTTGCTCCTTCAGCAGAGCAATTCCACAAATGTGGTGACTCCCGGATGGCTTCAATTATCCGGTCATCCTGAAAGTATTGCTCCAGCTGCCAATGGCATTGTGAGGAAGCGTGTTAGTGGACCAACGGACAGTGAGATTGTGGCGTATGGAGCCCTATCAGCTGATCCATGTGCATCAAAGATCGTTCCCAAATACATCGGTTACCGGGAAATAAATGGGGAATACTACATTGAGTTACAGGACCTGCTGCATGGCTTCAAGGAGCCCAATGTCATGGACATCAAAATGGGTTGTCGTACATTTTTGGAATCCGAGGTGACCAACAAGACTCTGCGACCTGATCTCTACAAGAAGATGATCCTTGTAGATCCGGAAGCACCAACGGAGGAGGAGCACAAGGCTCAAGCGGTAACTAAGCTGCGGTATATGCTGTTTCGGGAGCAGATGTCTTCGAGTCAGACAAAGGGATTCCGCATTGAGGCGATGAAGATCAAGGGATCCACTCCAATCACGGATCTCAAGACCATCAAGAGTGACAGTGATGTGAGTCAATTGGTGGGAAATTTTCTGCAGAAACGCCGCGGAGTCACGAAGGAACTAATCAAGAGACTGAGAAATATGAGGTCACTCATTGAGAAGAGTGACTACTTCAAGAGCCACGAAGTTGTGGGCAGCAGTGTATTCATCGTTTACGATGATCACCATGTTGGTGCTTGGATGATCGATTTTGCCAAGAACAAAGTCTTGCCTGAGGGTGTTCACGTGGATCACCGGAAGCCCTGGATTCCCGGAAATTGCGAGGAGGGTCTCCTGCATGGAATGGACCAACTGATAAAGGTGTGTGAAGGAGTCTATGAAGATTCCAAATAGACTGATGATCACACAAGATCCTCCGTTGAGACTGATTTTACTCAATCCTAAGGGAAATCCCTGAAGAAAATCCACGCTCCAAGTATTAACCGCCATAAGAGAACATCAAGATTTGGAGGAAGATTGTTCTTAATAGCATTTCTATATGCTTACAAATTTAAAATGCAGATCTGTTACTTAATTTTCCAAATGCTCGATCGTCTTATCGAGAAACTCTTAAGAGATTGCGCAGAGATAGAGAAAAGGGAATGACTCACAAAATGCCCAAAAAGAACTTGAATCATTTATCATGAATCAAAGACAGGGGAAAAACTAATTTCCCAGCCATTCAACAAAATACTTTTTACCTTAAAAGGCATTCATACAGACTTCTGTAAGAAAATAAAGAGGAATTTTTGAGACATCTTTTCGTCTCTGCAGTGTACATAAATTAAACACATTAGCAAAAGAATAATATTTGATGAGTTTTGGAGGAGAATGTTCATAGCAATTTTAGCATTGTATTTCATTTTCTTATTTAAGCTGAAAGGCGATTACAGCCAAAAATATTTTTCCACATTGGAAATATTTATTAATGAAAAGAAATTAAAAATTTAGTAGGTGTTTAGAATAAAGAAAATCTCATAAAATAATTTTAAAAAAAAGCTTTGAGTGAGAATAATACGGATTTTTGTAAGAGAAATTTTGTAGTATTTATTGACTTAATTTTTTTTCAAACATAATAATGAAATAAAAGTTATTTCTTAATCATAAAAAATATTTTCTATGGTGTTCTCTAAATTCTAATAAGGGTTGAAAATGTCTGCTTGCGATCGAAAACATTTTAATTCCATAAAATATTTCAGTATTTTCGCATTCTTTGATTGGCTTGAGCTGGCGAACACTGAAAGCGTTCAAAGCTTAGCCAATCAAAGAATACAATAGGATAAAAATATTTTACTGGAATAAATATTTACTTTCACGTGGATATTGCTTTAATTTTGTTTTCGTTTAAATGAATGTTTTTTTATCGAAAAAAGGTAAGTAAACAATTGATTTATCAACTGACTCATTTAATGTGGAAATATCTGGTAAAAGATAGAAGGAGTTTTCCGTAAATTAAAGCGAACATCACGTTTATTTCTGCAAATTTCTCGAAAATTTTGCAAATGATAGCGGAAAGCGCCGCTACCTTCGGACGACTTATGTTTCGGAAAATTCAATTTTTATGTTCTTAATATGGATTTGACCTATGGGTCTTTTCAGAAAATTTGACGCACTGACTAGACTAGCCATTAAATTCTAATATTATAATAGAACAAATTCATTAAAAATGTGGTGAAAAAATGAATTGTTCAAAGCTTGAGTCGTCCGAAGGTAGCGTGCTCTCCCCTAAATATTGTCTACACATTAGAAGCAATTTTTGTCAAAAATTGCCCTTTTTAAAAAAATTCTGACGTTTCTGTCTACAAGGATAGGGAAAATTTTATTTAAAAAGGCATTTTTTAAAGAAATTTCTACTAGTGTGTAGAGGCCTTTACAGAGAAAGTTTAAAAGTATAAAGCGAATACCTTGATCGAATAAGGGTAACTGTGCCAAATTGTGCCCTCTTTGGTTTAGTTGAGTAGATTGATTTTCCGATTTTCGTAAAAATTGTATCGATCTAAAGATCTTAAGGGGTTACATATGAATTTCCAAAGTCAAAAAACATGCTTTCTCTATTTTTAAAAGTAATTTTTGATCAATCTTGCATTTTTTACTGACCAAAATAGAATAATTTTAATTTACTTTATTTTAATTTTAATTTTAATTTTAATTTTAATTTATCCGTTAAAACTTTTCACTGGTAATAATCTCCTATCGGACAAATGATTTTAGCTGACGCGATGAGCTTTCCTTCTTGATCCATTCATATCAATCATTACACACTGCTGGGGTAAGTTATTGTTCAAAAACCTTGGGTTTAGTCCTCAAACCTGTGTTGAAATAGGGGGAAATGGGGCACCTTTGAAATTTGGAATTTTTCTACCATTTTTAAATAGAATTGAGCCATATCATAATGTAATTTAGCTTCTCAATCTGTTTTTGCAGCTAAATTATATCACGATAAGGCTCAATTTTATTTAAAAATATCTGAAAAATCCCAAGGTGCCCCGCTTTCAAAGGTGCCCCACTTCCCCCTACAGCACTTCCTGGCCCACGTGAAACTGCTACTTCACCCCTTTAAAAATCTACTTCGAAGCTCTGGTCTTTGGCTCCTGAATTCTTCTCCTTCTGATTCAAAACAGTCGTCAGTGTTCAAATTCATCATCAACGCATTCCGAGCTAACCCTTTTACCGACAATGACATTATTGCAGAATTATTTCACATATTATTTCAGAACGTTCAGAATCATTTTAATAGCCAATTATTATAAGCCGATATCAATTTTCTGTTTATTTATGTTTCATTCATTCGGTTATAAAAACTATGGGACACCATTATTTGGTTAACAAAAATTTAACTTAAAATTTTGAATAGGGATCTAAAGATTCGATAGTCATTAAAATTTGGTTGTCAAATATTTGATGATCAACATTTTGACTCAAAATTTTGAAAATTTAGTAATTGAATCCCAAAATGTTTATGACCAAATATTTGATTAATTCATAACTTATGTTCAAAAAAGATATTTGATGATGAAAATTTTAAATCAACATTTTGAATCAAAAATTTGTTTCTAAGCCTTCAATCAAAATTTTAGGGCTCAATAAACATCAAAAATATTGCACTCAATTATTTGGTGATTATATTGTTGAGTCAAAAGTGTAACGGCGTTATCACACTTGCACATTAAAATTTTAATGTGATTCACATTAATTATCGCTTGTGAGCGTCCAAATATGTTATTTGTGTCTTTGAGTCACTTAATATTTGGGTTTTTCCTATTTATTGATAAAGAAGTGGACTTGGCCTGCAAAAATAAGTTTAAATTTACCTAAAGCATAAATATTTTTCACATTAAAAAATTAAAGAGAAAATCGCATTAATTTTTCGCATTAATGCTATAAATCAATTTATATCAAATTTTGCGGGCCAAGTTTACCTTTTTATCAACAAATAGATCAAATTTTGATTATAAAATGATTCAAACACACAAATTACACATTTGGACTCTCACCAGCGACAATTAATGTGAATCATATTAAAATTTTAATGTGCAAGTGTGATAACACAGTTAAATTTGTTAAATTATATGAAAATAAATCGTGAAAATGATTTCCCTTTATAAAAAATAAATTTATCCAAATGCTTAAACAGATTTAAATTTTTGAGTCTAAATTTTTTACTCAAAATTTGAGTACCAAATGTTTGACCAACAAATTTTTGATGACCATTAAGTTCCGAAATGTCCATTCAAAATTAGAATAAAATTTTGAATTAAAATTTTGATTCTTGATTTGATTTTTGAAATTTTGTGTTTAATTTCAGACTCATAATTTTGACACCAAAATTTGCATCAAAAATTTAAAATAAAAAGGTGATTCAAGATTTTGGGCTCCATATTTGACTTCAAAATTTGAATCAATATTTTGATCACCAAATATCTGACTACCAAATTTTTGAGAGCCATCGGATCCCAAAAAGTTGATTTAAAATTTATTTTAATTAACACAACTAGCATTAACAATTATTAATTAACATTAGGGGGAGGTGGGGCTACTTTGAGCTATAGGGCTAGATTGCTATACGATTTTTCCTTTTATTTCTAAATGAAGCTGGATCTTACAATTATTTTATTTAGATCCACAATTAATTTGTGTATTCAAATTACATCATGTTAAAACCTAGTTTCCATTAGAAATATGCGAAAAAATCGTATAACAATGTAGCTCCACCTCCCCCTAACTAACATAATTTTGAGAGAATTATTTTGCTTAAAATTTTGAGACAACATTTTTGGAGTCAATGGTTGCCAAAAGTTTGGTAATCAAATATTTGATGATCAAAACTTCGAAACTCAAATAATATGATGATCAATATTTTGACTCAAAATTTTGACCTCCAAAATCTCCATCAAAATCCTGAATCAAAATATTAATCATTAATTTAGCAACCATCGATTCCAATTTTGATTTGAAATTTTGGAGTCAAAAGTTTTAGTCAAAATTTCGGACTCAATGATAGCCAAAAATTTGGTAATCAAATATTTGGTGATCAAAATTTTGGGATTCCATGGTCATGAAAAATTCAGTTGTCAAATATTTGTTCTGTTCCACTTGCACTACGAGACTAGGACCCAAATTTACCCATCGATTAATAGTTCTTTACAAGAATTTCCTTTCTGTGTGCCTTCGACAGGAACTGTCTTATTTTACAAGCTAAAAATAAATGTTCTTGAGGATCAGTCTGCGTCTATTTTGGCTTTTAGGGTGGAGTAAGCGCTTTTGGCCACTTTCAGCTTTTTTCGCAGTGGTTAGCACTTCCGTTTCCTTTTGACGATTTTTTTTAATAAGATCCTTCTAAATCTAACGACAATATTTTGAAAATATGCCAAAAATTATTTAAAAAAAAAAATATTTTTCAAAATACGTCCCCCTTTAAAATGCTCATTTTGTGAATTGCCTGAAATACACTCATTAATTTTCTGGTTATTTTACTTACTAAATAAATTTGTCACAAGTCCAATAACTTTTTACGATAAAACACCCTTATCAAGACAATTTCTTATAAACAATTTACTGGAAAAATTAAACATAACACAATTCCGAGAATATTTTTTATTTGTTGTATACATTTAAATAAAATTTATTGCATTTTATCTGGAATTATCTGGAAAATGAATCAACTTCTGCTGTGGAGAAAAATTGCCGAGCTCTCCTGAGGACTTCCTCAGCCAATTCATTGCTTCCATCCAGATAAGTTGGTGTAAATTCTCTGTAAGCGATGCAAACCCGACGCTGTTGGATGTCTTCCCGGAGCACAGAATGCTCCCATTGATACCTTGGGGATCCGTAGAGGACAATCAATGATCTCCTGGGCATGGGAATCCTCACGAGAATATCTTCAAATTGGGATTGAGCTAGGGGCGAGATTAAGTGTTTTTGGTAGGAATCCACGAGGAAAATGTTGTATCTCTTGGAATCACCGTTGTATGGAGCCAGAGTGAGGACTGAATCAGATAAACAGTTCACGGTAACGACCCTTTCTCCCCAGATCCAGCAGTCATCGATATGAGGATCAATAGAAGCTCCCCTGAGAGGATCATACTCCAGCGAACACTGTTCGATGGTTTGGTAAGCTTTCAGAAGGGGTACTGTGTTGAATCTCTCCTGGACAAACTGAGAAAAAGCCGGAAATCCGCGAAATTGTCCAGTTTGCAGCTTCATCTTCTTGAAATTTGTCTTTGGGCCAAAGTTTTGCTTCCTCCTTCCACTCTGGGAAATATCCCAAGGCATCCCATCGATTCCTCGCATCAGTCCAATTTCTTCCGACTCTGATATAAAGTCCGGAAGTACAAAAATCCCTGGGAAATCTAACCCATTCGAATGGTTGTCGTGATCTTTCAGTACCTCATCAACATCCCATCCGGGAACAAGTTTTTCGCATTTATAGCAAAAGACATACGGTTTTAGCTCCTGAAAAGAAAAACTTCTTTATTTATCTTGCTTTTTGTGGAAATCCTGAGCAGGAAATGTACGAATATTTACCTGATACTTTGCCATGAAATCTTTCTTATTTATCCCATATTCCTTTTCACAGAGCAAACAAGTTCGACATCCTTTACATCCACAAGGTCTTGGGTAGTCCATTTTCTTTGCTTTTCTTTAATGTCTCAGGATTTTCTGGAAAAATTCTGATTTTTGGAAGTACAAAAACAAAGAACATAACCTCAATCCAGCCTTCCCTAACCTAAAAAACATGACCGCTCGTGAAAAGATGCCTGAGGAAAACAAAGTTTTGGAGGGATTTGTGGTGAGTTCTGACAAGGATTCTTACTGATAATGAGATACTAATAAAGAGTAACTTTCAGAGCATCATAATCACAGTGCTTAATGGAGAAAAATGGGTTGATTCTTGCATGAAATCCATCCTTGAGCAAGAAGGTGATTGCATCCGAGAAGTGTCTGTTTTCGATGATTTCAGCACGGATAGGACAGTAGACAAGCTTCTGTCCTGGCTCCCTCAATTCTCTGAAAAATCTATAAAACTTATAGTGACAAATAATAGTTTTAAAAGCCCCAGAGGCGTGGGATTTGGTAGAAACAGAGCTATAGAAGCATCTTCTGGAGAATATCTCTGCTTCCTGGACATTGACGATGAGATGACCCCCTGCAGATGCGCTAAGCAGATAGAGGCGGCAAGAATGAACCCTCAAGCGGTAAGTGCCTTTACTTAAATTTCCTAGAAGCCCCTTTAGAAGTATTTTCCCCTCAAGATCGTTGGAGGGAAATTTTTCAGAAGTCCTCCTGGTTCCACAGAGAGATTTACAAAATGGGCTAATGAAATACCTCAAGATATGTTAAAAGTCCAAATTTACACTTCCCATGGGCCAACTGTGGTCATGCCAACGTGGTTCTTCCACAGAAGTGTGTTTCAGGCTGTGGGAGGATTTTCAGAAGATGGGAAAGGCACTCCTGAAGACTTGATCTTCTTCTATAAACACTTGGATCTGGGAGGGGATGTTATTAGAGTAGATGACATTGTCCTAAACTACAGATACCATGAAGAAGCCACGACTTTCTCAATCCATTGGTAAATTTATTGATAAATTTCGGGACGTTTTTGGGTTGATAGAAGAATCATTTTTAGGGAAACCATCTGGAAGCTCAGGATGAATCATTTGATGGACAATGTGTTGACCAAATATCCATGGAATTCTGGTTTTACGATTTGGAATGCTGGTAAGCAAGGGAAACGCTTTTACAGTGATCTTCCTGAATCTCTTAAGAAGCTGGTCAGATGCTTCTGTGATGTTGACAGCAAGAAGATTGGTAGGTGCTATCAATCTTACGATCCTGTGATGAGGAAAGGTGGACCAAAAATTCCAATAATCGACTTCAGGGAAGCTAAATCGCCGATTGTTGTTTGCATGAAAATTGTAAGTACCATCTTGGTATTCCTCTTGAATCCTTCAGTTCAGAGAATCCGCAAGCATATTTCCCTGAATCTTAAAGGATTCGTTTATCTCTCTTGATAATTCCTCTCCGACAATTTTCTGGGTATAGCATCTTTTTTAGAGGTCGGGTACTTAAAATCCTCCGAAAACTGTCTGGAATTGATATTTTGAACCATTTTTTTTCCTGATCAGGACGGAAAGAACTGGTAGGCCCGGTAGGCCGATTGATCTTAATTTCGAAGGACTTAATATCCAGATATTCCTTTAATTATTTTAGGGAGATGATATTAAGATTTAGGATCACACAGTTAGGTAATTCAGGAAAATTTTACAAACAAAATTTTACAAAAATCAGTGGGCTGATTTACCTGAATATAAAATAGCTTCCTTTTTTGATATTCTCTTGAGAGTTTTATGAATTTATTGTTGCAGGGTTAGGTATCAGGAACAGAAAATCATCATTAAACTGCCTGCATTTTATATTTTTTGCATTTTTCTCGAATTCTAACCGGGAACAATGGGTAACTCATTTCTGGAAACTCGACCCAATGTGGCCAGGGAATTCAAGGGGAACATAAATATTTTTCAGTGAACTTACGGGAACCCATATATTTTTGCAGGGAACTCAAAACCCCGATACATTTTTCCAGGGAACCTATATAACTTTTTCAGGAAACCTATACATTTGTTCCACGGAACCCTTACATTTATCAGGCAACCCATGTATTTTTTCCAGAGAACCCGAGGAACCCATACATTTTTCCAGGGAGCCCTCGAGAACCCATGTATTTTTTTACGGAACCTTAGAATCTCGTATATTTTTTTCAGGGAACCCTGACAACATATATATTTTTTTAGGGATCCCAGCGGGGAACCCTTGTATTAGGTGAGATTCTTAACAATCTCACCTACTATAATCCTAACAAAATTTCATGTCGTCCGATCGAGCTCAAACTTGGCCAAAACGTGTTTCAGCACTTCCTGATCACGAATATATATGTGGCTAATTTACGTTCCCGGCCGGCCGGCCGGCCGCTCTTTGGAGCTTAATAGCTCCTAAACTAAAAAAGATATCGACTTGCGGTTTTCGGCAAAGGTTATATATCGGGTGAAAATTGCAACTTGGTGCATTGACCCCCCACCCCCCACCCCTCCTTCCGCCATTTTGAAGACCCCCCTTTTTTTGTTTTCTCAATAGCTCAGCCCCTATGGCATCGAACGGGCTCAAATTTTAGTATGTTATAGCTGGGCCTTAGAGCTTTCCATCAATACCAAACTTAAGGTCCCCCGACCCCCCTGACCCAAGCTATAAGGGTCCAAAAAAAATTTCTTAAAATGGCCATAACTCCGGTTCTAATTGTCAGAATTTAAAAAGTGAGGGCTTTTTGGAAAGCTCTCGTGAAATGCCACTTCCCCTTCTAACATCGGAAGTTCATAAAACCACCGCTAGGGGCGCTATTATTAAAAAGAAAATTTTTAAATCTTAAAAGTTAAATAACTCAAAAATTCCATTGTGCATCGGGCTGAAATTTTAGTATGTTGTAGCCGTTGATTATACCTATCAAACAAAAAAAACCTTAAGTCGATCTAAAACCCCTGACCCGAGCTATAAGGGGTCAAAGTTCGAACATTGACCGGCCTCTATCTCCGGTTCTAACTAACATAGCGACCTAAATTTTACCTTTTTGGTTTCGTCTCGATGAGCACTTTCAGATGGAAGTTCAAAAATTCACCACATGTGGCGCTGTGATAGCGTCAAAATTCATCGAAATTCAAAGTCACTTTTCTCAAAAACGGCATTGTGCAAGTTAATGAAATTTTAGTATGTTGTAGTCCAGTCTAGGACGTTTCCAAAATGGTGCGTATGCGCGCTGTGGTTAAAACAGAACCGGAGATATGAGGGGTCAAAGTTCACGAAATTCAAAAAATCATATCTCCGGTTCTATGTGACCGATTTTGATGAATGAGGGCTTAAACGAAAGATCTCACCAAATGCTACAACTTTCTAGAATATTTGGACTTCTTGGGACCAACACCAGGGGCGCCACAGTCGAAAAACCATTTTCAATATCACATAACCTCAATTATCTCGACTGTCGCTAAACCGATTTTGATGATTACTTCAACATAATTGTAGAGGACATTTGTCTCTACATTTCGTCCATACATCATTTTCCGCTCAGACTACGCTATCACTCCGATTTTGCCGTTTAAGTGTGAAAAAAAAGATTTTTCCCATAATAACGCTTTGAAATCACTCAGATGCCAATTTGACTGCCTCTACTCCACAAAGACACTTAAAATAGGGTTTTAAATGGAAAGTCCCACAAAATACAACAATTCTTTGAAATAGTTGAAGCTCAACAAATGACTACTTGGGGCACTCTGGATGAAAAAACGAGTTAAGAAACAAAAAACCTCGCTTATCTTGGCTTCTGAGTAATCGATGAGTTCAAGTTCTACGGCAAAATTATAGAGAACATTCTGGTCTACATTTCACCCATATATCACTTTTCTATCAGTTCATCCAAATCCTTGATATTTTGGTTTAAATACAAAATTTGCATAATTTCACGAATTTGATTCAAGATAACTGAATGGCGTCTCCCAACTTCAGCTCTAAATCGAATTTGCATGCACTTCGAGCTAGCTCACGTTAAGAATCTCACCTACATAAGCCGGTTAGGATTATCTGTCCCTTTTTTTTCAGGGAACCCAGAAAGCCCATGTAATTGTTCAGGGAACCCGGAGAACCCATATATTTTTTTAGGGGCCTCAAAGAACCCATACGTTTTTCTAAGAAACCCGGAGAACCCTGGTATTTTTTCACAGAACCTTAGGAACTCATATATTTTTTCAGGGAACGCGGTGAACCCTTAAAATTTCTTTCAGGGAACCCGGAAAAATCTTGCAATGTTTTCAGGGACCCTGGAGAACCCTTGAATTGTTTTTTCTAAGTACCCCATGAGTTTTTTTTCATGGAACCCTGGGAACCCATACATTTTTCCAGGGAACCCTCGAGAACCCATGTATTTTTTCACGGAACCTTAGGAACACATTTTTTTCCAGGGAACCCGGAAAATCCATACATTTTTCTAAAGAACCCGGCGAGGAACCGTTGTATTTTTTCAGGAAACCCAGAAAGCCCACGTAATTGTTCAGGGAACCCGGAGAACCAATATATTATTTTAGCTACCTCAAGGAACTCATACGCTTTTCCAGGGAACGCGGAGAACCCTTGTATTTTTTTCACGGAACCTTAGGAGCCCATATATTTTTTCAGGGAACCCGGGTAACCCTTGTATTATTTTTTTTTTTCAAAGAACCTGGAGTACCCATGTATTTTTTCACGAAACCTTAGACTCATTTTTTTTTCCAGAGAACCCGAAAAACCCATACATTTTTCTAGGGAACCCGGCGAGGGACCCTTGTATTTTTTTCAGGAAGCCAGGGGAACCTATATATTTTTGTAGGGTCCTCAAGGAACCCGAAAGCCCGAAGAACCCTTGTATTTTTCACGGAACTTAGGAACCCATATATTTTTCTAGGGAACCCGAGGAACCCTTGTATTTTTTTTTCAAGGAACCCGAAAAACCCATACATTTTTCAAGGAAACCCGACGAGGAACCCTTATTTTTTAGGGAACCCAGAAAGCCCATGAATTGTACAGGGACCCCGGAGAACCCATATATTTTTTTAGGGACCTCAAGGAACCCATACGCTTTTCCAGGGAACGCGGAAAACCCTTGTATTTTTTTCACGGAACCTTAGGAGCCCATATATTTTTTCAGGGAACCCGGTGAAGTCTTGAAATTTCTTTCAGGAAACGCGGGAAACCCTTGCATTCTTTTCAGGGATCCTGGAGAACCCTTGTTTTTTTTTCAAAGAACCTGAAGAACCAATGTGTTTTTTTTTCATGGAACCCGGCGAACACATATATTTTTTCAGAGAGTCCGGAGAATCTATGTATTTTTTCACGCAATCTTAGGAACATATATTTTTCAGGGAAACCGGGGAACCCACACGTTTTTCTAGAGAACCCGGGGAACCGTTGTATTTTTTTAGGGAACCTGAAGAACCCTTGTATTTTTTTCAGAGAACCCGGGAAACCCATACATTTTTCAGGGAACTCAACGAGAACCCATACAGTTTCCAGGGAACTCGAAGAACCCTTGTATTTTTTCAGGAAACTCAGGGACCCCATGCTTTTCGCTGATGAACTCAAGGAACCCATTCATTTTTCTAGGGATCCCGGAGAATCCTTGTATTTTTTCATGGATCTCGGAGAACCCTTGTGTTTTTTTCAGGAAATCCGGGGTACACATCGCTCCTTGGAAATTAAAAGGGGCAAACTAATTTTCGGCCATTTTTCAGGAGACAGCATAAAACATTCAACTTTATGTCAATAAGTATATCTCAATTTAATGACTGAACAAAAACAATTTATTTCTTTTCTATTTGTATGAACACTAATATAAACATCGAAACTTTTATATTTTTATCTTTCAAAATATGTTTTTTTTAATGAGTTAGCTCCTTGTCGTTCTAAATAATGCGCAAATTTTGCTGGAATTAGAATGACAAGGGATCAACTTGCTTGAGTTAGTCCCCTGTTTCACAAAAATTTGAACGATGAATATATTTTGTGCCCCTTTACTTCAAACAAAATTATGCAATTAATCAAAAAGATTAAAATTTTGAAAAACTTTTCTAATAACGAAATTTAAATTCAATGACATATCATCTGAAAATTTATTAAATTGTCTTTCTAAGTGCATTAAAATCTCAAAATCGCAAAAAAGTGAGTTGACCCCTTGTAATTTCCGAGGAGCGACATGTATTCTTCTTCCAATAAACTCACGGGAAATCCGTATAATTTTTCAGGGAGGGCATAATTTTTTGGGGAACCATAAACTCGGGACACTTAAATTGTTTATGAATCACCCCTTGACCGGAAAGGAATCAACAGACAAAACCGTTTTAAACTTAAAGAACTTACTGAAAAAATCCCTGTGATCCTTTTCTGGATAAACCGGATGCATTTATTTGATCCTGGAAATTCTATTCGAATATCCTATCGAGAAATTTGAGAATGTACGGTTGCAGGATTCAGGATCATAGTCAAAATCTTCTGAAAGCTGACCAGTCTTTAATATTTCTTTTAAAATCTGGAAAGAAGACATCCTGGTAACCGATCTGAATATTGAAGAATTCCTTTTCCTGATACTACCCTGACTCCTGTCCAATTTCTGGATTTAGAATCTTACGATTAAGGATCAAGGTGCCAAAATCTCCTGAAATCTGAATTTCCTAAATATAGATTAAAGTACTTACCAGCTTCTTTCTAAGACAAAGAATGCATCCTCTCTACTTCCAGGACCTCACTGATGGTGTTTTTGAAGCCAACATTAAAAGTCTGAATCTCATGGAAGGAATTGATTACATTTTATTCTCATGAGGGTACAAAAAAAAAACCAAAAATAAGAATGTTCTGCATCAAGAACCTGCGTGCCAACTGTTAAAAATAATTAAATCATAAAAAATAAAAATAAAGATTCCTTGAGAGATTGAAGGAGGTAACTGAAAACTTCCTCCGCAATTGACTGAATATCTTCATGGTTTATCTTTTCATTTTCTCTCAAAAGTCAAAGAGGCCAACAATAGGGCAGTGATCGCTTCCCATTACGGGAGATCTAATGATACTGTCCACCACAGCAGGAGCCAGACGCTGCGACACAATGAAATAGTCAAGACGCCAGCCTACATTCTTGCTCCTGGCATTCATCATGTAGGTCCAGAAGGTGTAGGCTTTGGCTTGCTTCGGGTACAAATGACGAAATGTGTCCACAAAGCCAAGGCAGAAGAGTTTGGTCAAGCTGTCCCTTTCCTCTTGGGTGAAACCGGCATTTTTCTTGTTGGTCTTAGGATTTGCCAAATCTGAAAATTAGTAATTTTCATGAAATTTTGGAAACTTTTTGAAATATTTGAAAAAATAGATTTTCAGTCAAGAAATTTGTGAAATAACATAGGGGAAGAGCTCATAATTTTGGACAGTCTGCTTATAAGCATCGAAGTTCCAAGTTTGAAGTACGATATTTTCGATTCTAATTGACATTTCTTGTTACTCTCTTTTCAGAAGGGTTGTTTAGAAACTTAGCAAGCTATTTATCGTCTTATTTTTATTAAAATTAGTTTTAATACGTTTAAAAATGAATTGATAAGTAGAGGTGACCTTGGCTCTTATTTTGGACAACTTGTTTATTAATTTGTCCAACTTGACTGTAAATTTGGACAGCTAATCCGCCTCAATAGGATGCCCATTGTTCTTCATTTGATGAACCAATCTTACTAAGTCCTCTTCCTGTTCATGTAAGGGAAACGTAGAATGTCACAGAAGCCCGGAAACTTTCCATATCATTCATTAAAGTGAGTTGACTTCGATACTCCAAGTACGTGCAGATTCGCTCATTCCCTGACCTTTCCGGGAGCCTTTCAAGGCATTTCTCGCTACATCTCTTTCGTAGAGATGATGCTCCTTTGTTTCTCCAGGCATTTGTCCAACCTAGTCATCACAAAAGCTAAAACTTCACGAAATTTCGTGAGAAAAACACCTGTCCAAAATAAGAATCATCACCTCACTGGTGAATGTCTTAAAAAATTTCCCATTTTTCACATGAAAAATATAATTCACAAGGCAAATCTCACTTCAGGTCAAATGTACAAATCATCAGTAACGTGAATCAACACAATATTCAATGAATATTCAATAATATCACTCAAAAACAGCGAACAAACTTTGTTAGTACTTCACCAAAACTAAATAAGACTGAAGTAAGCCACGAAGTTCTGTCATATTTCTCGTAAGCAATTGCTCACACTGAATTTTCAACAAAGCAATTTCAACTCAAATCATATTCAAATTTTAACGTATTTAGTGTTAAAATCTTCCAAAAAGAACAAATATTTAGATAGAATTCATTATTCATCAAATATTGGAATAAAAATCCATCATTTTAATCAATTTATTTTTAGTGTCCAAAGTTATCCTCAAAGTGTCCAAAATAAGGAACTGGACAAAATTATGAGCATTTCCCCTAACCCCCGTATTGTTTTTTTTGTATTTAGTAATCAATAGATAAAAAAAAAAATAAAACTTGGAAACATGTTCACTTAGGGACGAGAGGGGTCTCGTGGGAGACTAGAAGTCAATATCCCTTACCGTTTGAACCATACACACGTAATAAATTTAGAAACGATTAACATTGTATAATACATTGCTCTCTCTTCCAGTTCAAGCAATAAAATCAATGAATTGGTAATGCTTGCTCTCAAATAAAGTGTGTCCACGATAAAATTGTTCCAAATGATTTGATATTTTAATGACAAATCTCACGAAATTCTCATCAAATTCTGATCATTTTTCACTGACTGAGAAACGAAATAATAATGGAAAAGAGAAGGGAACTGATCGTGTGTAACTAAAAAATCCTGGAATCAATTACGCGGACCTTGGAAAACTCACAAATATCTCACGCCAAACCGTCCGGAGGGTGATTCTTCGATTCCTCGACAGTAAAACCACTGCCCAGAAACCTGGATATGGAAAAAAATCTGGGTATTGGAGATATAGGTTTGGAGAAAAAGGTGATCATGAGCTACAAGAACAATCCTTCGACATCTGTGAGGGATATAGCTAAAAAACTTAAATGTTCTCTCTGTCTTGTGCACAAAATCAAATAGAGGAATGGAGTTAAGACTTTTGATGTGATTTTGCATTATTAAGAGGTTTTCATGAAATTTATAATAGCAATAATGAGCATATAAACTCAATATAAGTATGCAGATGAACAAAAAATCGTTGCATTTCAAACAATTTGCTACCCGAATTTCTCTCTAAATCGCTTGACATTTCGTTACCAAATGCCCGAATTTGAAAGAGTCTACTGTATATCTAATAAATCTACAAGGAATTAAAGTTTCAAAAAATATTTTTCTTTTTTTAATATTATGTAGACTTCATTTTTAAAGCATTATTCTTGGGAACAATTTTATCGTGGACACGCATAACAAGTACTTGTAATAATATACTTGTATTGATTTTAGGTCACGCCCCTTTTATTGCTTTTTTAAAATGCGACATTTTTCTTTATTCTTAAAACTGAAAATTTACTCAAAAAAGTCTTCTCTGTAATATGAGGAGTAAGCCCAAAGGGGCTCGCTCTCGAATGGAAAATAAGCCGCTCCTCTTTCATTTATTAAAGAAAATTAACTAAATATAGGATATAGTATAGTGAGAAAGGCCGAGCTTAATCGTTCGGCTAAGTTAACGGTTTTCAAAGCGGGGTTCATTCCTAATCTCACCTAGGGTAAATGTCCTAATTAAAAACCATTTCCAGACGCTTTAACTTTGCCAGAAGATTCAACACATTAAGTTCATATTTTTTTCTGAAGAGAATTACATAAATGTGCTCCTTGACTCTTCTAGAATGTTACTGTTTAGTGAAAATTCTTTAAATATGAAAAGGTCTTGGAAATTCTAATAAGTTTGAAAGCCGGCTTATTATTGCCGACTACCGTTTTAAATCCATTGTGAGTTATAATTCGGTAAATGTTGCAAAAGCACTATTGAGGCACTGAGAGAAATCTGAAAAAGTTAAAATAACATTCCGGAAATGTTTATTTTACTCTGCAGTATTGATCCGAAATCGGTGTAAATATTAGGCTTTTTAGGTGTATTAGGGGCTAAAGTTACCCTTTTTCATGTTAATTTTACAATAAGGTGTAAAATTAACAATAAAAAATGTTGATATATTTTTACACCTTATTATTAATCGTATCGAGACACTTTATTTGGTATTATAATGTAATCATTACAAGGTGCCCAGGAACGCCTTCCCCGTAGTGAATGCTTCATTTCGTGCTCCTGAAGGTTTGTGGGCAGAGACGGTGTATTTTATTACGTTTTATCACAGTGAAAAATGTCTTTTTCTCGACATTCAGTTGATTCAGATAGCACTGAAGTCACGAATTTGAGAATTTTGCAAAGCGTGGAATGTTTTTACACCCCTTTTTGTCCATAATGATGAAAAATAAACTGGCACCAAATGAAAAATTACTAACACTGACAAAAAAACGGGGGTGCGATTAACTTTTTTTTCCTCATGTCATAACTTTAACACTTTTTAGGTGTAAAAATATATCAATATTTTTTAATGTTAATTTTACACCTTTTTAAGTGTAAAATTAACATGAAAAAGGGTAACTTTAACCCCTAATACACCTAAAAAGCATAATATTTACACTGATTTCGGATGAATACTGCAGAGTAAAATAAACATTTCCGGAATGTTATTTTAACTTTTTCGGATTTCTCTCAGTGAAAGAACATCCCTTTAAAATATCCAATAAAACTTGTAGAGGGCGTAACCTGTTCTGTCACAAGTGAAATTTTCTAGGCATTTCCTCAGTAATTTATGGGGGGTATAACTTCCTCAGGGATGAATTATACTTCCCAGTAAATCTAGCTGTTTATTGTGTTAAAATTCAAAATTTCAAAAGGGGCGTGGCCTGAAAAGTGCCTGATCAAGAGGAACGTTATCCCTCCATTAAAATTAAAATCAAATGATCAATTTGATAATTTTACTTCATTTCCTGAAAATTAGGCTCTGAAATTTTGGAAATTTATGAAATTTAAGGAAACTTTGGATTTAATAAATATTTACAGAAGAATTATGATTTTGAACTTACCAATTTCTTGGTGAGCCACATTCATATCTCCGCAGATGATGACTGGTTTGTTCTGATCCAGTTTACTGACGAAAGCCTGAAACTTTTCGTCGAACCGGAGCCGTTTCGGCAGTGTCACGAGACCGCGTCCCGCATTTGGCACATACACGCAGACCAGGTAGAATTTCTCGAATTCTGCCGTGCAGACGCGACCGTCCTCATCCAATTCGGCATCCCCAATGCCGTATGTCACGTTCATTGGCATTGCCTTGGAATAGATGGCCACGCCCGCGTAGCCACCGTGACAGAGCCAATAGGGATGGTATCCCTTGACACGTGCCTCTGGCGGCATGTCATCACTCTTGCATTTGATCTCCTGCAAACAGAAGATGTCCGGCTTCTCATGCTCAACGTACTCCAAACCTCCCTTGGTGATCCACGCCCGCATTCCCGAAACATTCCAACTGGCTATCTTCAGCTTAAATGCCTTCTCGTGGCTAAAGTCAATTTTTGAGTAGTCCGTCGATGTTGCATTGCTTCTTGGCTTAGCAGTCTTTTTCTTCACCTCAACTTCCGGTTCTTCTGCCTCCTTCTCCACTCCATTCTCCTCGCCTACGAACAAAATTTTTTGTGCTTTTTCTTCTTTCGATCAAAGTTGAAAATCTTCAAAACAGAAATTGAGGGAGGAACAAAAGGAACAGAGGCAACACAGAAATTTACCCATTTTTTTTTCATCGTGCACATAGAGTAAATAATTGATCATTTTGAGATTGTTTTTCGACCACCCGGATAATGTGTCTGAAAGAAATAAAAACTTTTTTGTAACTTGTTCTTTTTTGGTTTTTTTTTAAAGATTAATAAATTTTGTAAAATCAATTATTTACCCTTTGAGCGACATTTTCCTCCACAACAAAAATGTGTTGAGCATACAAATAATTTCCAGAAAAAATTGAAGTAATGCTCTTTCTCTTTCACACAAACACATAAAACATTGTTTTTCAAAAAAAAGGACAATTTTCAGGGAATTTTTCGAATTACCCATATTTGCTGCGATTTTTGCTTTTAAATTTTGATTATCGAAAAATAAAATACACCATTAGAAAACAACACCGCGACCCTTAGCATTACCAGACATATAAAAATTTTTTAATCAAAATTTAAAAAAGAAAATTATGACTTTTACATATTTATTCACTTACAAAATTTTAATATTGTTTTTTTTTCAAAGTTGTACATATAAAAGAGACTTGTTTCCCTAAAGAAATACAATTCAGATAATTCAACTATTAAAAATAATGAATATTACGGTTAAGAATGAAATTAATCATATTTTTCAGAGCGTTTCAAGAAGCCTTGAATTTTTCATTATTTCAAATAGCTCCAATCTTTCATTTTCCGAAAAGTCAATCAATTGAAAAAAAAATTAAATATTTTTTTCAAGCATATTCTATAATATTCCTGACACTTTAAATTTACTGAGAAACTAGAAAAAAAATTAAGAAAAAAAAATTAAGAAAAAAAACAAAATGTACTTTCAGGGAAGTGTGTTAATAGGGGGAGGCTTTGAACTTTCGCACACAAAAATGATGTTCAAGTTCAGTGATTTTTTCTGACTACCATGCAAACCGTATGGATTCTCCAACTATGCCAAAAAAATGTCTTACTTATAAGATTCATAATCCCACCAAACAAAATCCCAGGAAATCCTTAGATTTTCCTCCAGAGGAAAATGAAAATTTAATGGCGATTTGTCCGATAGATGAATCAAGTTTCTATTATCGCACACGATTCACGCCATCATTGAACACCCCATTTTCACCGTAAATTTTGCACCGGACACTAAAAGTTGCACATCATTGTTTAAAGGGAACTCTAATCTACTTGATTAAACCATTTTTATAAGGAATAAAACATTTTAATATCACTTTTTTGGAACTTTTCTGAGAGATGTTTTATTGACATTAAAAACCATTTTTTTGCTTGATTCTACGAGAATTTCACTCCGGAAACGGTTAAATCTGATGAATACTTTCCTGAAAAGTCCAAATATCACTAAATTTACACGAATCAATAAGTTTTTAAAGCTAAAAATTGACTAAAACTCTGCAAGCGAGAAGACCACACAAGATTCCACCATTCCTCCACGGAGCCGGATATGCACAAAAACGTTTGAATGCGCATCATTGAAGATTTCTCTGTTCCTGCAGCTGCAGGAATCGGGATTTAGCACAGATATTGAGCTTCAGCAGGTGAACAAGCTAAAATTTTCACAAAACATCTTCTTACGGACAATTTCTTTTCTTTGTCATGCAAAACAACACAATAGTGAGGTTATGTCAAAGATTGTCAAAAAGCAGTTGTAAACTGTATGAGCTTATTGCAGATGTGATTCTTTCATTGCACATTCAGTTTGTGCAAGCTTGAAAAATATTTTTATATCAAAGAAATGCAAAATTGCATAATAATTACTCAACTGCAGCCTATTTGAGTCAAATTACTTCTTGTTTATCAACTTTACGATTTTTAAGTTTTCCTTTTTAGTGGTGGATCAAATCGGTAGATTACAATAGATGTGAATATGAAGGATCGCATCTAAAATGAAGTTTCTTGGAAAATGTAAGAGAAGCCTGTCTTCTATGTGCGATCGATGAATCTGAGTCAAGTTTGTGAATTTTCTTCCACCCACAAAAAGTG
Organism: Phlebotomus papatasi; assembly: GCF_024763615.1. Taxonomy (NCBI): domain Eukaryota; kingdom Metazoa; phylum Arthropoda; class Insecta; order Diptera; family Psychodidae; genus Phlebotomus; species Phlebotomus papatasi. The sequence goes on from NC_077224.1 coordinate 44,776,103, forward strand.
CCTGTTCAGCCTAAAAGATTTTTACTTAAATCTGATTCCTAATAACCCTTCTACCCTCTGTGATAGTAGTTTTTCAGAAAAGTGATATTAATTCTGCACAATCGTATGAAATATTGCACAGCAAAATTACAGTTTTGGACCTGTTTTTAATTTTTGTTTCCTAAAACTAGGGGAAAAGGATTAGACTCCCAATTTTTTTAGGAAAGGTGTGATTTAAGACTAGCTACTAAAATATATAGCCATCAGTGAAAGTTATAAAGTAATACCGGAGAAATTCGAAGTGTCCGATGGTAGCGTATGTGCGAAACATCAAAGCCTCCCCCTACATAGAAAGAAAAAGAAAAGGAATTCTTACTCTTTAAGTTATTACTTCGAAATTGGGAGGGTTTTTTGGACATCCTGACCCTGAAACAAAAACTATTTACCACTTGTCTTGGTCGCTGCCTTCTTCTTGCCGCGTTTCGGTGGACTCTTGGCTTTGTCAGCTTCTCGATGAAAAGGCAGGGAATGAAAAGGAATTGAAAAGATTCTATTAGGGTCAGTTTTGTAAATGCATAGTTTTTTTCTTTAATTTTAATCTTTAAATTTTAAAATTTTCGTAAAATCGTTTTTAATAAAAACGTAATAGTTTTATTGATGAAAGTTTTTTAAATATAAGTTTAATTTCTGTTTTAAGAGAAAATGTTTAAAATTATGACACTGAGGAAAAAAAGAGGGTGCGATTAACTTTTTTTCCTCATAACTTTAACACTTTTCAGGTGTAAAAATATATCAACATTTTTTAATGTTAATTTTACACCTTTTGAGGGTAAAATCAACATGAAAAAAGGATAACTTTAACCCCCAATACACCTAAAAAGAGTAATATTTAAATCGATTTCGGATCAATACTGCAGGGTAAAATTAACATTTCCGGAATGTTATTTTAACTTTTGCGGATTTCTCTCAGTGATATGCAAAAAGAAGTCATTTTAAAAATTAAATCCAATATTATTTAAAATTTTTATAATGGAAATTTGAGACATTTTAGGAAGTTCACATGCGTTCCCAGATAAAATTGAAGAATGCCTGTCTAATTCCTGAAATAATGCCAATTATCTCAGACAACACACCAATTTTCTTTTATCCTAGACACTTTCTCCTCTTGTTGATATAGAAGAAACTAATCGGTGAGAGATATGGTCTTCTGATCCACGGTGACACCCCCATAAGTCTATATCTCAAATTTTAGTATGTTATGGCTGGGCCTAACAGCTTTCGATCAATACCAAACTTAAGGTACTCCGACCACCCTGACCCGAGCTAGAAGGGGTCAAAAATTCAATTGTCGAATGGACATATCTTCAGTTCTAATTAGAGTAAGAGTGCCAAATTTCGGCATAGTTGCATGCAAGCGTCAAAGTCTAAAGTTTGAAATGTAATATTTTAAATTCAAATTGATTCTTTTATTCTTTCTTATTAAAAGTGTTGCTTGAAACCTTGTAAAGAGTTTACCGTTTTTATTTACTCTAAAACCATTCTTAATACATTTTAAAATGAATAAAAATATAGATATAGCTTTGGTGCCCTATTTCGGCCACCTTCATTCTCATAATTTCTTGCCTTTCGGGAATTCTTCCAATATCGTTTTCACGTCATCTCGTTTGTCGAAGCTACATTTTTTGTTATCCTTTTGCATTGTATAATCTCTAGTAAAATCTAAAAGTTCATGGAAATTCGAGGAACAAAAAAGGTGGCCGAAATTGCAAGCTGGCCGGAATTTGGCACACTTACTCTATCGGAATCTCAAAAATTTTGGTGTTTTGGAAAGCTCTCGTCAGATTAATCGAAAAATCGATTTTCGATTAATCGATCTCGAATATTTCAAAAACTAGACGATGCTTTTTCTTTAAATTTTAGTATGTTGTAGCTGAGGTCGGAACCTTTCCAACGGTGGGTCGCACTCCTCCCTCGATGTTCCCTGACCTGAGCTATAACCAAAAATGTCTTGACCGGACTGCATTTATGGTGTTTATGAAGGGATTTCGATGAAATTTTAGCATATATTGTATCCGAGAGCAAGATCTTTCTAACAATAGGTCGTATCCGTCTCTACACCAACCTATTATACCCCGACCCTTAGGTCCTTGACACGCTTAGGACTTAAGCCGAGAGACGGCTTAGTGGAAAATGATAGAAATGTGGTTTAATCATTATTTCGAATACAAAGCCGTTTCTCGGCTAATCCTCAAGACCCTTACTATATCCATATGGACCGGACTCTATCTCTTATGTTTATTAACCGATTCCAATGAACTTTTTTTTGTTTTGTTAGCCTTCCCCACTCAGACTATTTAAAATAGAAAATGACCAGTGATAAACCCAGATAAGCTTATGGTAGCTGAGATTCTTTACAGGCGACCTCGAAATGCGTGGAACTCGGAGTGTTGGCTTGGTAAAGAATCGCGTCGAGCAAATTTAATCCATCTTGATAGCCGAGAACCGTTTGCTCGATGTGATTCTTTACCCCCAAAATTCAATTCACAATCGAATTTTCCGGTTTTCCTCGAAAACAGCTGAAGTAGGGGAGACTGGGGCAAAATTTGTCAATTCTAAAATTTTAAAATTCGATATCTTCCAAAAGAAATGAGACCGAAGCTTCAAATTTTTATCATAGATTGCTTTCATAAATCTCAATAAACGTCAAAGGTTTTAAGGAATTCGAGCAAGGAATATAGAAAATAAAAAAATATATTGAAATTTTGAGCCTTGTTCTTAAAATATTTCCCCTTCAGGAGATATCAATTTTCAACAACTTACTTTCCGAAATTGATGCATTATAGTGTGTCTTTGCTGTATAATTTGGATATCCTGAACACGAATCTTTTGTCTGTTTGCGAATTTTTCAGTGATTTTCCTTCAGATTTGGCTTTATCAAAAATTAGCACGCGGGGTGAAATTTGCCATAGAACGCATATGGGGCAATAATTGTCAAAAAACGAATAATTCCGACACTTCACATGGAGAAAAGGCACATCCAGTCACTGTTTCTGATTAGACTGCAGACGATTTCTGAGGTAACACAATTCCAACAAGAAGAGATCAAATATGATTTTTGGAAACATTTCTAACACTCCCAACATCACAAATGTGTTTTTAAGGCTCAATTTTTTCTGAAGGTCAATAAACACAAAGAGAGAAGAGAAGAGAAGGCGAAGACAATTTTCTTGCCAACAACAGCTTTTGGAAAATAACTTAAAAAACACATTTCTCGTTTAGATAATAAGAAATGGTCTGCATAAAGTTATAAATTTCCTATCAAAATATCTCAATTGGATATTACTTTGATTCACGAGAACTCGTATCAAAACGAAAGAAAATAACAAAAAAATACCCCACGTCTGACAAAATTTACCCCAGTTGTTTTGAGAATTTCCACGAAATCATCTTTTAGAAAAAGTCTCGAAAAGCGCATTTCCTTTTGAGTTAGAGCAAAATAACTTCGGAAAAGTTGTAGGACGGTAAATTTCCTATAAGAATATGCTAAAGTAGACTCTCGCAAATTCGGCTCTTTTAAGATCGGGCTACTTTTTAATTCGGGCAGCAGTTACATTTGAAAGAAGTTTGTTGTCATTTTTCAAGTTTGATTGTGATTATCAATTAAATCAAATATGCTCAAATTTGGCATGGTTTGTCTTAGTTTTGATGTGATTTTGCATTACTGAGGGATTTTCATGCAATTTACGTCATGAGTGTGTAAACTCAATATCTATATACTATATGTACTTGAATAAAAAGTCGTTGCATTGAAAAAAGGTTTGTCGCCCGAATTTCTGTCTAATTCGGCTGACATTTCGGTCCCATATGCCCGAATTTGAGAGAGTCTACTGTAAATACAAATCACTGAGATTCTCTGATAAATTGTGAAAAAATAAAATAGCCGTTTTGACAAATTTTGCCCAGCCTCCCTTAACTTCTTTCAATTTTCGAATTAGGTTTGGAGGTAGGCGGTAGTTCATGCAAACATTTCGTCAATAGACACATAATAATATTCAAAAAAAAAAAAAAATCGACATGAGCCCAAATAGAAGTAGATTTTGATTCTCCAATAGTGTCTTGGATAAAAGGTAAATGGAACTCTATTTGCACAAAAAGTCGTTGAAGTTCGAAGAATTCAAATTCAATTTCGAATTTTCATACTAAATTTTCGAACAAGGTCGGGAAAATTTATCAAATATCACACTAAAAAGCTGGCAAAAGAGTTACTCAGTGATTATGGAGTGATTAAATAATGGGACAAGAACAGTAAGCGTCGTTGTTCTGTTTTTTCCTCACTCACAACATTGTGAAGAACGTCACATTTTGACACTTTGAGCACTTTAAAATTCAAACAAGATGTACATAAGCCACCGTGCGGAATTATCAAAAAGTCAGAAAGTCTCTTTTTTGGATCTCCAAATAGATTTTCGAATTTTTCAAGATCTACTTCTGTACGGAAAGAATGCATTTTCGAAGGTTAAACTTAAGTCCAGTAGGGGAATTCTGTAATTTTCGTGGCATTGTCACGTGTGAGTTCAAAACCTGACAATGCCATTCGCGCTTTCTTTTGTCATATCATATGAGTTCGAAAATGCAATTCATTGATTTTTTAATGAAATCCCTTTATTTCATGATTTTATGAAAATACAGTGCGTCTTGGTTGATTTGTTTAACAAAATTCATTGTCATTTGAATTGCCAGAAATCTCAAATATGTGACTTCTGAAAATGCCACGTGAGCTGAAATGGCAAAGTCACGGCTACAGAATCGCATTTTCGAAAAAGCTCTCCTAAGATTCGAACCCAATTTGTCATATGGCATTGCCAGAGCGTTACAGAATTCCCCTCCAGGGGCCCATCAAGCCTAATAAAAAGTGAAGATATTTTTCACTGCAGATATTGCACTGTGACTTAAAGAAATTTCCTCGTAGTTCTTGTATTATTTCGGCGAGCATTATGAAAAATGTATTTTTAGATAGCTTTTAATGCACAATTTCGAAATATAACAGATTGATAAGTCAATTTTCTTTAGGAAAAAACTTGCCAATAGTCTTCAGTGCCTCTATGCAAAAACGTATGGAAAAATCAAATGTCGAGAGGCCCCTGGAGGGGAATTCTGTAACACTCTGGCAATGCCATATGACAAATTGGGTTTGAATCTTAGGAGAGCTTTTTCGAAAATGCGATTCTGTAGCCGTGACTTTGCCATGTCAGCTCACGTGGCATTTTCAGAAGTCACATATCTGAGATTTCTGGCAATTCAAATGACAATGAATTTTGTTAAAGAAATCAACCAAGACGTACTGTATTTTCATAAAATCATCAAATAAAGGGATTTCAATAAAAAATCAATTAATTGCATTTTCGAACTCATGATATGACAAAAAAAAGCTCGAATGGCATTGTCAGCTTTCGAACTCACGCGTGACAATGCCACGAAAATTACAAAATTCCTCTACTGGTTAAGTCACTTTTTAGGTCCGGGAGGACCCATTTCTCAACCGATTTGCTTGAATTTGCGGCAGGTAAACGGAAAGTAAAACTGAAGAAACTTTCGTGAACGAAAAGCCTCGCGAAAAATTCAAGGAGATCTCTATCTCTTGAGTTCGAGCGTTCCGCAAAGGTGAAACACTTCACAATTTACCAAAAAAAAAAAAAACTATAAAATCCTAAAATCTTAAAAAGGAGAATAACTTTTAAAATATATATAAATGATTTTAAGTTAAAATTTATTATATATTTTTTTTTAATATCAATTTTAACGTATTTTACTCAAAATTTTATTTATTATTGACTAGATCTTGCATAGATTTTCTAATACAGGGGCAGATTCCCCAGGAAATGCTATTTTATTGCGGATGATTTGTAAAAAAAATCTAATTCTATCAATAGCTAATCTGCCCCGGTCTCCCCTAACTTTTAAATAGTTAAAAAATAAAATACAGGGTGCTTTTATGGGACTTTTTCACCCTTTTCGCCCTGTTATTAACCCCTTGGACAAAAGAAAATGAAGTTACCCTGAAAAGGAAGGAGACTTACCTGGTGCTTTGGCGGCCGATCTGCCCTTCTTGGCCTTTGGCGGGGAACTGGTGGAATCTGCGTTGTTCTCTTCAACCGGAGCAGCGGCTCTCTTGCCCCGCCCAGCTTTGGGGGTTTCTGGCTTTGGGGCCTCTTCCTCGGGCACCGCCTTCTTCCTGCCCCTGCCCCCAGCCTTGGCTCCTGCCCCATTGGCCACTGGAGATTTTGCGGACTTTGCAGCCGTTTTCTTGGTAGCTCCTCGCTTCTTCGGGGATGCTTTGGCCTTCTTGGGAGTGGCATCTACTTCAGCGCCCTCTTCCTTGCGGGCTTTCTTAGCTGGACTTGTATCTTCTGGTGCTGGAGGATCAGCCTTCTTTTTGCCTCCACGTCCCCTCTTTGGGGCCCCATCTTCGGGTTCTGCAGCCTTTTTCGGGCTACCCTTCTTCACTGGACTGGCTTTCTTTGTCTCTGGCTCTTCGGCACCTCGTTTCCCGCGCTTCTTCTTCTCCACCGGTGCCTCTGAAGAACTCTGCGCTGGTTCTACAGCCACCTCAGCTTTCTTTGCTCCCTTCCTTGGTGCCATGTGAATTAATTGCGAATTCCTTAAAAGGAAATTCGAGAAAAATGCATTTTTAGAGATTTATGCTTTTGTCCGGGGAAGCCGCCGGAAAGCGTCCCCAAGCCAAACGCGGCTTCCGTAAAAAAGCCGGCAAAATATGGAGAAAATACTGAGGAAAATCATCCTAAAAACCAGCTCAAGGTGGAAAAAAGCTCCAGTTGGGGCTGTTTTCCACCGTTGTGAGAGGGGCAAATGGAAGAAAATTGAAAAAATTTCGAACTAACCCGAAGAAAAATGTCCGTGAATTTCCTGCAAAGCTTGCTGCGTTTTTCTCACTACAAAAACCACGCTCACTGAGCTTTTCCGGGTGGCTTTTTCGCACAAACTACACAAAAGGGGGAATTTCTGGGGTGTCAACTAGTGCCTGAGATTGAGAAATGTTGCTTGGTAATACCACGAGGATGGAAATTCCGCAAAAACTCGAGGGTTTGTCGCGAAAACTATGACTGGATGCGTTGCGTTTCTGGAAAGCCAAAATCGCAAAATATGACAGCGCGCATTTTCCCACGATGTCAAAACCACGCGAGAACACGGCTTTTATGGCATATTCAAATTCAAAAATGTTTCATGTTTCAACGATTTTATTTGTCCTTTTTGAGAAATTTATTCTTTTATTTCGAAAAATTGTGCATTTTTCTTTAAAATTCTGAAAATGTTCTGTCCAAAACTTATTAAATATGACATCCTAGATTTCTGGACACTTCACCGACCATGCTTTCTGTCCAGATTGTGCGCAGTCGCAACTATCGATCTCCAGCAAGGAATGGATTTGTCGCGGTGTCTCTCGCATTCACAGTTTTTCCTCCCCCATCGTGAAATTTGCAATTATTTCAGGTGATAATTCACATCAAATTACCTGAGACATTAGCTCAAGCAATACCCCACAGTGCTGGCAATGAGAATTAGTGCAAAGTGTCCTGTCCAAGGAAACATATCACAGTGAAAATCTCGTGATAATTCACATCAAAAGAAAAAAAAAGTGAAATTTTCTACAGTGAGTGGCACCGCAGAGAAAATTGTGGGTGGAAAATTCATCATAATTTGCCGGCAATTGTAACAAAAAAATATATAACGACAAAAGCTATGAGCAAATATCAGCAAATTTCAACACAAGATGGGCAGAATCAGCATCAAGATGATTCACTGGAGTATTTTATAAGATTTCCAACACCAAAAAATGGAAATGGTGCAGAACAAAATGGAACATCATCTGAGGCTGATTATGTTTTTATTCACAACGAAAATACCGTTCCAATTGTCCTGCTGCTGGGCTGGGCAGGATGCCAAGATAAATATCTAATGAAGTACTCCAAAATCTACGAAGATCGAGGGTAAAAATGGGTATTTTCCCATCAATTTCCATCCATCTGGGGAATTTCACTCAACGCAATCAATCGATATTGATTGTTAATACCCGTGATTACTTATTAATAGAATTGCTGAATAAATTCTCATGCCAACGCCTGAGCTTTTTTTCCAGAGGTTGTTGTCCAACTGACACTGAATTCTCTGATAGAATTTTTCGAAAATAAAACTATTTTGAGCTCAAAATAGGCCAGTGAAAATATGCTTTTAACCTGATTAGCTGCATTCGTAAGATTTTCCCATTTTGACCTAAAATTACATTAAAATTTAATAAAACGATTATGGACCGTTATGACTTAATTACTTTGACTGTTATAGTTATAGGTTTAAATCGTTTAAAAATGCAAGAAAAGGCAGGGAAGACATTTTCTAAAAATGCGGAAACAAGGGAAACAAAAAGGTTATGTTATTCGAATCACGTATATAACCTCAAATTTACGTAAAAACTTTATGCTTCATTTTGACCGTACAAGAATTTAAAATAATTTGAATGAAGTACAGTAGAAAGTACACTCTAAAATTCAGGTACTTATTTGGGACCGAAGACCGAAATATTACCCGAGTTACAGAGAAATTCAGGCGTAAAACTATTTGAAATGCAACAATTTTTTTCTTTAAACTAAATTAATTTATAGTAAATTCTATGAAAAACGCTCAAGAATGAGAAATCACAACATAACTTAGGAAAATCATGAGAAGTCAGATCATATTGGCTTTGATCAACAAACATAATGAAACTTGAAGAATGTCAATAAACTTTTTTCAAATTTAGGGCAGAATCACATTGACAATAAAATGCTCACCGTAGCCTCGCCTTATTTCGTTAATTTACGTATTCTCATTGCAATTCTTACGCAAATTCTCGATTATCGTATTATTTTATCTCATACTCGGTGGTACTAGGTGAAAATAATATAAGAAAATTAAACAAATAAAACAAAAATTCGATAAACGGTGAGTAAAAAAACTGTAGGAGAAATTAATCGTACAGTTTTTTGCTCACCGTTTATCGCATTTCCGTTTTATTTTTTTTTTTTTCAATTCCCTTATATTATTTTCACCTAGTGCCATCGAGTATGAGATAAGGTAATACGGTAGTCGAGAATTTGCGTAAGAATTGCAATGAAAATGCGTAAATTAACGAAATACGGATGAGCACTTTACTGTCAATGTGATTCTTCCCTTAATTGCTGCCTGATTTAAAAAGCAGCCTGATCTTAAAAGAACCAAATTAGCAAGAGTCTACTACTGTATTGTACTTAACTCACTTAACCTCTTTGGTTAATTCGTAACATTTTATGTAAAGTCTCAACGTTGAGAAAATCTTGATTTGGCATTTTTAACTAACCCTAAATAAAGAAAAATAAGTTTAGTGAATTTATCATTAATTTTCTTGTTGAATTTGTAGAGGAAGTTTTATATAATACGATAATATTGAGAAGGTACCAGAGAAAATGGTTCTAAGTTCTATCTCAGATTTCACGCAAAATTTTCTTTACATAACCTCATGTTTTGCATTTTGAATTCAGCCGTCGTTCATATTTGAGGAACTTGACCGTACATTGATTTACTAGTAATAGTAACATTTTAAGGCATAACCATAAATCTTCATCATAACCTGTTCTCTCTACACATAACCTATTAAAGGCTCATTAACATTATGAAAATTGTAATCATAAAACTTTTTCATAGATAGTTTTTTATGAAAAATTGCAAAGAAAATGTTTATGTCTTCTATTGAGCAAATGTTTAAAAATGTTGAAATATTTCTTGTTTGAGTTCTGTATTAATTTTTATTATTTTCGATGTTCAAGATTAGATTACGATCGATTTGAGTGTAATTCTGTAATGTTTCTTAAATGCTTTGCAACTTTTTATAAGAAAATTTCTATGTAAAAATGTGTCCAAATATTTTCATATTAAGCCTTTCTTTAGTAATTTTTTTTAGGTTATGTGTAGAAATTTTGAGGTTATCTCTTAACAAAAACCCATCGCAATCTATTGTTTCAAATAGAAGAACAATTTTTATGTATAGTCGAAACATTTATTTATATTTTCTTCAGGAAAAAAACGGTGCATGTATTTCTTTAAGGTTATACTCTTAAAATAATTTACTTTTGAAAATAACATGGTTTATTTTCAAAATTCTCTCCTTACGTGTATTATCCTATAATTTTGCTTTTATAGATTGATCACTGTGCGCTATACAGCTCCCGTGGAGAACCTGTTTTGGAAACGATCATCCCTGAAAGTGATCGGCGAGAAGATTCTCAAGCTGATCTACGACATGAACTTCGACGCTCATCCCTTATTCTTTCATATATTTTCCAATGGTGGTGCCTACATGTATCAGCACATTAACTTTGCTATGAGGCGCTCTCCGCGTCCCGTCCAAGTACAGGGCATGATCTTTGACTCTGCACCCGGAGAACGTCGCTTTTCGAGTCTCTATGGTGCTATCAGTGCAATCTATGGGCGCCATAGATCCTTCAGCTGGCTGGTGTCCTTTTTGATCTCAGCCACACTGACTGTGATGTGGCTCCTGGAGGATTTCGCGTCGGTTATCCGAAGCTTCTGGAATCCCCATGAGCCACCACTCTGGAATCCAATGAAGAATCTCAAAAACGCAACTCATTCATGCCCCCAAATGTTTCTTTATTCCAAAGAAGACACAATCATTCCATACAAGGTAAGAGGTTTTTTTTTTAAATAATTTTGCACAGTTATCTTTAATTTTTGAGGTTAGGCTTAACATAACCTAAAACTTTTTCCATTAACCTATTGACTAAATGAGAAAAAAGACAATATGTCTTTAATATTTTAATTTAAGATCTTTTTAAACGTTCCGTCTGATTTTGCTTAGATTCTGTTACATTTTGAGGTGAATTGCCAACATAACCTTATGATTTTTTTTAATTACGGGTATTATATTCCAATTATTAGATTATTGATGGTTATATCAACATAACCTCACATTTCTCACCAATTTATTAGCTAACCAAGAAAATTGGCTTATTTCTCTTTATATTTTTCAGGACATTGAATGTTTCGCAGACTATCGACAGAGCAAGGGAGTGTTCGTTAAAAAGATTTGCTTTGAGAAATCTGAGCACGTGAAGCACTTTATAATGCATCCTCAGCATTACGTTAAATGCGTCTGTCGCTTTATCAGCGATTGCCTGGCATCCTATCAGGCTTCAGGGCCATCAACGAAAATTGATTAAAGCCGTAGGAAGCATCAAAAAAAATTCTCAATTACTAAGCACACTCTATTTGCACAACTTTCCACTTTGGTGATATTAAGATGAGACGAACTGGGAGGATTATTTTCTTATTAAAAAAAATAAAAGAACAATTCGAGAGATGGAGGAAGAGTAAAATTATGAGCAAAAGGACATTTTGTCAGCCTTAATCAATTGAACTTACAAAATTATCTGTTATCCAACTGAAGAGTCGCAAATGTCTCTTCAATGGCGAATTTGAGAGATGCTTTAATAGAATTTCATTAGTTAGTAGACTATTTAATGAGAAAATTGTTGCTATAGAGAAGGATATTTTCATGAGAAAACATAATTCCCAGAAATATTCACAGGATCAATTTTAGGAAATTTTAAGCAAAATTAGAAAGAAATAGCATCAAATTAAATTGAAATAAAAAACAATCTACTCAAGGATTCAAATACATTTTATTTAATGGGTGATAGACTTCAATTTGTGTTCTATTTGATGGATATATCAATAATAAAATCACTTTATAATTTAAATCTTTTATAGTTTGACTTTTCCTGCAACTTTTTATATTGGCTTCAATTCTGGAATTTAGAAAAAAGGAAGTAGCATGCCTATTCCTATTCCCGTCGATTTCAAAAACTCAACTTATCAAGCCCTCCTCTTCTGTATGAGAAAGAACCATACGTTGTCTCTAAAGAGCCCGGACCGGAAACCCGAAACTAGAAAACCCCGCTGTCAGTCTCCCCCGGTCTCCTCTATTGAATACACGGAACGAGGTTCGCCTCTAAGCATCATCATTCCAGACTGAAAAAAGCCCGATTTCACTCTCAATACACACAGAAAAATTTTGACTCTAAATTTAAGAATATATATAAGATCCTGGGAACTTAAATTGGATGTGAATCCCCGAGGCGTTTAAGTTTAGAAGCTCTGAGCGAAATAAATGGGCTAGAATCCCTACCTCTTTCAAGTTAAGAGTTCGGGAACTTATGTTCAGCATTAGCTGGAAAATGAAAAATGTCTACAGATTTGCAAATTGCAACTAAAACTAAATGATCAAGGATTTAGAATTAGGGCATTGGCATTCATTGGATGGGATTTGAAATTAAATTCCTGGGTGTTTCTGTTTAAGAATTTTCCATTTTTCTGTGTGTACAGAAAAATTGTATACGCGTGGAACAGTTGCCTGGAGGGAAGTCCTGGATCCACCATTATTACTTTTTTCTACTTTGGATACTTAGATTTGGACCACTGACTTTTATGTGCACAAATTATCAGTGGCCTAAGCTGGCTACACATTAGCAAAAATATGGATATGTGGCTCTTCAATAATAATATTGATAAAAACTTCAATAATTGAAAAAAAATGCCTCCACATAGGAACTAATTCGTTTCAATATTGACACTTTGTTTCATTTTTCGAGTCGTCTAGCGGTTTGCGATTCTTTTTTACAAAATTTTATCATTTTGCTCCTGAAAAAGTTTGGAAAGTACTTGACGAAAAGTTCATAGGGATAGTGTTTTCAGTGAATTATAGTGGAAAATTTTCCAAAAATGCGAAAGAGGAGTGTTTTTTTTAGGAAATTGTACCTGGTGGAGGAATCCAATCAAGTTTTAGTGAAGTTTTTTTTTCATTTTTTCTTTAAAAATTGTCGAAAGTGAGCCCTTCTGTGCATCATTGTAGTTTGTAGAGTCCTTGGAAACTATCACCCCATATTCCAAATTCTGACACGTGCGAAAAAGGGAAAATTGAGAGATTTATTGTCTTCTCTGTAGTATTGAACAGTCGAGAGATTTTTTTATGGAATGCAGCAGGAATTTACCACACAGTAATAACAAGATGAAATTAGCAAGTTGAATTCTATTAGTTGAACCAAACTAGTTGTAATTTCGAATAATAATCACTAAAAAGAAACTATTTTCAATTGAAAAGGAATCAATTAAATTTCAGAATTAGTAAAATTTAATTATTTGTAATGGCTCAAATGCAATAAATAGTAATAATAATTACTATAATAGTAATAAAATGAAGCAACAAAATAGCATAAACTTCATTCAACTGACTGATTGAATCGATTAAATATTGCTACGATTATCGTGTGTAATATGTAGAATGAATAGAATCAATTCGATTGTCGTAGTAATTTTTCAACCGATCATCGCTGCAAAAAGTGCAACTTTCAACAACTTTCGTTTAAACTCATTCTTCTTCTTTTTATAATTGTGTACAATTTCAGTGAAACTTTTGGAGGAAAATTCAACTTACTTTGCTTTTCTACTACGGAAATACAACTTGCTTGCTTTTCAACTTTGCTTACTACGATAATCGTTGCAAATTTACTACAATTATCGATGCTTGATTTTCTATTATACACGATAATCGTAGTAATTATTTTTTACTGTGCAGGAAGCCCTTTGAGGATCGAAATACAAATACATATAGGGAGATTCTTGAGTATTCTACTCAACGTGATTTTTGACTAGGATTTTTTTTTGAAAGGTTAACTCTTTCGCGTCATTAGGGTCATGTATGACCTGGGGAAAAAGCAATTTTTTTTTTGACTATTTACATTAATTGAAATCTATCGGTTTGTGAACGACATCATAATAGAAAGATGTAAGATTCTTATTCTAATTTTCTCAAGACTCCAGATATTTAGGAAAAGAAAATATTTGAGATCAAAAATCACGAATTTCGAACTTTGTGAAATTACTTTTCTTTTTCAAAATTTTTTATATTAATTTATTTTTTTCAGCAAAAAGTTCTTTAGAACCACAAAATAGAATATCCAAAGATTGTATATTGCATATTTTGATATAATAAACTACTCTCAATTTTCCAGAAAAGCGTGTAGAATTTTCCGGGTCATATATGACCCTGTGGTCGCCAAGGGTAACAGTGTTTTCGTCCCAAACCTATAGCGAAATGTAGTTGGGACATTGTTTTTCTTTGTGAAATGCAGGTGGGACATCTTGCTACTGGACATTTCATCTTATATCTGATGAATTATAACATATTTTGCAATATTTTAGAGTATTCTGCAAGCGTCTTATATTGTGCAATTGTATTGTGTGTGAATAAATATGTGGATAAGTTTATTTTTGCCAAGTACCACTCAAAATATTGTGACAGTGACTTTTCAAAGGATTACCAGGAAGATTCCTTGAACACCAGGAGTACAGTGTTCATCAAGACAATCCAGTTTGCCATGGTTTTAGCCAAATTAATAACTTCAAGTAAAAAAAAAAACTCTTAAAAAGCCCGTGATATAGATTTTGAAAATGGTACAGTAGAGTCTCTTAAATTCGAACGCTCGGGGGGTATTTTTGACATTTCTCACCTCCCAAATTCGAACGATTTATTCAAAACTAACGAAATTTGTGTGAGATTAAATTGTACTTTGAATCAAATTCCCGTACTTTCTCGCAAGTCTTAGTGGTAACATACTTCCTTTTCATTTTACACGACCACAATGTATGTAAACATTCAGGAAGAAGCACATAAATATAATTTTCATTCACCAAGAATACGAACTTTCTAACATAACCTCACAATTGACAATTTGAATCCAAACGGCGCCGAATTTGAGAGATTCAGATTTGAGAGACTCTACTGTATGTACACTTCCCTTGAGGACAATAGGGTCATATATGACCCGGGGTTTTTCCGAGTTTTCACGCAATGGAAATTTTTTTCCTCTCTGAAGTATTATATTTGATCATAAAGCATTAAGAAAAACTCAATTTTACATGAATTCATCTGCTAAATAAAAGTGTGACGCGAAAGAGTTAAGGTGGCGAAAAGGACTTACTCTACTCTAGTTCAAAAAATAAAATTTTAGAACAAAAAGTAGCGTTTGGATACAAGTGACAAAATTGTACCAATAATGCATTCTTTTTTTAAAGGGATGTACAAAAATATTAGTCCTTCTCCTGAAAAATCTTAATAATGCACAATTTGTAGTTTTATAATAAAGCTCTCTGAAAAAAAAGTTTCAGTCAAAATGTAAATTAGATCTTAAGATATTAAGTACTTTATAGAGAATTGTGAAACATTGGTACAATTTTGTGCGGCACTGTGTACAATACATACGATAACCCTAGGGTCAAACATTAATTTTTCTGAGTGTAAAAAAATCGTTGTTTGAATTTCAAATGTGCCATAAAACCGTTCATGTTTTATTAAAGTTAGTACAAGTGCTCGCTACTTGAATCCTGGTAGCGCTAGTGTATACGCTACTCAGAGAAATGTCAAAAAAATTGTTTATGTTCTGCTGAAAAGTCGATTTTCGAGGGAAAAATTGCATTTTTACCGTGAAATATGGAAAATGCATCTACGCAATTGCATTCAGGATACAGTTTTGGATCTCAGATGATAGAAGACAATAGAGATGTAGTAGAAATTGGAGGTGAAATTGCATCAACTGGCGAAGAAAGGGTCCAAACGGTGGATTTCAATCAAACGACAATATCAAAACTTTTAGGTTAATTTTCAGGATTCCTGCTTGAAATTTAGCCTTTTTCTTTGGAAAAATACAACTGGGAATAATTTCAGATGCGGCTGACAAACTTGCAAAGATCCAGCAGACTCAGAAGCGAATTGCTGATATTCTGGATTTGGTGCAGGATGAAGAGGAAGACAATCTCGAAGGGACCGTGACGTTTCCATTGAAGACCCTCAGGGAATTCCAGAACCTCGAGAGGATGTCCAACAATGACGCCTACAGGAAAAATTTGGTAATTATCGAGCTGGAATTTGTAGAGAAATCAGAATGTCATGGACAAAATTCCCTTTCAGACAAAATCTCTGCGAATGTTGCTGAACAATGGAAGCATTCAGGATCCAATTAAGAACCTTCTGGATGATTCTATTGTGATGTACTTCTCCTGGGACGATCCCAAGACACCCACAGTTGTTTCCCTGAAGCAAACAATCTGCTTTGGGCACGTCATTTACAGTAAGGAAATTTTGCTTTTCCTGAAAGATTTTTTTTTAAAAGGTTTTTCTTGCCCTTTCAGATGCTCTCGGACTGGGCTTCCCGGACTACGCTAACTTTGTCCAGTCATGCCTCTCAGTGGCCCAGCAGAGATTTCAGAGCAACAATATGAATGAAGTTCATATGACCCGAACGGAGCCCCAGCTTCATCAGTTTAGCTTCATTTCTGACATTGCCCAGAAGATTTCCGACATTGAGATCTTCCAGAGAAAAATTGAGTCATACACGGGCTTCAAGAAGCACGAAATTGATCCAATGGTTTACCTTCCCATCGCCTCTGTGGAGAGTTTGGACAGCCTGGAAAAGGTTTTGCAGTACAAAGCGATTCAAGACGTTGTGGTGAGTACAATTCTGAATGTCATTTTGTTCTCGAAATTTCCAGAAAAGTTACCAATTTGGTTCGGTTTTTAATTGTTAAAACTTCCCAAAAGAAAGCAATAATGATAGATAGCGTGAAATTCAACGTCTTCGAACATTAAAAGTGTGTAACAATACCGCTAGGAGCTCTCATCAAAATAATTTTCTTTCAAACTTGAAAGTTAAATAGCCCAACAACTTTGGGATTAAACGCAAAAAGCTTAAGCCCCTGGAGCTCCCGGTTCCGAGCATTTTCTATAATAAGCTAAAAAAATCAATCACCGATGGCAAGGGGTCAATCATATTTAGGAACCCTTGTGAATTCTCTGACAAACATTTCGTGGCAACTCGCGAAACTCAAAAATTGCATTTCGAAACCAGAGAAACGCACGTTTTGCTTCGCGAAACTCAAGAAATCCAATTATCTCATCGCGAAACCCGAGAAATTCAGTTTTTGCTTCCCGAAACCCGAGAAAACTAAGATTTGCTTCGTAAAACCCTATTTTTGCTTCGCGAAAACCCAAGATTTGTACCGCAAAACACAAGAAACTCAATTTTTGCGTTGAGAAACTTGAGAAAACCCGTCTTCCTTTTCTCTGAAAATTTTATTTCATGGACCGGACGTCACTTGACATCCATTGACAGCCTTCGAAAAACCCAAAAATTGCATTGTGAAACTGGGCAAACCCATGTTTTGCTTTGTGAAACCCAAGAAACCCAATTTTCTTATCGTGAAACTCGAGAAACCCACTTTTTGCTTCGCGAAACCTGAAAAAAAAACCAGAATTGTATCGCGAAACCCGAGAAACCAAAGATTTGTTTCATAAAAGCCGAGAAATCCACTGTTTTTCTTCGCGAAACTTTAGAAACACATTTTTTGCATCGCGAAACCCGAGAAATCCAAGAAACCTAATTTTCTTATAGCAAAACTTGAAGAACCTACTTTTGGTACGTGAAACTCGAGAAACCCTAAATTTTCATCGCGAAATCTAAAGATTCCGAAAACTGAGATTTGAGCATTGCGAAACCCAAGAAATCAATTTTTTTTCTTTGCGAAACCCAATTTTTGCATCGTAAAACCCAAAAAAAACCCAAGAATTGTATCGTGAAACCCGAGAAATCAAAGATTTGTTTCACAAAAGCCGAGAAATCCACTTTTTTTCTTCGCTAAACCCAATTTTTGCATCGTAAAACCCAAGAACTCAAGATTTGCATTGCGAAATCCGAGAAATTCACTTTTTGCTTCGCAAAACCTGAAAAAAAAAACAAGAATTGTTTCACGAAACCGGAGAACTGAAAGATTTGTTTCACAAAAGCCGAGAAATACACTTTTTTCTTCGCGAAACTTTAGAAACACAATTTTTGCATCGCCAGACTCGAGAAACCCAAGAATTGCATTGTGAAACTGGGCAAACCCATGTTTTGCTTTGCGAAAGCAGAAAAACCCAATTTTCTCATCGCGAAGCCCGAGGAACACACTTTTCTTCGTGAAACTCGAAAAATCCAAGATTTGCATCGCGAAATCTACTTTTTGCTCCCCGAGGCCGGAGAAAGCTAAGATTTGCATCGCGAAACACAAGAAATCCACTTTTTTCTTCGCGAAACCCAATTTTTACATCGTGAAACCCGAAAAACCCAAGATTTGCATCACGAAATCTACTTTTTGCTTCCCGAAACCGGAGAAAAATAAGATTTGCATCGCGAAACTTGAGAAATCCCAGAAATCCACTTTTGTCTTCGCGAAAACCCAATTTTTGTATCTTGAAACCTGAAAGAAAAAACCCAAGTTTTGCATTGTGCAATCTGAAAAACCCACTTTTTGGTTTGCGAAACCTGAAAAAACCCAAGAATTGCATTGCGAAACTGGAGATTTTTTTTTCATCGCGTAACCCGAGAAACTGGAAACCCTCGTCAGTGAGTTACTCTTTGATTGGTGGCGTAGCAATGGCTTGAAAATTGAAACTAATTTGCTTTCTTAAAGTTGGTATTTATTGAGTTGATTAAATTTTGCAACCTTGCAACCTAAACATATGAACTAAACAGGTATTAATGGGATTCAAAGTTTACAAAATTCAAAATACCATATTTTCAGTTCTGTTTGACCGGTTTTGATAATTAAGAAAGCTACAAATAAAGTGTATCACCAAATACATTTTACATTTTAGATTTAGGGAGCATTTGAAATTCTTAGAACTGACGGAAGGAGCCCTCAAAACTGATTTTTGCAACATAACCTTAAATAAGTGAGATTGCTAAGAATCTCACCTAATATTTCAATTCCCTGTTAAATGGTTGTTTTTCTACAGTATTTTTTAGTTCATTGTTCAATCTACTTGTGGATTTTTCAGTTTAGTGTAAAAAGTAGCCAGATTTGACTAATAAGTTAATTCGAAAAGTTTTAGGTTAAGTTGAGCCCAACTAGAAATTTCACAGATTTATGCAACAGTGTCCCTTTAATAAACGGCAGAATAAAATTATAATTAAAAGTTCTTAAAATTTGACTTATGCCAAATTATAACCTCAGAAACTTGACAGATTCTTTCAATTTTAAATATTTCTGAAGTGTTTCATAATCTTAAACATACACATTGTATATTTTGAATCATAACTGACGAATTTTGGAATTTCCTGTTTTGCAATTAAATTGCTCTTTAGAGGTTAAGTTATATGTAACCTCAAATACTAAGTAACCTCTTTAGCAAATGGTTGCTTGCATCAGTAACGGTTAGTTTAGTGTAGAGGTCGTATGAGAATAAAGTCCATTTGGGCGAATTTTCATAATGGATTAAAATATTTTGAGGTTAGAATTTAATCTTTTAAATAAGACAAATCATAAGACAAAGAGAAATCCGACATCGTCAGATCGAGCCCAAATTTTTGATCTACGCATTTTGACATTCGTAGATCACGAATACTATGTAAAGCTTTTAAGAAATTGGAAGCTTTTACGAAAAAAATGGATGTAAAATTTTGACTTTATTTTGAACTTGTTTTTTCCAAATTATTTTCGAAACAAACATTTAAACTTCGTGTGCCTACCGCTAGTTGCGCTGTAGGCTAAACTAGTTTTCAGTATTTCAAAGTAAAACTCTTTGAAATGGCAGTTGCAATCTTAAATTATTTATCATTACTACTTGATAAATTTTATCAAGTTTTTACTATATAGTTGCAATTATTTCCTTTTTAGATTCCATTTTGTAAGGAACGATTTGAGATAGACAAATCGTTTCAGGGCATTGTTTCTGATTCTTTTTTGGCTCAATATTCCATTAATGGAGAAAAGAAGAGATACGATCTATTTAAATATAAATTCTTCAATCATTCTCTCTACGGTGAGTTCTTTTCTGTTGCACTTCCTAAAATATAGCTATAAAATAACAAAAAAAAAAAACTAAATCTTTAGTTGCATTGGGAATGCCTCGTTTGGATTACGAAATTGAGGTTACACATCAGATAGATTCAGCGAGTGAGAGATTGTTTGGCAAAGTTGCTGAAGCTGTCAGAGAAAATCCTCCAAATATGGATGATGAAACTTTCGAGAGAGCAAATAAAATTGTGAAACATCGAAAGATAGTTCTGATGAGGAAGGAGGATTTGACTGAACAGGGAATTCCGAGGAAATTCAGGGAGATTCTGAGGAATTATGCTTGTCATAAGAGTAGTAGAGCAACAGTCTTTAAAGATTCAAGCAATTACATATCATTCTCCAAAGTTGATGAAAAGGAATCTACAAATGTAATGGATGATGTAGAGGAGAAGGTTTCGAGGTATTTTCCTCTGAAATCCAAAAAAGCTCTTCGATTGCTTCACATCAAATTAACTGATGATCATTTTCAGTTTACATTGGTAAGTTACTAAAATTTTTAGGACGTCTACAGAAGAGGATAATTTATTTGAATAATTCCATAGATAGTGGGAAAGTAATAAGAGGATTTTCTGAATAAGCCCCACCCATAAACAATTTAAGCCCCGCCCCCTATAATTCCTTATATTCAAATATTAATAATTTCCAGTGATCTTAAGAGGATTCGACTTTTCGACACTTGCATTCTTGCGTACTTTTCATTTTTTAAAATAAAAATAACTACTTTGATTGACTATAATTCCTAAGAGGGGCGTGGCCTATTTTTTTTAATGGAAATTTGAAGAAAACTCATTTTTTTTCCTTTAAAGTTATGCTCTTCTGTAGACATATAGATTTTTTTTCTAATGTACAAAAAAATTATTACAAATATTTAAATTTTTAAGCAACAAACCCTCGATGCATTCTACCACAATCGCAAGTTTTCTATCAAAGATATTGTGTCGGATGAATTTCTGAGCAATGTCAATGAAGTTGACTTGTTCAGTACCTTTCTAATGAAGGAATTCCTTCCGGTGATTCTGACTCTTCCGCCAAAATCTTTCACTCAAATGGCCAAAATGGAATTTAGAGCTCTCAAAAGTGCCTTCGAACTGAAGAAAATCACTCAAAATGAGGTGATTCAGTTGAAAATTGAACTAGGACAAACTGTTAATATTGCAAAAAATACAAATGGGACAATCAAAAAGTACTTACCTATTGCAACAATAGCAGAATTTGATGATGTGGAAAGAAATCTCGAATATTCAGATTTCTATAATGAAATGGTGAGGAAACGTTCTTCAGAATGTTAACTGAATGTTTTGGGCCTTTTTTATTGCGTTCGATTTTGATTAACATTCCAATTTTTCAGTCAAATCTCTGCAAAACGCTTCTGATGAAGCAGAAAAAATTCAAACTAACTGATTATGTTGCTGAGGAACTTTTGATCAAGTACAGTGCAAGAGGAAGTGCAAATACTTTGCCTTTGATGGAGACAAAACTCTTTGGTGACATTCTCAGGAAATTCTCAAAGCGCAGTGAAACTGATTTTACGTCACTCCTACAGAAACATCACAGTATCGTTGTCAGTAAGCTCAAGAATAGCCATTTGTCATTCAGTGAATCCTCCCAGGGCTCTCAGGAAGTGTCTTCATTGGAGAAGAATCCTGACGAGAGAAGGAAGAAGCGTCGAAGGCAATTTATTGAAGTGATCCTTCCGCTGGAAAATCAAGAGCAATTGGCTTTGGTGAATGAGAATCTCCAAGAAGTTGGTTTTAAAACAGAGATTGTGAGTCTAGAGACAATTTTAAACCCACTAAATCAATCTTAATCTTCTTTATTAAATTTGCAGGAAAAGGTTTTTCGAAGCCTTCTTCAGTCTACTGAGCAAAAGACACCCCAAGAAATTCCTCTAGAAGACATTCTAGAAGACGATCTCATTTCTAAGCTCACGTGGAATGATAATGAAGTGACTTCACTGAAGAACTATTCCCTCTTCGTTGATGTACTTTACAGTAAGTACACAATACTTGACATTCTAGTTAAGCCACGCCCTTTAATAGCTTTAGGACACGCCCTCTTCTAAAGCAAATGCCAATCAAAATTGGCATTTATGATTTTTGAAAATCCAAAATAAGCAAACATTAAAGCAGTTTGGAACTTATCTACCTTAGTCATTTTTATCTGTACAAGAGTTCAAATAATTCCGTCCATGATACAATTAGCCACACCCCTTAAAAACATAGAAATCAATTTTCCATTCAAAAATGATAAAATAATAAAACATACGATTTATAGTTCCATTAATTTTCAATCTAAAGAACACTTTTGTGGGAGAAAATAAAACTAACAGACGTAGAAAACGTAATATAGCAATTTTGTTTTCATAAAAAATTGGTCAGTGTTTCAAGTGTTTTAATCAGTTATTAACTGAAAACATTGAAAATGTGCAGTTCAAATGAATTTTGGTCAATAATGGCTCGGGCACACCTTTTAGATCAAGAAAATTTCATGAAGTCGAATTTCGGATCCCTTTCTTTCTCACATGTTTTGCATAATGTCTATCTCATTCTCTCGCACTCTTCTTCTCTTAAACATCATTCCAAATTAAATTTAGCTCAATCGAATATGGTATGCGAAAGAATGATATAGTCATATGTAAAAATTGTGAGATAGAAAATGTTTCGAATTTCGACTTCATGAAATTTTGCTGATCTAAAAGGTGTGCCGGATCCATGAAAAATTGATTTTGGTTATTAAATAATTCAAACTGAGCAGTTCATAATTTAAATTGAACAGTAAAAATTTATTTCAGTCAGGAAAAAATCAGATTTTGTTAGTATAAAATAAAATTTGGTCATAATGGTTCTGGAACACCTTTTAGATCAGGAAAATTTCATGTAATCAAAATTAACATATTTTTCTTCCTAAAACGATTTGCATATTTGGAGTACGAAAGAATGAGATAGACATATTCAAAGCGTGTGAGAAACAAAGGAATGTGAATATCGACTTCATGAAATTTTCCCGATTTAAAGGTGTGCCGGAGAAATCAAAAATGAATTCTGGTTAGTAATAAAATCAATTTCGTTTAGTAAAAAAAATAATAAATTTGCTGTGAATTAAAAACATTAAAAAAAATTTCAATTCGTTCAACAAGGAATCTAATTTGGTCATTGAAACAAAAATAGATTTTGGTCAATAAAAAACCAATTTTGGTTAGAAAAAATTCAAACCGTTTAGTAAATAATTTAAAGTGGTGAGCAGTAGAAATTCAATTTATTCAGCGAAAGAAATCCATTTTTTCCAGTAAAAATGGATTTTGATCAGTAAAAAAGATAATTTTGAACAGTAATAAAACCAATTTTGGTTAGTAAAAAATCGAACTGGGCAGTTGTTCATTGAAAAATTCAAAGTGAGCAGGAAAATATCAATTTGTTCAAAAAGAAATTTATTTTGTGTCATAAAAAACAGATGGATTTTAGTCAATATAAAATAAATTTTGGTAAGAAATAAAATCAATTTCGGTCAGTGAGCAGTAGACATTTATTTTAGTCAACAAAAAATCAAATTTTGTTAAGAAAGAAATAGATTTTTGCCAATAAAAAAAGATGATTTTGGTCAGTAATGAAATCAATTTTGGTTATTAAGAAATTAGAACTGGTCAGTTTATAATTCAGATTATTCAGAATGAATAGTAAATTTTAATGTTTGGCAAAAAATTAAATATTGTCGGTATAAAACAGGTTTTGGTTAGTAAAATATCGATTTTTGTCAATAATAGAATCAATTTTGGTCAGTAAAAAATTCAAACTGATTATGTCTCCGGTACACCTTTTAGATTGGGAAAATTTCATAAAGTAAAAATTCACATCCCTTTATTTTTGAAAGAAAGATTCTGCATATGTCTATCTTACTCTCTCGCATTTTTTTCTTCTTTTGAACATCACATCAAATTAAATTCAGCCCAAATTTGACTCCGAAAGAATGGGACATATTTATGCAAATTTCTCGAGAAAGGGAGGCGAATTTTGATTTCATAAAATTTGACTGATCTTAAAGGTGTACTGGATGCATTAATAATTTAAAATGAGCAGTAGTATATTTCGATTTAGTCTAAAAAATATAATTTTGTCAGGAAAAGAAACAAATTTTGGCCAATAGAAAAGTCGATTTTAATGAGTGTTAAAATTAATTTTAATCAGTAAAAAATTGAACTTGTCAGTTTTTAATTTAAATCTAATTTTCTTATTAAAACAAAAAAAATAGATTTCGGTTAGTAAAATATCGATTTTGGTAACTAATAAAATATATTTTCGCCAGTAAACAATTCTTACTAATTAAATAATAATTTTAAATGTTACTCTATGTTCTTCTAGAAATTCAATTTACTCTGAAGTAACTCAAATTCGGTCACTAAAAAAATAGTGCAGCAAAAAATTATTTTTTTTGTCAACGAGAACATCGAATTTTGGTCAGTAAAATAAGCACCTTTGGTAATTTGGGAAAACAAATTTGAGTATTGATGAATGTAGAACTTCCAAGTGAAGGGAAATCTTAACCTAATGGCTTCAACACACCTTTTAGATCAAGAAAATTTTAAGTAATCAAAATCCACGTCTCTTACTTTCCCAGTTCCTTTGTTTAAGTTTCTCCTACTCTTTCGTACTCTTCTTCTTTTTTATAACATCACACCAAATTCAATTTAGTTCAATCTAAATTGAGGTGCGAAAAAAGACTGGGGCTGACATATTCGAAGTGTTTGACCAAGAAAAGTATGTGAATTTTGATTTCAAGAAATCTGCCTGATCTAAAAGGTATGCCGGAAGCAAAAGTTTAAAAAAGTAAAATAAAGTGTATTTTGTTTTCTGCAATTAAATCTTAGTTGCTATGTTACATAAACTATATTTTTTATATTTTTTTTTACTACTCAAAACTGAGTTTTTCTTCTGCCCAAAATTAATTTTTTTACGACTCGTGCACACCTTTAGATCAGGAAAATTTTATGAAGTCTAAATTCGCAAAACTTTCTTTTTCAATCTTACTGCATATGTCTACACGGACTCTTCTTCTTCTTTTAAATGTCATAACAAATTAAATTTAAGCTCAACCAAATTTCGAGTACGAAAGCATGAGACATAAAAAAACGTTTGAGAAAGAAAGGAATGTGAATTTTGATTTCATGAAATTTTCCTGATCTAAAGGTGTGCTGGAACCATTATTTATTAAAATACATTTTCATTGCAGACTAAATTTGCGGATTTTCCTTGTTTAATTATTTATTTATAAACGTTTTGCAAAAATATTGACCACAAAATGTTTTTGCCAAAAATCCTTTTGACATCCCAGAAATTAGGGTCAAACCATATTTTTTGCGATTTTCTATGATTTGGTTATTTGGTAACAGAACATCTAGCTTCAATTGAATATTTTTATTCTGGGTTCAATTTAGGTTAATAAATCTAAATGAATAGTAGAAATTAAATTTACTCAGAAGTAACTTAAATTCGGTCACTAAAAAATAGTGCAATAGAAAATATTTTTTTTGTCGGCGAAAATATCAAATTTTGGTGAATAAAATTGGTTTGATTAATTGACCTTTGGTCAAATATAAAAAATATCAATTATTGGTGAATTTAGAAGTTGCAGTGGAGCGAGGTTTTAAGCTAAGTTTGAAAAAACGAAGATAAAGTGCATTTTGTTTTCTGTAATTGAATCTTAGTTGTTAAATGTGTAACATAAAATCATTTTTTTTTACTTGTCGAAATTCAGTTTTTCTTCTGACCAAAATTGTTTTTTTTATGACTCCGGCACACCTTTAGATCAGAAAATTTCATGAAATCAAAAATCGCAAAACTCTCAAACTTGTGTCTATCTCACTCTTTTGGACTCTTCTTCTTCTTTTAAACGTCATAACAAATTAAATTTAGCTCAACTAAATTTCGAGTTTGAAAGCATGAAATATTACATTTAAAAAACGTTTGAGAAAGAAAGGAATGTGAATTTTGACTTCATGAAATTTTTCTGATCTAAAGGGTGTGCCAGAGCCATTATTTATTAAAATTGGTTTTTATTGCAGGCTAGATTTGCGGATTTTCCTTGTTTTTTTCATTTTTTATTTATAACCATTTTTGCAAAAGTATTGACCACAAAATGTTTTAGACAAAAAATCCTTTTGCCATCCCAGAAATTAGGGTCAAAACATGTTTTTTGCGATTTTCTATGATTTAGTTGTGTAATAAAAGCAAATATCTTCCACAATTAAATTTCTCAGGGTAAAAGGGCCTATCTTATATGCATTTCTCATTTAAATTAGCTCATACTTGCTCTACGCAGCAAAAAATCTTTCTTAAATTAGTTCGTAAATGTTTGTAAATTTCTACTGGGAACTTACTAAATGTTAGAAAATGGTATAACTCACTAAAAATTTGTAAATATTTGTACTTTTTCACAAACATCGTAACACGAATACTTAACGAACCTTTTTTCGCTCTTTTACAAACATTTGTTCGTAAAATTTTGTCATTTGTTCGTAAAGGTTTGTCAGACAAACAAAAGTATACGAACAAATGTTTGTAAAAGAAAAAAAGAAATGCTCGTCATGTTATCATAATCATGAGCAATGTTTGTGAAAAAAGTACAAACTTTTACAAACTTTTTAGTATATACTAAAAATTGTACTAAATACTTTTTTTCTGTGTAAGCTTCATGTAGGATAAGTGTGCCAAATTTCGGCATAGTTGCATACAAGCGCCAAAGTCTCAAGTTTGAAATGTAATATTTTTAATAAAAATTGATTTTTTTTATACCTTCTTCTTAAGGAGTGTTGCTTGGAACCTTGTAAACCGTTTATCGTCTTTATTTACTCTAAAATCATTCTTAATACATTTTAAAATGAATAAGAATATAGACATAGCTTTGGTATTTCGACCACCTTCATTCTCATAGTTCCTTGCCCTTCGGGAATTCTTTCAATGTCTTTTTCACGTCATCTCGTTTGTCGAAGCTACATTTTTTGTTATTCTTTTGCATTGTATAATCTCTAGAGTACGTAAAATCTAAAAGTTCATGGAAATTCGAGGAACAAAAAAGGTGGCCGGAATTGCAAGCTGGCCGGAATTTGGCACACTTACCCTAACTATTTTCAAAAACAGCCTTTTAAAATATAATTTTCTTTCCAAAATTTGTTATATGCGTTATAGGCTTACTATTTATTTTCAAATAGAGTGCAGTGCTTTAGGGTTATTTCTTTGTTTTCCTTTAATTAGACTTGATGAAGGTCGATTGGGAGGAATTTGACAAAATGATCCAGAGAGCTTTTGCAAGATCGATTACACGGTGTAAAGTCCTCGAAGGAAGATATGATTTTGCAATTATTCCACCGCAAAAGAAACAACGAAAAATTGAGAGTTCATCAAAAACGACCTCAGTGCCGCCGGTCAAAGAAGAAACTCCTCTGCCATCGACATCGCTAGAAGAGTCAATGGAGCCAGAAGATCTAGAACCCGGAGAGATTCCAAGGCCTATTCCGTCGGAAGATGAAGATTCGCAAGATATCGTTTATGAAACTGACGAAGAAAGCTCAAGTGTGAAAGGATTCGAACAAATACTGCCGATCAAGTCAAAAGAGGAATTCATTCAGATGGAGAATCTCTTGACGAACAAACACTTTGCAACGTACTTTGTAAGTCAATTGAATATTTTTTTTAGGGTTTGCATTTATTTTGAAACTTTTGGTTTCATTCAGGGTCTTCTCTGTGGAAATTGCGAAGACAAAAGTACTCTGTTGAGTAGCATTATCACGGATAATGCAATGAGATGTTTCACATGGGAAGGATCTGATGAATTGCTTAATTTTAGCAATACAATGCTCTGCAGCATTGTTTTGAACAAAGCCTTTGGGGCAAAAGTTGAACTTCTCAAGGAGATTATTGATTCAGTGGGAACGAAAGCTCTCGCTCAGGATGTCAAAACTTTGTTTCCCATTTCCAGCAAGGAAGATCTTAAGACTGTTGAGTCCTACGTTCCTCATATTAAACTCAAAATGGTGAGTCTTTTATGAGCTTTTTTTCCAAATGCTTAGCTTTTCTTATTTGACTTTTTTGGCTTTTACCAATTTTTATTTGATGAAAAAAATAATTTTCAAAGTTTTTCTTTTCTTAATTTAATAGCAAAGGAAAAGTGCAAAATTTTGACATTTTTAGCGAAAGGGAATATTATTCTAAAAAAATCGTAATTGACAAATTTTCCTTGCAACGTTTGAAATTTTAAACTTTACATTATTTTTCAATGAGCAAAGGATATTTTAACGAAAAGATGGCTCAGCTTTTTCAGTCGAATTGAAATATTACCAAAGGGTGGGGCAGTTTCACGCAGCTGAACTTTTTTTTCACAAATATGAACCATATTCAAACTGTTTCATTAGTTTCTCTTGAGTAATTGTCTATAAAACATTATTTGTTTCGTTCTATAAAACATTATTTTCAAAAGTAATGCATGCGTGAATCTACCCCACCCTCCTCTACTTAATTTCCAACCAAGTGATTAAGACCTTGATAAATGCAAATATAAGACTAAAAATTCTTATTAATAATTTGATTTTTTCTTTTTTTTTTAATATCACTGCAGTTGACATTTTTAATATTAATCTTTTTAATTGAGAAATTTAATAATTTGCTTTTATTTTATGTGCAAAAAGGAGAAATTTGGTGGAGGAAATTAAGAATTTCCATGAAAAAAATGCAGTTCTATTTTTTCTATGTTTTAAAGGTTATTACACTGAGAAAAAACGGGGCTGCGATCAACTTTTTGTCCTCATAACTTTAACACTTTTTAGGTGTAAAAATATATCAACATTTTTTAATGTTAATTTTACACCTTTTTTAGGGTAAAATTAACATGAAAAAGGGTAACTTTAACCCCCAATACACATAAAAAGGGTAATATTTACACCGATTTCGAATCAATACTACAGGGTAAAATAAACATTTCCGGGATATTATTTTAACTTTTTCGGATTTCTCTCACAGTGTAGGAAAAAGATCCCAGAAGCAAAAACGAAAATACAATTATTTTCGTTTTTGTTATTATTTATTATTAGTGTATATTTTTATTATTAGTGTGCCAAATTCCGGCCAGTTTGCAATTTCGGCCACCTTTTTTGTTCCTCGGATTTCCATGAATTTTCTAGTTTTACACACTCTAGAGATTATACAATGCAAAAGAATAACAAAAAATGTAGCTTCGACAAACGAGATGATGTAAAAAAGGCATGGGAAGAAATCCTGTAGGGCAAGGAACTATGAGAATGAAGGTGGCCGAAATAGGGCACCAAAGCTATGTCTACATTTTTATTCATTTTAAAATGTATTAAGAATGATTTTAGAGTAAATAAAGACGATAAACTGTCTACGAGGTTCTAAGCAATACTCCTTAAGTAGAAGGAATAAAAAAATCAATTTCTATTAAAGATATTACATTTCAAACTTGAGACTTTTGTGCTTGCATGCAACTATGCCGAAATTTGGCACACTTACCCTATAGGTTTTCGTTTTTAATTTTGTTTGTTTTTATACTTAAGTATCACTTTACATTTTGTATTTTTATTATTAATATTTTGATTTAAAAAGCTGAATAATTTTTTGATCCATGATGGTTTCCAACCCGGGTGTATTGGTTACAATCGGTAATGCATTGGGAAAGTACCCTCCTTATTCAGTAATAATTTTCCCAATTTTAGAGCTCTCTCCGGTTGAGGTTTTTTCTTTACCGATTCGAAGGTATATCAGAGAGAACTTACCTAAAAATCCGTTGGAAGTTCGAACGTTTAAACCGAAGAAAAATTACACAAAAGTGAGCAAGTTCATGAAAAGGACATTTATCTCAATAAAATTGCAATTAAAACGTTATGCGATCCTGAAATTGCACGAAACTACACAAAAAATTGTTGCCATTGTTGACAATTGAAGTGTCAAGAATACCGAAATTCGAATATCCATGTTTATTTGGTTTCATTCGAAAACTGTTTCTACGATTTCTCTTATTTTTGGATATGTTTCGGATATGAACCCTCTTGACATCATAAGAAGGTCAAGGAGATAAATTCCCTCCGGATGCGTCCGGGTGTGCAACCCTTTCACTGGTAAAAATAAAAGGATCAAATTGATCCAAATTTGATCTTTTAGCAAAGAATGGATCAAATTAACATGTTCTATTATGGAAAATGTGCAATCAGAGTTTGAAATTTGATCCATCCTTTTGTAAAAGGACCAAATTTGGATCAATTTGATACTTTTATTTTTACCAGTGTTCAGGACAGGAAATCACAAAATTCTTTGCCAAAGCTTTCGACTCTTCAACACGCCTTCCTTAGTGGTCAAATCTATGATTTGTCTCTAAAATTCCGTCCACACTGTCTATCCATTACTCCAAATGAGGATTACAGGGAAATTTGGGAATTTGTCGCGGATGCTCCTTCTTGGACATTGATCTGAGACCAATACCCCATTTTCATCCGACGTAATCGAAGGTCCGACTGATCGAAAAATTGATTTTTGAAATTTCGATTTCAAATATTTTGAAAAGTAGACAATGCTTTTCCTTTAAATTTTAGTATGTTGTAGCTGAGGTCGACACCTTTCCAACAGTGGGTTGCACTACTCCCTCGATGTTCCCTAACCTGAGCTATAATCAAAATGTCTTGGCCAGACCATTTTCCAGTGTTTATGAAGAGATTTCGATGATTTTTTTTTGTATATTGTATCTGAGATCGAGACTTTTCCAGCGATGGATCGCACCCGTTCCTACTCCAACTTAATGTGCCCCTACTCTTACTAGGGTGGAATCACCACTTCTCGCTAGTGCCCCTCTTTTCGCCACTTGTATTTAAATCGCTATTTTTTGCGATTTGTGAAATAAATGAGCCGCAAAGTTCTTTGTATTTTTACTGCTGCTACGTATAGAGCCGAATAATAATAATTATTCTTTTTGTATTTAGGATTTTGAACATTTTTTAGAGTAATATTTTAAGCAAGTGCATCGAATCCAATATTTCTTACTAAATATACTTAAGTGTCATCAAATTTTCATCAAGCAAAAAATACCTTTTTGGATAAATAATTTGTCTATTGAATATTTAATTACACTTATGGAATACATAAAATTTGTATTTAAGTTAATAATTATTTCATTTTATATTATTTTTATATAAAAATGAGGCATGGCGAAAAGTGGTAATATTTTGGAATTATTTTACCACCTGTCGCCATCTATTTTCAATAGGCGACGCTAACTTCATTTCATAGATTCTCAGATGCCAAATTAGCATTGTTTACTTTCTGCAATAGACCTATAAATTCAATTCTCAAATAACAGTGAAGGAAAATCGTTTAAAGTGAGTAATAATAAGGTGATCATGAGGAAAAAGAAATGCTAAATGTATTCTTTTTATAACATTGCGTAAAATAATCGAGTTTGAACCTTTTCAAGTGGGTGGCAAGAAGTGGTTACAAAACTGGCGAAAAGTGGTAAAAAGTGGCGACGAAGTGGTTATTTTTGCATTGTTAATAAAAATCAGTTTTTAGGTACTATCGCGTTAAATTCTAGGACTATTGTTTTCAAGAATCTAGAGCCAATATGTATATATAAGTAGCTTTGTATCAAATTTGAGTTATCTTGTAATAAGAGTTCAAAAGTTATAATAACATCAATTCCTCTTTTCCCTAAACACGGCGATAAGTGGTTACTGCACCCCATATCAAAATTGACCCATCTCTATCTCTAATTAAAGAACTTTCTCTTTCTTTTGTTAGCTTTCTGTACTCAAACTATGTAGAATTTGAAAATATCCCAAAATTTTATGTATTATAATTTTCTTGAATATGTGAAAGTAATTGGTTTTTTATCTGTTTTCTTTTTGCATTTTCAAACTTTACAGATCAATCATTTCACAGAGTTGAAACAGCAAATTGGAAATGAAGTTTTTGGTCAGATGTTTTCCAGTGAATTGATCAACAATCCAAATTTGTTTGAGCTGGAGAATTTGCCTAAAAGTCAGTTTTACAAGGAGGTTATTCAAGTTGTGTGGAAGGATCTTAGGAAGTGTCAGGTTATCAATGCCATTAGAGATAGTCTTGAGACTCCTGATGGTTTCTTCAAGCGAATTCTGCCAGTGAATGAAATGAATTTAGGTTGGTTTGAGCAGAGGTTGAAAAGGAAGGAATTTGTAGATTGTTTGGTAAGTTTATTTTTCTGTATAAAAATAAATAAATTGAAATGAGGATTTTTCTCTAATGAAAAGAGTTGATTTTTTCCAGATAAAGATTTGCCAGTGTTTCGTTGAAACACATTCTGATGGATATTTCCACAAGTTGATCGACAGTGATCTTATACAGCAGTACAGCTTCAACGGAGACGATGGATTGAGGTCCATTGAGAAGTCATCGCTGTTCAATAATGTTCTGAGGGAGGTTTACAAGAAGTCTGAGAAGGAACTCTACACAAAGGTACAAATGGAATTGTACCTGGCTCAGGCTTTAGCTGACTACAAAAGTAAGTAAAACCACTCGTTTATTCTGAAGCACAAAATATTGATATACATTCAATTTCAAAACAGGGAAAATATTTCTCAATCACAACAGGAGATTTGTAGTAAAAATGTCTTTTTTGTTTTTGCTTATTTTGAGATATTGGCAAGATCTTTATGTTTTTCTTTTCCTATTTGAATATTTACTGAGATTTTATGAAAAAATATATGATTTATTTCTTAATATTATAAAAGATCTTTTTTGAAAATTGCAAATCTATTAAAATTTGACAACAGCAAATACTTACAGCTTGCACTTTATTCAAATGCAATTGAATATTTAATCTAATAAATATTTAAATTACTTTTCGTTCTCTGATTGGCTCGAGCTTGATGACATTTAAAGCTGTAGCCAATCAGAGGACGTCACGAGACTAAAATATTTAGAGGGATTAAATATTTAATTATATTTGAACTATGCTCTACTACAAATACAATTTTAAAAATATTTTATAAACTACGTCTACTTCAGATATTAAAATTCAGAAACTCTAAAAATTTATATTCTTAAAATAAAAAAAAGAATATGTTAGGACGTTTTAACATTTTTTTGCTTATAGTCAAATTAATGCAAAAAAAAATACCAATTGCTTTAAATCCATTTTATAAAATAGTAAATTAACTTTTTTCCAAAACAGAAAGAAATTTAAGAACTATTAATATTTTTTTGCTCTATTTCTAAGAGTTTTAATGTTCACTAATGTCATATTACTTCATAAAAATAAAATAGAACTTTTAAAATTGGTAATTTAATGCCAGTTTTTAGAGAAAATTGAAAAAAATGTATTTATGAACACGTATTTCTGTTTGACGTAACGAGCAATTTTTCTTTTTAATTTTGCAAAAATGAATGCTTTGTAAGGTAAATTACAAATTTTTGAATTACCTATTAACCTAAAAATATAGCTGTGACTTAAAAGAAAATTAAAAATGATCAATTAGAAGTCAAATTTGACCATTACTCCATTCAGAAAATTGATAGGTTTTGGCATTGGAAGCTTTTCAACATTGAAATTTTGAAATCTGTGAAAGGAATGAAAAAATCCGTCATGCTACATTACAAATTGTCAAATTAGATAGAATTCACTTAAATTTTAAACAAATATGAATAAATTGATGTCAACTCGTTATGAATCTGTAGCGAAACTGATATAAGGGGAAAGTGCCAATGTTTCGTTCGATCCTAAGCTTCGTAATGACTGATTTTTTCCTATGTTTCTGAATTAATATGATTACGCAATGTATTTTAAAAACTGGGCACTTTCTCCTGGTTTTTAGAATATGGATGCGATTAGATAGTTATTGAGAAAAAAAAATCATTACGAAGCTTGGGATCGTACGAAGCATGGGAACTTTCCCATACAACGCATTTCTCAAAAGTTACAGTTGTTTTAAAGTTCTCCAAGACCAAGAATACAGAACTTCCTTTTTCCGAGAAAAACTTGACCATTTTTAACAGAGAACTCTTAAACTTCATTCGACTTGTAATAGTCGAAAAAGAACTAAAAATCTGAATAGTGTCAATTACAAAAAAAAAACCTTTCCACTTTGAATGTTTTAAATTTGAAACAGAATACCAAAGTTAAATTTTAGGTTTTGATGTTAGGATTTCTTAAACTGGCATTAAATTTTCTAATTGTAATAATTTCTGAAATTTGATATGAATATTAAGTACAAAATACATTTTCTTTCCACTAATTTTTTCTATTATAATTTATAAAATTTTCCATGAAGATTTTGAAAATTTATCAACATAATTCTTCTGAGGAAAATTTAATCTGTTTTAGGAAAATTGATTTTTTTTTATTTTGAAAAATTATTAAGTATAGTCAAAAATTGATCTTTTAACAGAAGTTAGTTTTTATACAGGCCTGGGAATAATTTTACTGATCGTATAAGAAGAACAGAATAAATAATAGGAGTAACTTATAAATTTGTTATGGAAAAATGCGTAAATGGGACGAAATTATCAAACTTAGGTTCCATTCCTTTCTTTCTCGAAAGACTAGGTTTTCTTATCGGTATCTCACGGACATTTTACATTAAATTTTATCCTTAAATTTCTTTTTACATGTCTCTCCTATTGAAATCTGGTTTACAATCAAAAGGGCTAGATAAGTACTTCGACATAATTTACTGTTTATCGGTTCTCAACTAATATAAACCGATTCATGAATCATTAAAACAGTTTAGGATTAATACAATTAATTTTCAGACTACTTATCACTTCATAACAGATTCATTATCGGTTTACAACCGATTGAAACTGGTTCATTCTTGTCAGAAATTCCAAAACCTTTCCAAAATGCCCAAACACGGCTCCATTCGGCTGATAAATACGCTTTCTAAAGGGTTTTTGACATTTGACCTTGAAAACTCGTTATTAGGAATGATTCAACGGCATTTTCGTATATGAACGAATATCAGCTTGGGTAATCTCGGTAATTGAATTTTGTATAAAAATTAGTTATCGGTCATTAACCGGTTCATTACCAGTTCATAACCGATTGGAATCGGTTCATGATTGTCAAGAATTCCAAGACCTTTCCAACGAGTGAAAATATGACAACATTCGGTTGAGAAATACGCTCTCTTGATCTTTTTAAACCTTTGACCTTGAAAAACTGTTATTAGGAATAATTCAACGATATTTTCGTATATGAGCGAGTGGCCGCCTCGGTAACCTCTAAAACATTAAAAAATGAAAAAAAAAATCACACGACACGTTTTCGAGCAATCAATCCCAAGAAAAACATGGTTTTGGTGGGGAAGGGGAAGGGAAGGGGGGCGAAATTAAGGGCACATTAAATTGTTTTTAAAACAATATCGAGCAATTTTTCCTTCAATTTCAATTTTAATTTTTTATTTTATTCGTTGGAAGTACAGGGGCACAAGATTCCTTTATTGTTCTTGTTAAACATAAATTGAAAAAATACCATTCGTTGTCAAAAAAGAAAAGTAAGTGTCAAATTTTTGAAGATCTTCCTATTCAACTAATTGAGCGATTTTCATTTTTATATAAATTCTGCGGTCTAAGATATTTAATTCTAAATTAGGTCGCTGTTTTTGCTTTCAAAATATCTTTGGAAAAAATTACTTCTGACATATTTTAGTCTACAGCGCAATTAGTGTTGGTTTTACAAACTTCACTTCTATTAAAGATTTTCCGTCTGCTCGAAATCCTTTTATTTTATTTTTTTTTGTTTTGAGGAATTAAGATTCAAGATCCAAAATCAAACTAAAATCAAATTGATAAACATTTTCTTGATTCATTGCAACCAAGTAATAGTTAAAATGCTAACGGCGTTATCACACTTGAACATTAAAATTTTAATATGATTCACATTAATTGTCGCTTGTGAGCGTCCAAATATGTTATTTGTATCTTTGAGTCACTGAATATTTGGGGGTTTTCTATTTATTGATAAAGAAGTGGACTTGGTCTGCAAAAATAAGTTTAAATTGACCTAAACCATAAATATTTTTCACATTAAAAAATTAATGAGAAAATCGCATTAACTTTTCGCATTAATGCTATAAATCAATTTATATCAAATTTTGCGGGTCAAGTCTACCTTTTATCAACAAATAGATTAAATTTTGAATATAAAATGATTCAAACACATAAATTACACATTTGGACTCTCACTAGCTACAATTAATGTGAATCATATTAAAATTTTAATGTGCAATTGTGATAACACAGTTACAATTATTCTCAGGCCTGTATTATGTGTCATAGTTTGCAAATAATTTGAATTCTCCTTTTAAATGTGTTTTTTTTTTATTTTTCATATTTATTTCCAGAAACTTTTAAAATTAATTTTATTTCAAGAATTATTTTAAGCAATGTTGAATCACATTGAAGATCTTGTTTCATTTCTTAAAATTCACATTTATAATAAGATTGATAAAAATGTCACATAGTGCAATACAAAAAAACATGGATAAATCTCTGATCTTGAATTTATGATTTATTACAACAACTCTGCTGTTTGTTTGAATTGAGGATTCTTAACGTCATCTTTTGCTCTGAAATTTCTAGTTTCTGAATGAAGAGTCAAATATTTGTTTCTTACCCTTTTTCTTTGCAGGTGACAAATTGCAGAGTTGAGTGGATATTTGTAGGATGTGAAAGGGTTAAAGAGGAAGTAAAGAAAAGAAAAATATGAAGGGAAAAAAGGAGTGTGATATAAATGGGAGGGATTGGGGCGAGGGTGGTGGTAGGGGGGTGAAGGATATAGATAAAAAAGTGGACGGATCAAACTTTTTGCCAGATGACGCATCGGTTGTTGGATGGCATGGCGTATTGGCGCACAAGGTTGATGCGAAAATTACTGGCGAGCTTTTCCAGGGCCAGGAGATCCTTGATGCCCCACCTTGGGTCTTGGGATCGGAGCATGCGGTCGAAGTTGACATTGCTTTCGGGTGATATCACCCCGTTCTCCCCGAAGGGACCGTATGTGATGAGAAGGCCACCTGCGCGGAGCAACTTTGAGGAGTTCCTGAAGAGTCCTTCGGTGGTTTCGATCGGCGTGATGTGAATCATGTTGATGTTGATGATGTAGTCAATTGTCTTGCTACGAAGGTTTCCGCTGAATAATTCATGGGACCAGGATTCGCATGGCCTTGTGATGTCAACACGCACAGGAGGATGAATATTCTGTTCGGGACAGTGTTGTACGAATGTCCGGATGGATTCTAAGAGATTATCGTTGATTTCAGTTGGTTGGAATACAACATGGGGGAATTCCTTGGCAAAGTGCACAACATGCTGACCAGTTCCGGATGCCACTTCGAGAACTGTCGAACATTCACCAGATGGGGCCAATTCACGTTTTAGTACATCCAGAATCGGACCGCGATTCCGCTCTGCCGACGGATTCCTCAGCATCTTTGCCGAGGACGCGAGGGAACGAATGAATAACACGACTTTCCACAACTCTGCACCAGCGACAAGTGTTCCCTTCGGCGTCAAAATAAACACCGAGACCTTGGGTGCGTTGCG